>NC_035448.2:12982476-13293771 GCF_002127325.2 Helianthus annuus | reverse complement strand
TGAGAGACTGGTTCACACGAAATGAGCTATTTCGTATGAAATGTTGCTGATGTCACTTGTCTGATCAGTTTTTGACAAAACTGATCAAGTTCTAGGTCGATTTTAGGTCTGATTCTTTCAAGGATTTGTTAAAACTATGTTTCACACGTTATATGTGAAAATCAGTCCATTTTAACCGTAAAACCTTGATTAATTTTGAAAAACGTGTAGAAGAATAAATAGAAATCAGAATTTTCGGTGCAATCGAGCTGAATCTGTAAGAATTCTTCCTCCTGAGCTCTGATACCACTTGTAGGATCGTTTGCACGACCAAACGAGTCGTTCAGAAGAGTTCTCGATCTGTACGAAAGGCGGAAACAGACGTATCGACTTTGAATCAGCTTGATATACACATTAATTGTCTAGTTTATTGATCTGAAAGCTTTTTACAGTCTAGAGACACTTCGGTAGCACTTCGGTGTCCGGAATCAAAAGTTACAAATGAAAGACTCAAGCACCCTATATATAGACATATGATTTCGTACGAAATGGGTATGTGTCATTTCGTGCGAAATGGACACTTGTTCATTTCGTGCGAAATGACCTTTCTCATTTCGTGCGAAATGACTACATCTCACATGTTTTCTCGATTTCTCGTGTTTCGTGCCTTGATCTTTCAATTCTAATACAAGACTCGATAGAAGACGAAGTCGACAGACATATGCACCAACAATAGGTGAACACGGTCATTTCTAACCAGGAGCTTACATGAGCTTATAGAGAGAGTTTAAGAGTGCTTATATACGTAATCTATACCGGAATTCTGCTTGAATAAATACGAACCCGTTAAACTTTGAAATCTTTGTTATTGATTGCATTCTCTCGCTCAGTTTTGGTGTAACTTGGATTCCGCACTCGTTACACCATCCGGAACAAGAAATCACCATGTTCGAGATCCGATTTCGGGACCTACATGATGATATTTTACAAAACATGTTTGATGATTTAGTTATTATAGCCTATAATATGTTGGTCAGAACCCTTGATGAACAATGATAAACACATGATCGAACAATAGAATTGTGAAAGAACGATTAATATTGAATACGATTGTGATAATACATGTGATTATGATAACTACAATTGAAACATACAAACCCTATATATACTAAACGAACAGGTGCGATTGTGGAGACGTGTCTCTTCACGAACGGTTGTGTCTCTTGAACTTGTGAATGAGATTGATCTTGAAGAGGTGTGTCTCCTTGTGAAAAGTCGTGTTCCTTTCTCTCTGTGATGTTGGCGCCGAATCAAGAAGGGGTGCGTCCCTGGATGTGTCACTCCCTTTAGTTTGTAGGTTTCAAACTTCTATTTTGTCGCATCTGGCCCTTGTACTTCCATAATTAATCTAAATCTAATATAAACTAACTATTAACTAATTACTAAACAACCCTCGTACTTTAGAATGTGAGGAATTAGAACTTCATAATATTTGTGGATTGTTATAAAGTTTCTTTCACTAACCTAAGATATTAAATATTGGTTCTTTTTAACCAGGAATGGAAGCAATGTCATATGCAGAACTTAAAAACATTTATTTTTGTCTGTAAATAGCTACTTTAATAAGGTCTAACAAGTAGGGTTGTTCATTAGTTTTCATTAAAACCTATCACTTTATCTGATTTTCTAAAATAGAGATAGTATATATTCCTAAAATAGAGAATATATATATATTATATATGAAATTACTATTCACCACGTATATATATTCTTTATACTTTTATGAGTGAAAGAGAGGATATAATGGTAAATAAAAAATAATTATTATTTAATTAACTATAGAGATAGATATTGTGACGACCCTCAAAATTCCATGTATTCCGTACAATTTATTATTGATAATTAAAGTGCTTGACGACTGTGTGGAATTACTTAACTGCTTTCTGATATCGGTGTTATGCTTACATGTGCTTGTTAACATACTAGCAGTATGCAGAAAAGTCACTAAATAGTCCGTTATAATTTCCTAAGTGTTAGAAATTAAAAGTGTTACAAAAATATACATAAAAGACACTTTACGGATTAATTAAACACTTTACGGATTAATTAAACACTTTAACGGAACGGTGTTCAACCGGACAACCGGACATTACCCGGGACACTGAAATTTTGCCACACACATTATTTTATTATTTCTGGCTAGTTATGGCCCCCGAACACCCTAACTCCCCTTATATTATATAACACACTTTATTACACTAACTACACACTTGGTTCCTAATTAGATTGGTAACTAACCTTTACAACCCAACTAGAAGCACCCCCCCCCCAACCGGTTCTAGACAAGGGGTACACACCCCTTGATTTCTTTTCATATTTTATTTGATATGTAGGCAAGATATTAGACACATTACATGTTGGTTAAGTGGTGGACTTGGTCTTTATAAATAACCTCTAGACCTCCACCTTCTCACTTCAAAACACACAACCAACAACAACTCTCTCCTCCTCTCTTCTTCATTTCGGCAGCCACAACCATCCACCATACACCCACCATCAAGTCACTTTCTAGCCATTTTTCATCCATACAAAGGTGCAAGAAGGTGAACAACGAAGCTCGGTGCGTTCGGAAGTTGAAGGACCGCTCTCGTTTTCTTTTATCCACCCCTTTTCTACACTCAAACTCCCCTAGCCTTGTGCTAGTGGTAAGCACTTAGATCCTTGTATTTTACTTGTTATATAAGTGGTTAATGATGCTTAAAGATCAAACACATAAAAACTCTAAAGAACTTAAACAAGTCTTGAACATCATCTAACATATGGTAAAGTAGTGTTAAAAATGATGATGAAATATGTTAATGCATGATAAATCTGACATATATAAGTGATAATTTGCTGTAAGTATTACTGTGATCGCTAAATATGTTAACGGAATCAATCGAACACACTTCATAATGTTAAAAGACTGAAAACAGCTTGCTGATCTGCATTTCCAGCCGCCTTTAACTGGCTGTAACAGGACCATAACTTAACGAAAAATGTATTTTCTGAAGTCTAGATTTATGTACTATGAAATACGGTTCTAATGGAACTAGAATCGTAGTTTTTGGACTTCGTTTACTATTTTTAAAAACCCCATTTGTAACAGCAGCTAGAGCTGCATTTTTACTGCAGAAAATGGGCGATATGTTTTCAGTCATAACTTGAGTTCTGTGTTGAATTAGCCCATGAAATCTGTACAGTAGATGGATACTGGTGTCGTAGTAATTGTCCCACTGGAATTTCGTCAATCCGACTTACAATGAATTTTTAATGAATTATTCCGTAGACTGCAGTCAGAAAATAATGAATCTGATTGCAGTCCGGAAAATGATTTTTAATAAAATATTGGTGTTGAATTAGATCCCGAGATTTTTACACCATAATATTTGGGTCGTTTAGCATCTTCTGTAAAAAGTTGGGAATTTTTGAAATAAGATAACTATTTTATTAAAATGCTCGAAAACAGCCCAGTTTTGGATAATTAAGTTGAAACGACATAAGCAGTGATTTGCGTGTCTAAATGTCGAATATGTTATCTGTGAATGATCTAACATGTTATGTGTCAATAAGGTATGTTTATTTGTGAACGGGAATAGGTAGGGAGTTTATATGGGCATAAGTTGTTAAAGTAATGCATGTTATGTGTTAGATGCGTGTAGGAATTTTGTGCCTATTTGAAGTCACTAATAAACTAAGTGGTAATCCTATTAGGACGTGATTGACCGACTTTGCTGTTAGCTATATTTGAGAATCTAACCGAGCAAACCGAGGTGACTTCACACACTTTCTAAGGCATGGGATTCCCGGTGGTTTGGGAATGGGTTAAAGAATTTAAACGGAATCTACATATCTTACTTAGGTAGGATATGTACGGCCATCCTCCTCGGGTAGGATGCCAGTATTAATCCTGCGTATTCTCTTTGGGAGAACTATGTACGTTAGTCCTACTTGGGTATTTGAACCTTGTGTGTTTACTCTCTCCTGCCGCCCCACACTTACGCACTTTCGCGACACTTTCCTCACTTACGTTGCTTCGTTATGAAGATCATGAGCGGACGCGGAGGACGTATCAACCTAACTCAAGCCCAGCTGACGACTTTGATCAATGAACGAGTTGCTGAGGCACTCGCAGTTGTTCCTGCAGGAGGTATAACCTGCCATATCAACCCATCTTAGGACGTTTAGATCCTACCTTCGCAAACCAACCCTCGTGCTTAACCTTGTCTTTTATTCTCGTGCAACAGGTCAACATGCTCAGCCTCCTGTGTGTACGTTCAAAACCTTCATGGATTGCCGACCTAGTACTTTCAGCGGCACAGAAGGAGCTGTAGGTCTTCTTCACTGGTTCGAGAAGCTTGAGTCTGTTTTCGAGATGTGTGAATGCCCTGAAGATCGTAGGGTGAAGTATGCTACCGGAACCCTCGAAGGTGTTGCGTTAACCTGGTGGAAGGCACAGGTTCAACTGCTTGGGTTGGCGGTTGCTAATGCCACCCCATGGAACGGTTTCAAAGAACTGATCAAAGAGGAATACTGCAGTCGTGACGACATCCACAAGTTGGAGGTGGAATTTTTCAATTTGAAGATGACGGGGTCTGAGATCGAGGCATACACGAAGAGGTCAAATGAGATAGCCATCTTGTGCCCTACTATGGTGGATCCTCCTGTCAAGCATATCGAACTATACCTTAAGGGCTTGGTTCCAGAAATTCAAAGCCACGTAACCTCAGCTAATCTTGGCACCATTCAGCAAGTCGTCAAGTTGGCTCATCGTCTCACCGATCAGGCAGTTGAACAGAACAGGCTGCCCAAGCGTATTAGCGCAACTACTTCTGATGCCCCCAATGATAATAAGCGCAAGTGGGATGGAAATTTGGGCAAGGGTTCTGCTTCAACTCAATCCCAGCAGCGAAAGACAGACGAGTACAGGAGCCCTGGTCAGCAGTCTTCTGGAAATCAAGGTCAGGGTGGGTACAAGGGAAATCACCCTAAGTGCAATCGATGTAATTTGCACCATAGCGGGCAGTGCAACAAGGGTCATTGTCAGAGATGTCACAAGCTGGGCCATGAAGCTAAGGATTGCAGGAGCCCACGTCCTGCGAATCAGAATCGCCAACAACAACAAGCTCCACAGAACCACCAGCAGCAGCAACAGCAGGGCAATAAAGGATGCTTTCAGTGTGGCGCTGAAAGCCACATTAAGAGGAACTGCCCTCAGCTGAACTAGAATCAGAACAACAACCAAAGAAACGGGAACCACAATGGAACAACAACGGAGGCAACAACGGAGGTAACAATAATGGCAATGGTGCCCAAGGTCGGGTGTTCGTGATTGGTCAGGGAGAAGCAAGGAACGATCCCAACGTTGTGATGGGTAAGTTTCTTCTGGATGATTTCTTTGTTACTGTTTTATTTGATTCGGGTGCCGATACTAGCTACGTGTCCTTAAAAGTTAGTTAGATGCTTAAGCGTACTCCAACACTTTTGAACACCAAGCACATCATAGAGTTAGCAAATGGTAAAAGTTTAGAGGCTACACATGTAGTTAAGGGTTGTAAGCTTGTCCTTGCCGATCAGACCTTTTCTATCGACCTCATTCCTGTCGTTCTGGGTAGTTTTGACGTTGTCATTGGGATGGATTGGCTATCTCAACATCAAGCGGAAATTCTTTGCAACGAGAAGATTGTCCGCATCCCTCGTTCTGATAAAGAACCCCTCGTGATTCGTGGTGACAAGAGTAGTGCTGTTGTAGGCATCATCTCTTTCCAAAAAGCCCAGAAGTGTTTACGAAAGGGCCACACCGCTATCCTAGCCCTTGTTTTTGATGCATCCTCAGAAGACAAGAAGATAGAAGACATTCCTATTGTACGCGACTTTCCTGAGGTATTTCCTGAGGAATTGCCTGGACTTCCGCCCCATCGACAAGTCGAGTTTCAGATTGAGCTAGCTCCTGGAGCAGCGCCCATAGCTCGAGCACCTCATCGTCTAGCTCCATCAGAACTCGAAGAACTGTCTACGCAACTACAAGAACTCTTGAAAAAGGGTTTCATACATCCTAGCTCTTCGCCTTGGGGAGCTCCAGTGTTATTTGTGAAGAAGAAAGACGGTACTGATGTGTGCAAAATGCAACATATAAATTTCATCAAATGAGGCATAAAACTAACCCTTTTTAAGTACTAATGTTGGAAAAAGTGTGTTTTTTTCTTCCTTTTGTATTTTCAGGATTAAATGAGCTCAAATTAACAAAAGAAGCAAAAAAGGCAGCTAAATCTAACATAAATACAAGAAAAGGAACAAAAGTGGATTGCCCGACCCCTCGACAGCATCCTCCCAAGCAAACCAGAGAAGGCAGAAGACTGAACACACCCCGTGCTCAGTGAGCACGGGGCCGTGCCCAAGAAGCAGCAGAAAAGACAAACCTATAGAAGCTTCTATTGCTCACCACGGGGGCGTGCCCAGTGAACACGGGGGCGTGCCCAGTGAACACGGGGGCGTGCCCAAAGTACTGCAGGCGCATTAATTGTAATTGCGAATTACAATTAATGAGGAGAGATAGTGTCAGACAGGCACGGGGCCGTGCCCAGTGGACACGGGGCCGTGCCCAGGCCTCTGTTCAGCCTATAAATAGGAGTGCTTTGGCTCATTGCAACTCATCCCTTGGCACACCACCTCTCTCACACTTCATCCACCACCCACCACCATCAAAACACCATCATCCACCACCATCATCCATTGTCCATCATAGAGTGTGTGAGTCCTCTTGGGATCCAAGATTGATCGTAAGAGTTCTTGACAATCAAGGCCATGTTTGCCTAAGTCTCTTACATCACTTGGTGAAGACAAGTGTTTAGTATAATACTTTTTTATTTTTAATCTTTTGCACTTTTTATTTGGTTTTGTATTAATGACTTTAATAACTAGTTGCTTATGTTGAAGGTGACTTTTCCTTATCGTTTGTCCGTGGTGTCTTGGCATTATTTTACTGTCTATATAAAATAAAAGATTTTCACCATTCATATCTCCACGGTCTATATGGAGGTATGTTGGCTACCTGGTCGGGGGTTAAGGGAACGGTTTGGTAAGGGTCTTGCCCTTGTTCAGCGTTTAGAGGTCCTGTAAGGGACCTGGGTCAAATTTAGTAAGACCTCCTTCAATACCCAAAAGGTATTGGATGGCGGGGGTCCAAACTCTTTGATCCCCTCATAAGTTAACTACTATTAATACTATAACCCGGCTATTTAGGACTGTATCCCTGCTGACTCAGACTACTTAGTCGAGGGTAACGTCACCTCCAAAAGAGGGGCCTACCATAATTTGCATTAATAACTTAATTCATTATCTTTCAATAATCCGACCCTTTAGGATTGTATCCTTGTTGACTCAAACTACTGGGTTGAGGGTAACGTCGCCTTCAAAAGAGGGGCCTCCTACAATAACTAAGATAATCTCTTAAACAAGTGCAAAAGTGCGAAAATAATCAAAGGTTATACTAATACACGAGTCGGATCCAAGTGATTCATCTTGTCTATCTGTTTTTATTTTTATTTTATTTTTCAGCATTTAGTTAGTTTTATTTTCTTAGTTTAAAAATCTTTTTTCTAACATTTTGATTTGATTAGACGTTGAGGATAAACCGGTACTAAAAGCTCTTGTGTCCTTGGACGACCTCGGTATCTTACCAACACTATACTACTTCCACGATGGGTGCACTTGCCCATATGTGTGTTTAGTGTTAGTAAATATCGTGTTTTATAAATTTAAAACTTGGCTAAAAAGTGTAAAAAGGGCTTAAAATATATAGCAAAAATATATTACACTTCGCAAACATCAAGTTTTTGGCGCCGTTGCCGAGGACACAAGGATTTTAAGAAAGTTAGGAATTAACGGCCTAATCATTTTTTTATTTTCTTTTTAATTTTTCAGGATTTTCTTAGTTTTTCAGCTTCTGCAGAGCTCAGCACGGGCCTGCTGAACACGCCCCCGTGCTCAATCATTGGAACTGGCAATCTTGTTTTAAGTCAGACAGTAAGCTGAACACGGGGCCGTGCTCACTCAACACGCCCCCGTGCCCAAGAATCAGTTACTGAAAACAGAACCGTTAGATCCCGGCGGTTGGTAATTTCTGACACAAACATGAGTGATAGTAATTCTTTTTACTTTCGGCACTCTTATGGTACATGGTGTCAATTATGTGGAGGCAACCATAAAGAATTAAAATGTTATTTTCTAAATTATAGGCCCCACTATATAGACCGACCATCTCCCTATAACCTTAAGAGGGGCGAAAGTAAAAATAATCACTATTTCTCCCTCGAATGCGCCCAGCCAGATATTCTGGGGGAAATGCTCCTTGACGAGTTATTTCAACTAGAAAATCTAATTTTAAATTGGTTAAAGGAGCTTAGGAAGGATTTCAGTAATCCATCCCAAGACGACGACCATGAAGAAATATTGGGGTCGCATTCCAACAACCCCGTTGCTCCCAAAAATACCTTCAGTTCTAGCGAAGACTTGAACGATAGTCGTCCCTGTGCCGATTGTGCCGTGAAGGACTCCCCATCGACTTCGTTCGGTGCATACATAGACCTGAGCGATTCGGAATATACCTTCTTTAACGAGAGCTCGGAAAAGGGTTGGACTTGTCCACCTAGAATAAAAATAGGAATTACCCTCACCGACAACCTCGTGCGTTCTCGCCTTAGTCTAGGACAATTAAGGTATCTTAGGCACTTTGGGGTTGTTCCATCCAGTAAGGAACCGCCCGATCCGAATAGACTCCTTAGAAATAGACGAACTTCATAATTAGCCCCTCGACACGGGGCCGTGTCCAGCCAACACGCCCCGTGTCCACCAAAAGATTCCCTTCTGACTTTTACGTCAGAATACGGACAAACTGTGTCAGGATTCTGTCTGCACACGGGGCCGTGTCCAGCCGACACGGGGCTGTGTCCAGCACGCTGTTGTTTTCTATAAATGAAGCCAAGAATTCTGCACATTTGGACCATCTAGGGACAGAGATTTGAAGGAATCTTCTCTCAACTATCCTAGGTATGTTCTAAAAGAAGTTTCCAACAACCTTCTTGTCCTTTCCTCTTTTATCCATTTCCTCTTCTTCATCTTTCTCCAAAAACCTCCATTAAAGTTTGAGAATTCAAGCTTTATGGCAAGAAATATTGGGTTTTGTTCAAGGAATCTTGTTAAAAACAAGTTATATAACATTGTTTTAAGTTACTATTACTCAAAAAGGCTTCACAAGATAGGGAAAATAACTTAAAACTTCAAGATTCCTTGTTTCAAAATTCTGCAGAAAGGTGAACACGGGGCTGTGCTCATTGAGCACGGGGCCGTGTCCAAGATACTGTTTCAGTAAATAAGCTGTTTTCGGTTTATTTTCACAGAATGTCAAGTGAAAACAGTGAAACATCGTCCGTACATTCAAGAAATAGTAGAAGTGGAAGAAGGCCTTCCATTGAAGCTACCCTTGTACACTACGTCATGGCACTACGGGAGGCAATCGATGAAATGACTTCGGTAGAGGAGGTCCTAATAGACCGTATAAATTATCTTACGGTAGGGATGGAAAATAGTTTTCAAGAAATTAACCTCTTGCACCAAAGGTTAAATATTCATGTGACTGCTCCCATGGAACCCATCATCCCTCAAGAGGATTGGAACCTAGCGTTCAGAGTCAATAACCCTACCGGATGGGATAATATTCCAGCAGAACCTCCCCTTGAAGATCCACAAGAGGTCCCGGTGGAAGTCACACCTCCTCAAACCAATGCCAATGAGCCCTCCTTTCTCCTCCCAAGGGAGATAGAGGAATGGCTCACCGACATATGAGGAACCCATAACCGGAGAAAGGAGTTCTATGAAGCCGCATTCAACCGAGACTACTATCTTCTCGGATATTTTGCTAATTAAAATAACTTGTAGGCTAGAGGCTCCTTGGGTTAAAACTTCTTATGTTTACTTAACTACTAGTATTTTAGGACTATGTAATTCTCTATGATTTTAATGGAATGATGATTTTAAGGTTTGATGGTGTCGTAAGGAATAAAAACACGCTTATGGTGGTCAAGGATGACAAGGGAAACGAGAAACATAAACCCATGCACGAAAACAGGGCACCCGACAACAATTTATCCGTTACAGTAAGTTCAGCACGGGTCGTGCCCATCCAACACGGCCCCGTGCTGAACACCCTGCAGACAAATGCCCAATTCAGGTAATTGGACACAGGCCGTGTTCGCTGAACACGCCCCCGTGTCCAGGCTTCTGTTTCTTTTCTTTGATTTTCGTTACTGGCACCTGAACAAGGGGCCGTGTCCAGACTGCCAGTAACATAAATTCTTTTGCTTTTAACACCATTTTACACATTCAATCAACCTAAAAATTTATTTTTGGGACACACTGAGGACAATGTGTAATTTAAATGTGGGGGGATGCTTAAAACATTGAACTTTGCAAGTCCTAATAACAAGCCTTACACAAAACTCTATTGGAACCGCTAATCACCCCAAATTTTTTCAAAAAAAAAATTTTCATTTTTCTTTTCTTGTCTAAGTTTAAGTTGGGAATTCTAAGAGTAACAAGGTTATATTTTTATAAGTTTACAACCGATAGCGTCGTGATAAAAAGAACCAACATATAAGAAAATTATGAAACGACATGACAAGCTTAGTTAAAATTCGATTATATATACTCGATCACATATAAAAAAAACCCATTCCCACAAAAGTGAGTTTTGAGCCTTTATTGAGCAAACAAATATACATCTTTACGCTAAATGCTCATTTTTCGTTTCTTGTGTGAATAGCCGCTTGGTTCTTACGACTCTAGAACTTGCCACGACAATTCATTCCCGGGCCTTACCAACTTAAACCCAAGTAAGTAAATGATGGAGGCATTAGGACTAACCCTTTTTCTTTCAACGCCATTATTTTTATTTTTCTTTTCACCTACCCAAAAACTCCCCCTAGTTAGCCCCTTTGAGCCTAAACCTTTTCATTTCTTAACCCAAAATCCTTTTTACCCACCAAAAACCCTTTTTATTTTTACCCGTTATTTTAGTAACAAGCTCGGTTTTCGTGTGACAAAAAAAAATTTGAAGTTAGAAATAAACAAACAAAGCTTCTCAACCAAAAGCTTGTTTGAAGAAATACTTCATTTAAAATAAAAAGTCACAAAAACAAAATGTTTTACGAAAACCGACGCTTTTTACGACTTTCGCCCTTTTCTACTAACTACTAACCCAACCACCCACCTTTAGCCCAAGCCTAACCCTTCACCCAAAAAGTCCTCTTGATATTTACAAAGGAATAAAGTTAAAAAGGAGGAGGATTGATTGCTTAGCATGCTTATGGTAGGAATAAGTTCCATGCCGCTCTCGAGTGATTCACTAAAAATACACCTTCGGCCGAGTGTGAGTGATTTCTCCGGTGAGGTATGTGAACTTGTATATAAATGGAATTTTAGAAAGGTATGTTATGCCCTAATAAATAATTTACCTTATGAAAAGTTTTTAAAAAAATCATGACGAATAGGATTGTAAATAAGTAAAAATAAAACCTAAACAATCTTGGAAAATCCTGACACTCTATGACAAGCCAAAACCTTCTCTTCTACCTATTCCATTTGGGAGTGTAAGCCACATATTAAGGAGTTTTGCTTGAGGACAAGCAAAAATTCAAGTGTGGGGGTATTTAATGTGTGCAAAATGCAACATATAAATGTTAGGATCTAGGGGCCATCATGATAGTGTTTGTTTGCATAAAACGAATGAGTGCAGCGGAAATGAGTAGCAAACTCTGTAAACACAATCAAAGGAAAGTATAGATTGATAAACAATTGCTATTTCATTGAGTCAAAAGATTTACAATAGAAAGCAAATGATTACAGCAAGCTTACAATCTAAACTCCCCCTCAGCCTGATACACCAGAGTTGGTTGCACAAGATGAAAAGATTGAATTGAGGAGGTGAACTCACTCAAAACGGATCAAGTATAACAGTACAGAATACTGTCATATTTATAGGCAAACCAAACTACTGATGAACTTCAGCTGACGTCACCATGATAGTGACATCTAACGACCTAACAAACTATAAACACTGTTCTATACAAACTACTGACATGTAACATCTGATAGGTAATAAGATGTAAAGCTAAGGAAAACTACTGCTTCACGTTCCACTATTGTAGCCTGAGCACAGATGTTGAATCTTCAGTGCATTCTTCAAAGGTGATCAGTATTTGAGAGAGCAGTGCTTGAGTCTTCAGCGGTACTTAGGAAACAGCAGTAGATAGAGCATCAGTGTTTGTCTTCAGTAGTCTTTAAGGTATCATCAGTGTTTGGTTCATCAGTTGTTGTAGTTGAGCAGCACTTAAGATTCATCAGGTGTTAGAAAACCACTGTCAAGGGGAGAGCATAGGGTAAACTGCTGCTTATTGATGGTCCACTGGTGAGATCCGGTTTTGGCTTTACATTATCTGTTCCTCTGTTAGGGTTCAATCCCAACAATCTCCCCTGGAACAGATAATGCCAAAACCCTTCCTTATTCAGGACCTTTATTACTCATCAAGAGTGCCTTAGCTAGTTCCTTAAATTCAGCTTCAAATTCTTTGGCACTCTGGTCATCTTCATCCCTGCACAGTGAGAGTTCAAGGAGATCCTGCAAATCTTCAACACTTAGGCCAAGTGCTTCTTTCCTTGATATATACTTCACCTCACCATTGGCTCTGACCAAGGTCAATACGTGGGTCTTTTGATCAGATATCCACTTTAGTATTTTTAAGCCTAATGGGTTTCTTGGGAGAGATTTATTTTCAGATGAGTTGAGGGATGATGGCCTTGAAAACATCTGCAAACTTTCAGACATTCTATTGAAAGCTTCTTCAATGACTTTGTCTGCTGCAGCTATATCTTCTGTAGTTTCTTGTTCAATAAGTTCTTGTCTTTCAACTTCTGTCTTGTCTTTTGCAGTGCTTGGAGATGCAGGTTTGTTGAGTACCTTCTTAAAAAGGTTTTGAAGCTTTGATGAGCTGTCTTCATTCAGACCCATTTTTAAGATGGTGTCCTTGAGATACTATGCTTCTTTTTCTATGACCTCTTCTTCAGTCAGTTGTTTGCCTTCATCTTGATTTGACCCAAGAGTAGGACTGTCTGCTGATTTTAACATTGTCTTGAGGTTTTAAATTTTCTGTTCAAGCTTCATCATCTGTTCTATTTTCTTTGAAGCATTTGAAGCGGTTTTCTTCTTTTTCTTTAGCCTCTCATAGGCTTCATCAGTTTGCTGCCTTGGCCATTTTGTTATGGCTTCAGCAGTGTCCACCTTAGCATCCACTAGCTCCTTTTTCTTTCCTTTATATTCAGCAGTTGTTATGGGTGAAATTCTGAGCCTATATCCTGGAAAATATCTTGATATATATCTTGTTTATTGTATCTGTTTACATCCGGGATGCTGACTCAGGATATTGGTAACATCCTGAATGGTATCCTCAGGATCACTAACGGAATTAAATGCAGGTACGTGGGTTAGAAGCTAGCAACGTTCATGAAGACCTTTTCTACTGAAGACTCGGTCCAAGTCGTTCACAAGAAGCCGTTGAAGCCGCATTACTCGGTCTACAACGTTCACATTGGAATATTCGGAGCATCCCATGTTTATAGGAATTTTAGTTTGTAATTCGTTACTATAAATAGTGGGTATATCAGATCAACTAGGACATCACAATCACACTCCCTACACACTCAACACTTGCTCTCTCGCAACTTTCACAAAATTCATTGTAACACTTAGCGATCTGATCTATATCCTGCACTGTATCCTGAAGTTTAAAGCAATAAGAAGAACTAGGCAGCTGCGATTGTCAGCTCCCGAGGTTTTATGCCGGCGATCTAGATTGATCAAGGGTTTTCCTCGTACATCTCGTGTCATTTACTTTACTTTATTGCTCATTGTTTGATCATAGATACAGCTCAATATCCTGAGCCGTATCCTGAACACTGTTTTTCCAAAGGACCTAACAAGCATATTTTTAACACACTTTTCAGCACGCTACCTCACATAACTAATTTGATCACTAAATTGCTTCGGTAATTTTTGACCAAAACAATTTGGCGCCCACCGTGGGGAAGTGGTGCTCTCTTTACTAAAAATCTTTGTGAAATCGTTAATCGGTTTTCTGTTTTCAAAACTTTTTGCCACATTGTTTACAATGGCCTCAAGATCAAACATGAGCTCTTCTACTGTGTCTGCTACAATTTCTGCAACAGTTGGTTCGGTGCTTCCACCGCCTCCTCCAAGGATGCCAGCCTCTACACAATCTCAAGATGTTATCCCTACCCGGAGTGTCCAGGGATCTGCTCCTGTTTTAGCTTCTAACGATGAAATTCTAACCTTGTTTGGAAGTGTGCAGGAACAAATGAGGCAGCAACAGGAAACAAACCAAATGCTTTTAAGGGAAATACAACTCCTGAAGTCTGGCTCAAGCAGATCTGCTGAGGATAATGTCACTCCATTACATCCCAGAGTGTTGAATTTTAGTTCAGCTGTGTATGCTGAGGATAACAGGGGGAATATCGTGCCCAGCCTTCCTCAGAATCATACTCCTGAAATACCCTCCTCGGTCAGGATATCGACTGTGAGGAGCTCAGGATATGCTTCAGGATATGGGCAAAATCCTCTAACGGGTAACATATCAAATAATAATAATGCTATTACCGCTAACAGTGTTGGATCTTTGCAGGATACAACTGTAGCGTCGGAATTATCCAGGGAACTTCAGAAATTAAAGGATATGATATCCAGTGTACCTGGGATGGTGCAGCCAATTCCTGAAGTGTCCCAGGATAGCCACAGGGTATCTCGGTTCGTGCATCCTATATGTGATGCTGAAATCCCAAAAAGATTTCAGACTCCGAACATGAAACTCTACGACGGAACCACGGATCCTGAAGAGCATATTGCCCAGTATAGGGAAAGGATGGAGATCAACCCTATCCCTCCAGATCTCAAGGAAGCCTGCTTGTGCAAGGGTTTTGGTTCAACCTTGACAGGATCGGCTTTGAAATGGCTCCTAAATGTTCCTCCACATTCGATTACATCTTTGCTCACTTAGTAAATTTATTTAATAGTCAATTTTCTTGTAGTAGAAGCTTTGAAAATTAACAAGTGATCTCTACAGGATAACACAAGGACCTCAGGAATCCCTTAGGGATTATGTGAACAAGTTCAGCCGGGAATCGCTAGACATTCCTCATCTTGATGTTGCAACGGCTGTGCAAGCTTTCAAGATGGGGCTGCAAAAGGATTCTCAATTTTATCAAGACCTTGTAATGAACCCATGCAGGAACCTGGATGAAGCCCGGAACAGGGCTCTAAGATATATTCGGTTAGAGGATGACAGAAAAATGCAAGAAAAGATGAATGCATCCTCGACATATGAATCGACTAACAGGAAATCAGAATCCTCATATAGACCATATCGCTCTAAGCCATACGGCAGAAATGATAACAAGAGAGTGAATGCTGTTGAAGACGAGGATCCTGAAGAATATCCTGAATTATCTGAATATTGTTTTTCTGTTAATATACCTGAACTAATGTATGCTATGCAGGGTTTGGGAGATAAAGCCAGGTGGCCTCGGAAGAATCAACAAAAAGCAGATTGGAAAGACAAGTCAAAATGGTGTGCTTTCCATGAAGATTTTGGACATATGACTGAGGACTGCATCGCTCTGAGGAAAGAAATCAGTTACCTTCTAAGCAAGGGATATTTGAAAGATCTCTTAGGGAAGAAGAAGAATAAGGCTCAGGATACTGAGAAGGAT
The DNA here is from genome assembly GCF_002127325.2 of Helianthus annuus. Taxonomy (NCBI): domain Eukaryota; kingdom Viridiplantae; phylum Streptophyta; class Magnoliopsida; order Asterales; family Asteraceae; genus Helianthus; species Helianthus annuus. Next base: position 13,277,919 of record NC_035448.2, on the reverse strand, counting down.
CCTGAGCGAGCGGCATCACCTCCCGCCGATGCCAAGATAATCAACTTCATTTCGGGAGGATCCGACATTTGTGGAACTTCGTATTCGGCGGCCAAGAGACATGCAAAGGAAGCTAAGGCCGAAAGGGGAGACAAACCTATCAGGATGACTACGCTCACAACTGACAAAGTGATCACTTTTGATGCAGATGATAGGGATACTGTCCAGGATCCTCACCATGATGCTCTGGTAATAACTTTATATGTGGCTAACCACTTTGTACGCAGGATACTGGTTGATAATGGCAGCTCCGTCAACATCATACAACTGGAGACTCTGAAGAGGATGAATGTGTCTCCGATGGATATCACTTCGAAGTCTACTGTGCTCGTTGGTTTCAGTGGAGAAGCTAGGAACACAGTGGGAGAGATAAGGCTGCCAGTATATGTTGCAGGAGTCAACAAGATGCAACGATTTTGTGTGATGGATTCTCTATCATGCTATAACATCATCCTAGGAAGACCTTGGATCCACGATATGAAGGCCATTCCATCAACGTATCACCAATGCATCAAGATCCCTACCCCTTGGGGGGTTGTCAAGATCGACAGTGATCAGCAGGAGGCGAAAGAATGCTACTCATCCTCGATGAAATCCTCAACCAAACCTAGTGCAGCATAGCAATTAAAGACGCGGGCCCAGGATATCGTGGAGGATACGGAGCAGGATGTGAAGAAAATTATCCTGGACCAGGATAATCCCGATATTTCGGTGCTCGTGGGAACCAATATCCCTCAGGATATTGAAGAACAATTAATTAACTTTTTGAAATGCAGGATGTCAACGTTTGCATGGAAGCATGAAGATATGACAAGTATATCTAAAGACATTATTACTCACAAGCTTGGAATTGACAGGTCATTCAAGCCTATACAACAAAAGAGAAGAAAATTCGCCCCTGAGCGGAATGCAATTATCCAAGAGGAAGTTGAGAGATTATTGAAGTCCAGGATGATCAGAGAAGTTAAGTTCCCGAGGTGGCTAGCAAACGTGGTTGTAGTACAGAAGAAAAATGGGAAATGGAGAGTTTGTGTATACTACACAGACTTGAACAAAGCTTGTCCTAAAGACCCATTTCCTCTCCCCCACATTGATGCAATGGTAGATGCCACTGCCGGGCATGAAATGCTGACCTTCATGGACGCATCCTCAGGATTTCAACAGATCCAAATGGAGCCTTCTGACCAGGAGGATACTGCCTTTATGACACCAACAGGTATTTATTGTTATACAGCTATGCCTTTTGGTTTGAAAAATGCAGGTGCAACATACCAAAGATTGGTAAACATGATGTTCAAAGACAAACTGGGGGACACCATGGAGGTGTACATTGACGATATGGTGGTAAAATCAAAGAAAGCTCAGGATCACCTCCAGGATATTAAGGAAGCATTTGATATCCTGGACAAGTATAACATGAAGCTGAACCCTATAAAGTGCCATTTTGGAGTGGGGGCAGGAAAATTTCTAGGATATATGGTAACCAAAAGAGGAATAGAAGCAAGCCCAGAGCAGATCAAAGCTATCCTGGATATAAAATCACCCTCAAATATGAAGGACGTACAAAGATTGACAGGCCGAGTAGCAGCTTTAAACAGGTTTATCTCAAGATCCTCAGAAAAATGCAAAGACTTTTATGATATCCTGAAGAAGAACAAGAAATTTGAATGGGGTAATGTTAGGGCTGGATTTTTAATATAGGTGATCCTTACACGTGATCCTAACCAGTGATCCTTGTTTCTTTGGCAGACAGTGATCCTCAGCCGCACTTCAGGATCAGGATCATGGGACATTATAGGATCCTCATACTAACGATCATCTTCGCTTAATGCAATGTTATTTTTGCAGGAATATCTAGCAGGATACGCTCTAGGCATCATGATCCAGGGACGCGTCTTCACAATTATGGCAAGAGCTTAATTGAAGAAAGACGTTGCACAGGATATGGAAACATGGCTTGATTTATGGGCGGCTATTTAGGCTAGATTGTATCTCATTTCTAAAGGGGTGATGAGCTGAATATTAGTTTAACTACCTAAAATAGGTCACCTACACACATATAAATACCACTCTTCCTCATTCGGAAGAAGACACACGACATACAACGCAACTCTCACACACTTAGACACCAAAAGCAATAGTGATCCTTGTACTCAGCTCATTATCATCCAAAATTGTAATCATTTTTTTGTTATATTGAAGTTGGTGATCGGTAGTTGCCATCACCCGAGGTTTTTTATGCCGGAGATCATTCATTGATCAAGGGCTTTTTCCTCGTATAAATCATTGTGTCTCTGCATCTTTATCACAGAAGTGATCCTTTACTTTCATAATTAACCAAGCATCATACCCCGTTTTCATAAAGTTTGGTTACATTATCCTTGTGTGATTTTTGACCAAAACAGGTAAGAAGCATGAAGCAGCACTGCAGGATTTGAAGCAGTATCTCTCAACCGCACCTCTATTGATGAAGCCTGAGGATGGTGAACCATTATCCTTGTATCTGGCAGTATCAGGGAATGCAGTAAGTGCAGTACTCGTAAAGGATCACGAAGGTCAGCAGTATCCTGTTTATTATGTTAGCAAAAGTTTGTTAAATGCTGAAACTAGATATTCTCACCTAGAAAAATTAATACTGGCTCTAGTAATGGCATCAACAAAGCTTAGACATTATTTTGAAACACATAGGATTCATGTTAAAACTAATTATCCTGTTAAAAATGTGCTTAGGAAACCAGAAATGTCAGGTAGAATGGCTAAGTGGTCAGTAAAATTAAGTGCCTATGATTTAGTATATGAACCTAGAAATGCCATAAAGTCTCAGGCTTTAGCTGACTTTGTGGCTGATTTTAGTAGTGACATTCAGGATGAGGTAGACCTAGAAGTTCAACAGTTTGGAGAATCCTCAGGATCCTGGACATTATATACCGATGGTGCATCTAATGTAAGAGGAGTAGGATTAGGAATACTACTAAAATCGCCACAGGGGGACATAATACCCCAGGCTGTTCGATGTGAATTCCCTGCTACTAACAATGAGGCAGAATATGAAGCTTTAATTGCAGGATTAGAATTGGCTAAGAGTATGAATATCAAGAATTTGCAAGTATATGTTGATTCTCTGTTAATTACTAATCATTTTAATGGATCCTATGCAGTCAAGGGTGAGAAACTAATGGAATACCTCGGTATTCTTAAAAAATTAGCAGGATATTTCGATGTTTTTACGCTTGAACAGGTACCAAGAGAGGATAACGCTGAAGCAGATGCATTGGCAAATTTGGGATCATCAATCAGGATACCGGAAGGAATCCCAATACCGATATTACATATCCTGTATCCTGCAACGGATCCTCAGCATAAGGAAGTAGCAAGTATTCAAGATCCTGAAGTGGTGTATCCTGAAGAGGATCCCAAATCCTGGACAACTCCAATTATGAGATATCTCAAGGAAGGACATATCCCCGAAAATGAAAATCCTAAGGCATTTAGGATGAAGGTATCACGATTCACTATTATAAATAATATTTTATACAAGAAATCTCTTGCAGGACCATACTTGAGATGCTTGAAGGGTCCTGAAGCCAAAGAAGTACTTCAGGATATACATGAAGGGGATTGTGGTAACCATACCGGGGGCAGGTCATTATTTTCAAAAGTGTTGAGGACAGGATATTATTGGCCAACAATGAGAAAAGATGCTGCAGAATATGCTCGAAGATGTGATGCATGTCAGAGGCATAGTAACATATTGCATCAACCAGCTGAACCACTATATCCTGTAGCATCCCCTTGGCCGTTCATGAAATGGGGGATGGATATAGTAGGGAAGTTACCGAAAGCTCCGGGAGGAAAAGTCTTTATGCTGGCAATGACGGATTATTTCTCTAAGTGGGTTGAAGCTGAAGCATTTGTGCAAGTTAGAGACCAGGAAGTAGTTTCCTTCATCAAGAGGAATATCCTGACCAGGTTTGGAGTACCAGCTGAAATAATTTGTGATAATGGGTCCCAGTTTATAAGCAAAAGGACTACTGACTTTTGCAAGAGTTGGGGAATCAAGATGATAACGTCAACTCCGGTGCATCCTCAAGCGAATGGGCAAGCTGAGTCTTCAAACAAGATAATAGTGAACAACTTAAAGAAGAGACTTAGAGCCAAAAAAGGAAGATGGGCAGAGGAATTACCCTTTGTGTTATGGGCTGACAGGACAACGATAAAAAATGCAACCGGCCAAACCCCATTCTCCTTAGTATTCGGAGCAGAAGCAGTAATTCCAACGGAAATGGTGATACCTACTGCAAGATCTATCCTACAGAATCCTGAACAGAATCCTGAAGCCTTATGTCAAGATTTGGATACCATAGACGAAAGAAGAGACGCAGCAAGGCTAAGGATGGCAGCATATCAACAAAGAATATCCAGAGCATACAACAAGAATATAAGGACTAGGAGATTTCAAGTGGGTGATTGGGTGCTAAGGAAGGCTTTTCAGAATACTACTAATCCTGCCGATGGCAAGTTAGCTCCAAAATGGGAAGGACCATACGAAGTTGAATCAGAAGCAGGGAAAGGAGCATATAGACTCAAGAATATGGAAGGGGATATGCTACCAAGGTCTTGGAATGCTGTACACTTAAAGCTCTATTTCAAGTAAGAATAGAATTTAATTCCTATCTCAGAATGGTATGTATCCTATCTCTTTTAAATATATATGTTTATTATCTTGAACCCGATACTGACTTAGGCATCGGAGGGGTGTTAGCCAAGCTAACACCCACCTTAGTTTACAATTGTTTTGCAGAATATGCTCCAGGATATAGCTCCAGGATGTGTACTCAGGATAACTCAGAAGATTAGAGGATTGGCCCCCTCTCTCACGTTTAAGGGATACTGATCCCTTCACAGGTTTAAAGGTATTCACCTTTCTCCCGAATTGGGTTTAAACACCCCGCCTGGAGCGCAAGTTATTCAGGGATAGTTCAAGGTGGCGGGACCAGTCCATGTAAAAGTGGCTGACAATTCCGTTACTGTTGGCTATATCCTGAATTCTAAAGGTATATGAGGATTGATCACCCTCTCTCACGAAAGGGTATTTTCATACTCTCTAAGGTTTAAAGGTTTTCACCTTTCTAAGTCTTGGAGTTTATACACTCCCGCCTGTAGCGCATGAAACTCAGGGTTTATCCCCAGTATACTAAGGGTTCATTTCAGGATATCAAAGGTTTTACCCTGAGGTATGTGGAATTCATTCGAGTCAAGAATATGAATACATTTGTGTTTCTATGTTAAGTACAGGGGACATACGTCATACTATTCTGAAGATGGATTCGAGTTTATAAGTGTGCACTGGGGACAAGCCTATAATGAGGAATTGAAATCGATTCACTAAGAATCTCTGGTATGATCTCTCCTTTTTACTTAGACAATTAATAGGTTGTATTTTGATATCTTTATCAGCATATCTTTCAGGATAACTACCAGGATATATCTGTGATATGTTCTCAAAAATGTTTGAACAAAACAATTTTCACAAGAGAAATTTATAACAATAATAATAGAGTCTAAGGAAGAGTTATATTATTAACATACCAAAAGATGTGCTCTTAGTTTCACCTAATAACAAGGCCCATCCACTAAGAGCACTAATAGTTCATCACCATATTTACCCAACAGTTGAAGGCTTCATCTCAAACCGAGACCCATCCACCTCCAACTGTTGTATTGTCCAAAACAAACCATACTAACTGATGACCAAGGGCTTCGTCCTGAAACTCAGGATCCCTCCACCTTTGGCCATCATATTGTCTACGTGCAGGAAATTAAAATTGTTTAACAGACAAGAAAAGTAAATTGTTCAACACATCAACCATCAAACCTAACAAAAAAAAGTGGGCTCCGGCCTAGGCATCAATATCCATCATCGCCCACTCAGCTGCCCTCACACAGCGGCATCCTCTCCTGCTTTCCCCGGCTTCTCAGCACCGGCATCCTCACCAGCATCCGCTCCAGCATCCTTCTTGCCTCCAGCCTGATCCACCACCTCTGCTGACTTGGAAGATTCACCGGCTTCAGATGGGAGTGGCACAGCCTTGCCTCCGAGCTCCTTCAGCTTGGCTACCCAGGATTCAATTGGCCAGGATGGACAAACAAGACCTGTCTCCTTGGCCTCATAGGCCATCTTGATGCGTGCTTGTAGCAGGGAGACAATAGCGGAAGTCTTGATTCCTTCCCGGAAATTGATCATGGCCTGATCATGATCCATTTGCATGGTGGCCAATTTGAGCTCAGCATCCTGGGTGACCTTTTTCAGCTTATCCTCATAGTGCCAGCTCTTTGCCTCGGCGATGGCACCTTGGTCGGCAACAGTGGTTTCAAGCTGCTTAATCCTGGCTTCATGAAGGGCGACAGTACCACATGCATCGTTGTACAAGTGGAGCAAATGCTGGAGGCCCTGTGCATCAATAACAGGTATGAGTTAGAATCTATATATCTATAATGACCTAGATATCCTATCAGGATATCCTGTTAGGATATCCAGGTAGGATATGTGTGCAGGATATATATGCAGGGTATGCGTCAGGATATTACCTTGTTAAGGAAGGATGTCATCGGCTCTAAGGAATCGGTGAAGCTGAGATCCTCATAGGAGAACCCTCCTGAGCTTGGAGCACTGACCTCAAGGCCCTTCCTCTTTTTCGCTGTGGTAGCACGAGTCCTTGGGTTGGCCTTGGGAGCTGGAAGTGGCTTGGAGCTGGTAGCAGTAGGAGCCTCCTTCTTGACTAAGGTTGGAGTTGGATAGCTGTCGAGTTCGTCAAGGTCTAGATAGACTGGAACTTTGCTGGAATCTGCACACAGGGAGAAAAATTCTAAACCTTTCCTAAAGATATCAAATAAAAAACATGTGTCTACGGGATATCTTGCAGGATCCTTACCAGACATGGTTGCGCTTGAAAGAGGGCTTGGAGTTGCTGGAGATGGGTTGAAACTTCTCTCTGCTTCCGGAAGGAGCCTGATAGCGTCTATTCTTTTCTGAGAATCTGCAAGGGGAGGTGCTAGCTTCCTAAAATCAGCTGTACGAGAAAACGACAAAGTCAGTTCAGGATATAGAGCAGGATAACAAGCAGGATCATCTTTAAACCCTAAATCCTACCCTTCTTCAACCAATGCACCGGATAATCCGCTCCACCAGGGATTGAATCTCTTTTTACGAAAAAGAATTTGGATTTCCATTCCTCTTCATTCCTGGTGGCTCGGAGGATTAGTGGGTCACTGGAAGTAGAATAAAACAAGAATCTACAAGAACCGTGGCACCTAAGTCGGTAGGCTAGTGGGAGATCATGAACAGAGAGATCAGGGATGTGGTTGTTCTTGATTTGATCAAGAACGGACAAGACTCGCCAAAGCATTGGCAGCGTTTGACTAAAACGGATTTTTGTGACGTCAATGAACTCGGTGATAAATTCAGAAAAAGGAAATTGTAGCCCTAGAGTAAAGGGGAAAGCATTGAAACACAACCACTCGTCGGAAACCATGTCTGATCGGATTTCCCGATCAAACGGCCGGAACACTGTCCCTTTTGGGAAAATGCCGGAGGTTTTAAGGGCCGATAAGTGTGCACCGTCGAAGGTGCAAATTTCTTTCTCCGGATCCTGGAGAATATTTTGGTGGATGAACGTGGGAGCGGAGTCGTCGGAACTAGACCTGGTCTGCCTTGTCATATTGTGGCCGGAATATTAGAGAGAATAAGAAAAGAAGTTGAGAGAGAAGTCTTTACCTTTTTCTCTTTGGTAAAAGCTAAATGGAGATATACATGAGAAGATATAGGGAGCAATGAGTAAATATAGGCTGATCGGTTACAAGTAGTCACATCATGGGTCTTATCACTTAATTGCCTCGTTCTTCGGGAAAAAATATAACCGTTAGTGACCAGGATACTTAACGGTAACATTTTTTGGGGACAATTGTTATGGGTGAAATTCTGAGCCTATATCCTGGAAAATATCTTGATATATATCTTGTTTATTGTATCTGTTTACATCCGGGATGCTGACTCAGGATATTGGTAACATCCTGAATGGTATCCTCAGGATCACTAACGGAATTAAATGCAGGTACGTGGGTTAGAAGCTAGCAACGTTCATGAAGACCTTTTCTACTGAAGACTCGGTCCAAGTCGTTCACAAGAAGCCGTTGAAGCCGCATTACTCGGTCTACAACGTTCACATTGGAATATTCGGAGCATTCCATGTTTATAGGAATTTTAGTTTGTAATTCGTTACTATAAATAGTGGGTATATCAGATCAACTAGGACATCACAATCACACTCCCTACACACTCAACACTTGCTCTCTCGCAACTTTCACAAAATTCATTGTAACACTTAGCGATCTGATCTATATCCTGCACTGTATCCTGAAGTTTAAAGCAATAAGAAGAACTAGGCAGCTGCGATTGTCAGCTCCCGAGGTTTTATGCCGGCGATCTAGATTGATCAAGGGCTTTCCTCGTACATCTCGTGTCATTTACTTTACTTTATTGCTCATTGTTTGATCATAGATACAGCTCAATATCCTGAGCCGTATCCTGAACACTGTTTTTCCAAAGGACCTAACAAGCATATTTTTAACACACTTTTCAGCACACTACCTCACAAAACTAATTTGATCACTAAATTGCTTCGGTAATTTTTGACCAAAACAGCAGTGAGATCAGCAATAAGCTTTTTGTATTTACTCCAGTTTGGAGCATTTTTCTTCTGTGAATGATCATTCTTGATTTTTTGGATCCTTTCAGCCTCATGCTTTAAAGCTACTAAAGGCCATTCTTTAAACTGGGATTCTTTAGTAGGATAGAACCTTTCTTTCATGATGAAGGCTAGAAGTTGTTCTCTCAATTTCTTCTTTTGATCAGCCTTTTCTTTGTCTAGCTCTTGTGCAAATTCTTCCATCTGCTTAACCTTTGCAAGGTAGAACTCCAGTCTATTAGCAATGCCTTCTTCGCTTAGCCTTTCTTTTTCACTGTCAACTTTAGCTTTAACTTTAGCTTGCCTAGCATTTATCTTGAGATAATCAGTTATATCTTCTGGAGCTATATAGCCTATGAGTGAGGAGAACTTTCTTTTTGATGGATCTGTTTCTGTATAAAACTGCCTCATTTCATTTTTAATGGCTTCAAGCTCCAGTGGATACTTTTCAGCATTTGGATCATGTATCCCTTCATCGGCAGTGATTGGCTTTCTTTTTCTGCTAAAGAGCTTTGGTTGAGATATAGGAAAGGATAGAGCAGTGGTAGATGGTTGACTAATAACTGTTGAAACAACTGGTGTCTCAACTGTTGTTGTCATTACAAATGCTGATGTATCAGCAGATGTCTTCTGCTTTTGAGCAGGGGATGGAGGATGTGATGGTGGTGGTGACTCATCATCAGGAATGAAAACCCTTCTCCTTTTTAATGGAGGGGAGGCTGATGATGTTTTGGGTGGATCAATGGTTTGATTTTTTATGACAGTGGTTTGTGATTGTGATTGACTAACAGTTGTTGAAACAACTGGTGTTTCAATCACTGTTGTCATTACAGCAGATGTTGTAACATCTGCTGTCTTCTGCTTTATGGCAGGAGGCAGTGGTGGTGGTGGAACAGTAGTTGTGGTGATTTGTGTTGAGGTGGTGTGTGTTGGAGGTGTGTGTGTTGATGAGAGGGCAGCTGTTTGGCTACTGCCAGCAGTTTTTGTAACTACTGTTGTATCAGCTGTTGGAGTTTTTGAGGTTTTGGGTTTTTCTGGTTCACTGTATATCCCATCTTCTATACCTTTCTTTTTCAGCTTGATTTTCTCCCCCTTTTTGGCATTATCTCCCAGGGGTGTATCCATGAAGAAAATGGTAGATGGACCTTTCTCACTCTGAGCAGTCTTTTGTATGCTAGCTTTTATAGCCTTGATGTCTGCTTGAGTGTCTTTGAACCGAGATTCCACCATGTTGGTCAGCATTTGTACTTGATTAGCATGCTTTTTAGCAGCCATTTGTTGATGTTGTTCAAGCATGGGCTGAAAGATATTCCAAAGCTCATTTGCAGCAAATGCTTGTGGAGCAGGTGCTTGAGCAGGAGGAACAGTTGATTGGGCTTTTTGAGCTTCTAACAGCTGCTGCACCATATCTTTTATTTCGGCAATAGAAGATTCTAGATTTTCAACTCTGGCCGTCAATTCATTGTATTTTGAATCATCACCTGAATTAACAAGATCATCTGAATCCCCACCAGCAGTGGTTGTATCAATGTGTGACTTATGAGCTGTGGCCCAAAAGTCATCCATTGATGCCCCTTTTTCTTGGTACTGGGGACTTCTTTCTTCAGCACTCGATAATCCTTTGATGTTACCAGCAGTTAAAGATAACTCACTGGTGGTTATCGATGTTGCCATGGAAGAAATTGCCTTCAAGGGAGTCTTAGTTATGTAACAACTGTCCAACTGAAGATCTGTTGATCCATCAGATGTAGTTGCTGCTCCACTTGAACTACCACCGAGAGTTACTTGTAACTCAGGGGGTGTAACCTCCTCAGCTGTTGCTGGGTTAGCAGAGGCATGAGCATCAGACCCAGTCACTTGTGGAGGTATGCTCTCAATAATAAGTGACAGAGAGGAACTGGTTTGTGTATGTGCCATATCAACTGCATGCAACATGGGTATTATTGATTGTGGTAATATGATTGGTGAGGGTATGGGTGTTGAAAGAGACATGTCCTTAGGATCAGGACTATGGAAGATGGATCCGAGTGGATACAGAGCTTCATAATTTGGTGTCCCTGTGCTTACAACCTGATCCTTTTGTGAGGATGCAGGAGGAGTTTTAGGCTGGGGTTGAGATCTTTTTTCCATCTGCTGTGAGGAAGTAGCAGCAGTAGTTTCTTGTGACTTTTGTGTTGTCACTGACATTGACTCTGGGATCTCATCTTCCAGAGTTGCCTTTGGTGTGGGTTTGGTGGGTTTTCTGAAAGTTTTTCTTTTGGTCTTGTTGGTGGCAGGTGTTGGTTTCAAAGCAGTGGGTGTGCTACTTTGATCACCTGGAGCAGTGGGCTCAGTAGTGGTTGCTTGAGGATCAGTAGCAGTTTCTAAAACCTGCTCAGCCTCCTTTGTTTTTAACTTTATTGGTGCCATCATTCTCGAAAATGTTTCAATTGTTAAACAGTTTATTTTAAATGAGACACCTTGTTTGGGCAATTCTGCATCTTTCTCAACAAATTTTTGTTCAAAATAGTAGCTTAGAAATCTTGGAAAGAGCAGAAATGCTTTATTATCAACGTTCTTTACCAAATCATCAAATATTTCCTGGGAGTAGTTATAGTTTTTATCATTTAAAATTGCATACCCCAGGCATTGGATTTTCGTTGGTATCTCATTAAAAGACGTTGTTTTATTAGAAACACACATGAGCAGTGTGTGGAATAAAAATCTGGGTGTAGAAGGGAAGTAACCCTTTTGTAGGGTATCCCTATTTGGTTGTTCTGCATAGCCCCTGTTCATGAAATCCTTTACCAACTCGTCTTTTGTAAATGAGGTTTTTCCATTTAAATCATTGAGTTTAAAGGTTTCAGAGATGGATTTTGGTGAGATGTTTACCTTCTTACCCTGTATCGAGGAGTTGATGGCGGCGATGATATCTCCTTGTTTTTCAAGGGTGGCATTTTTTCAGAACTCTCTCTGGGTATCAAGGTAAATAGGAGCGTCTACTGTTATCAAAGTTTTGTACTTTGATGCAGAAATGATGTCAAGGATGGAGTCGAAAGTGTGGTTATCGGTAGGTTTTGTGAGTATACCTACATAGTTGTGTGGAGCTTTGTAGCGAATCTCCAGTGTTTCAGCGGCCATTTGAGTGGCATCTGCTGTTGTGGATGAAGATGATGGTTTTGATTTTGATTTCGATTTTGGTTTCGTCATTTTGGATGAAGAAGATCGAAGAAGTTTTTGGAGTTATGAGAGGGAAACTGCTATGAGAAGAGAACTTTTGGAATTCAATTCGATAGTAAAACCCTGTTTGGATTTAATCAGGGTTTTATTTAGGGAAAAAGTGATTGCTGATGTGGCAGCGGTTATTTTGATCTGAAGGCTAAAAACTGACCATGTGTCAAACATCTGATGGAATGGTAAATAATGGAGGACAGTTGTTTTGACAACTACTGATGGATCAAGTATCAGTAGTTACAACGGTAATAAACTGAAACAGTGGATGTAACAGTGGATGGAACAAAGATTTTAAACATCAGTGTTTTGGAGAACAGAGGTTGACACTTTAGCAGTGGACAGACTTTAGTGAGCAGATGTTAAGGCACAACAGCGCTTTAGAAACAACAGTGGTAGAAGATAAAATTGGTTCAACAACTGATAGTGCAGCAGTATTTCAACTTTTGACAAACAATGTTAGCATCTGCTTGTTCAGATGTAGAACTTGATTTTGCTTTGTGAAGGCACAGTATCTTATCTAACATCTGTTGAGCATTTGAGATGCTATTCTTAACAAAATACATTTTAGATGTAAATTATCAAGATTAAATTGTCAGCAGTTATCTACAAGGAATTTTGTTCAAGGATTTGCCAAATGTCTATTATTTTAAACAATGGTTTAGCATCCCAGATGATGAAACCATTTCTACTAGAGCTGCTCATTTTGTGTCTAATTACTGGAACTAGAACATGAGTATCTCAGTAGTCTAAGTCAATTTGAAATCAATTTTTGATCTGTGAAAACCAAACTTGAGCTTAACATGACCTTGATATGTGTGTCATTTCCTTTTGATCAGTTTTAGGGATAGTAATTACACACAAAAATAAGGTAATTACATCCAGACCAGAGATGAACTTTTACTATAAAAAAATGAGTAAAAGATCATAATATTTTTTTTTAAAACATCTGGTTTTTATTTTAGAGGAAACCACCTTAACAAAAATCAGAGGAAATTTTGAAAATAATCAAAAGGGTCCGACAATTTTCCAGTAAATTCATGATCATATTATTCTCAAGTTATTTTGACCATTGTTTGGGTCATTTTCTTGTCAATTGATTGTAAATTCCTTTTAAGCACCATCACTGAAAATGCTATTGTTACCAGAACAATTCCTGTATTGATGAATGCACACAGACGCAAAATGACCACTGATGATCTAATTTGAACCTCAAGAGTGTTTTATGCTTATACTCTTTTGCTTTTGATTTCAAAAGTTTTTGAGATAGCTACACTTTGAGATTTATTCCTTTTTCCTTTTCCCTTTTTACCCTTTTTATTCATATGTTCAGAAATACTCACTAGGAGATTATATTTTGAACATACTTTGTCCATAATCATTTTGAAGCAATGTTTTGAGAGATTTAACCATATTTGATCATGTTTTATTACAGATCTCACACTCACCTATGATTAGGACAGTTTTGATACCTAATTTTCTCAATGTGTTTTGGACAAAGTTGATTTGGTCCTTTTGAAGGTACTCAACTCGCCTTTGAGCACATGAGAGATTTTGCCTAAAGTTTTATTTCCCTCTTTTCTATGTCAGCAGTATTCTAGTGTTTTGGATGAACACAAGTTCTGCTGAACTGAGGTACATACTTTAGTGTTTATTGAAAACATCACAAATATCAAAACAACAATTGAAATCAATTTTGAAAACATCGAACGATCTCATAATTTATCAGATATTTTACAGATCTGAAAACTATGAGTGACATATGCATGAAAACACTTGTTGTGCGAGATTTGTGTGTCATATGACATCTTGGTTGATTTACAGAGTTTTTGAATAACCATTTTGACCATGATTCACTCGTTACTCTGTTTTTCAACTGAATACAACCAATCCTTTAGTATCAATAACTTTTGAGCTGAACTGTTATGTCAAATTGATTGTTAGATCGAATTTGACTGTCCAAGCTCTGATACCAATTGTTAGGATCTAGGGGCCATCATGATAGTGTTTGTTTGCATAAAACGAATGAGTGCAGCGGAAATGAGTAGCAAACTCTGTAAACACAATCAAAGGAAAGTATAGATTGATAAACAATTGCTATTTCATTGAGTCAAAAGATTTACAATAGAAAGCAAATGATTACAGCAAGCTTACAATCTAAACTCCCCCTCAGCCTGATACACCAGAGTTGGTTGCACAAGATGAAAGGATTGAATTGAGGAGGTGAACTCACTCAAAACGGATCAAGTATAACAGTACAGAATACTGTCATATTTATAGGCAAACCAAACTACTGATGAACTTCAGCTGACGTCACCATGATAGTGACATCTAACGACCTAACAAACTATAAACATTGTTCTATACAAACTACTGACATGTAACATCTGATAGGTAATAAGATGTAAAGCTAAGGAAAACTACTGCTTCACGTTCCACTATTGTAGCCTGAGCACAGATGTTGAATCTTCAGTGCATTCTTCAAAGGTGATCAGTCTTTGAGAGAGCAGTGCTTGAGTCTTCAGCAGTACTTAGGAAACAGTAGTAGATAGAGCATCAGTATTTGCCTTCAGCAGTCTTTAAGGTATCATCAGTGTTTGGTTCATAAGTTGTTGTAGTTGAGCAGCACTTAAGATTCATCAGCTGTTAGAAAACCACTGTCAAGGGGAGAGCATAGGGTAAACTGCTGCTTATTGATGGTCCACTGATGAGATCCGGTTTTGGCTTTACATTATCTGTTCCTCTGTTAGGGTTCAATCCCAACAATAAATTTCATCAAATGAGGCATAAAACTAACCTTTTTTAAGTACTAATGTTGGAAAAAGTGTGTTTTTTTTCTTTCTTTTGTATTTTCAGGATTAAATGAGCTCAAATTAACAAAGAAGCAAAAAGGCAGCTAAATCTAACATAAATACAAGAAAAGGAACAAAAGTGGATTGCCCGACCCCTTGACAGCATCCTCCCAAGCAAAACAGAGAAGGCAGAAGACTGAACACGCCCCGTGCTCAGCGAGCACGGGGCCGTGCCCAAGAAGCAGCAGAAAAGACAAACCTATAGAAGCTTCTATTGCTCACCATGGGGGCGTGCCCAGTGAACACGGGGGCGTGCCCAAAGTACTGCAGGCGCATTAATTGTAATTGCGAATTACAATTAATGAGGAGAGATAGTGTCAGACAGGCACGGGGCCGTGCCCAGTGGACACGGGGCCGTGCCCAGTCCTCTGTTCAGCCTATAAATAGGAGTGCTTTGGCTCATTACAACTCATCCCTTGGCACACCACCTCTCTAACACTTCATCCACCACCATCACAATACCATCATCCACCACCATCATTCATTGTCCATCATAGAGTGTGTGAGTCGTCTCGGGATCCAAGATTGATCGTAAGAGTTCTTGACAATCAAGACCATGTTTGCCTAAGTCTCTTACATCACTTGGTGAAGACAAGTGTTTAGTATAATACTTTTTATTTTTAATCTTTTGCACCTTTTATTTGGTTTTGTATTAATGACTTTAATAACTAGTTGCTTATGTTGAAGGTGACTTTTCCTTATCGTTTGTCCGTGGTGTCTTGGCATTATTTTACTGTCTATATAAAATAAAAGATTTTCACCATTCATATCTCCACGGTCTATATGGAGGTATGTTGGCTACCTGGTCGGGGGTTAAGGGAACGGTTTGGTAAGGGTCTTGCCCTTGTTCAGCGTTTAGAGGTCCTGCAAGGGACTTGGGTCAAATTTAGTAGGACCTCCTTCAATACCCAAAAGGTATTGGATGGCGGGAGTCCAAACTCTTTGATCCCCTCATAAGTTAACTACTATTAATACTATAACCCGGCTATTTAGGACTGTATCCCTGCTGACTCAGACTACTTAGTCGAGGGTAACGTCACCTCCAAAAGAGGGGCCTACCATAATTTGCATTAATAACTTAATTCATTATGTTTCAATAATCCGACCCTTTAGGATTGTATCCTTGCTGACTCAAACTACTGGGTTGAGGGTAACGTCGCCTTCAAAAGAGGGGCCTGCTACAATAACTAAGATAATCTCTTAAACAAGTGCAAAAGTGCGAAAATAAACAATGGTTATACTAATACACGAGTCAGATCCAAGTGATTCATCTTGTCTATCTGTTTTTATTTTTATTTTATTTTTCAGCATTTAGTTAGTTTTATTTTCTTAGTTTAAAAATCTTTTTTCTAACATTTTGATTTGATTAGACGTTGAGGATAAACCGGTACTAAAAGCTCTTGTGTCCTTGGACGACCTCGGTATCTTACCAACACTATATTACGTCCACGATGGGTGCACTTGCCCATATGTGTGTTTAGTGTTAGTAAATATCGTGTTTTATAAATTTAAAACTTGGCTAAAAAGTGTAAAAAGGGCTTAAAATATATAGCAAAAATATATTACACTTCGCACACATCAGTACCTTCAGGATGTGTATCGACTACCGCGAACTCAACAAGATGACTGTGAAGAATCGTTATCCTCTTCCACGCATTGATGACTTGTTCGACCAGTTGCAAGGGTCGAGTTATTACTCTAAGATTGATTTGAGATCGGGATACCATCAGCTGAGAGTCCGAGAGGAGGACGTCTCCAAAACAGCATTCAGAACTCGTTACGGCCATTACGAATTCCTGGTTATGCCTTTTGGGCTGACGAATACACCTGCGGTTTTCATGGATCTCATGAACTGAGTGTGCAAGCCTTACCTGGATAAGTTTGTCATAGTGTTCATTAACGACATCCTGATCTATTCTAAGAGTCAGGAAGAACACGAGCAACATCTGAGGCTTATTCTGGAACTTCTTCGAAAAGAGCAGTTGTATGCCAAGTTTTCGAAATGTGACTTCTGGCTTCGCGAAGTCCACTTTCTAGGCCACGTAGTAAACAAGGATGGGATTCATGTTGATCCATCCAAGGTTGACTCAATCAAGAACTGGCCTACACCCCGCACACCAACAGAAATCTGCCAATTCTTGGGTTTGGCAGGATATTACAGAAGGTTTATCAAAGAATTCTCCAAGATTGCGCAACCTCTCACTTCATTGACTCAGAAGGGTGTCACCTATCGTTGGGGTGATGCACAGGAATCTGCGTTTCAGCACTTGAAAGATAGACTTTGTAGCACGCCTATCCTCTCATTGCCTGAAGGCACAGATGATTTTGTGGTTTACTGCGACGCTTCCATCCAAGGACTTGGTTGCGTGTTGATGCAACGTGACAAGGTCATTGCCTACGCATCACGTCAACTTAAAGTTCACGAAAGGAACTACACTACGCACGACTTGGAATTGGGATCAGTTGTTTTCGCGCTTAAGATATGGAGACATTACCTATACGGTACCAAGTGCACCATTTACACCGATCACAGGAGTCTTGATGTAGTGCGTGGTACGATAAATGAAGATCAAACACGTTGATTCTACGAATACCCATGTAGTTCTTCCCCAACCCCCAAATTGCAACCCAAAGGGCACATAATTTGAAGTGAAAAATTGAGTAGTTTCAAAATTCAAGTCCGATCATTCATATTACTAGAGGAACATATAAATAGAAACCAAAATTCGAAATGGGCCTAAAAAAGATAACGGGCCAAACACACGGCCTAAAACAAAAAGCCCAAAATAGTTCAAAAAACATAAAAATGAAAATAAGTAAAAGAAATAAGCGTTTTCTGGCCTGGATGACGACCCAAACCGCTGTAGGCGTTTGCAGCAAGATGGAGCTCGTTCTCACGTTCGAATCTCCTGGTCGCACGTCCAAAACGGACCCCCGTAGCCCAAGTTAGAGCCATTTTAGTGAAGCCCCTTTTGTTACGCGGTCTTGGACCTCCAAATACACAATAGCCCGTTCCTCCACACTTGGGCCCGCATCATTCCCCCCTGGATAGACAAAATTCGCCCTCGAATTACCAACAGGTTCATCATCAGAAGAATCTCCATAATAAGGCAACAGATGCTTCACGTTAAACACATCAGAACAACGAATGTGACTAGGCAGCTTTAGACGATATGCATTCGGATTGATCTTCTCCACGATTTCAATTGGGCCAATCTTCTTTGCTGATAACTTGTTGTATTCCCCAACTGTAAAACGATCTTTATTCAAAACAGCCCAAACAAAATCACCTTCCTCGAACTCAACATGCCTACGCTTCTGATCAGCAGCTTGCTTATACTTCAGATTAGCTCGGGTCAAATGATCATACACAGCATTATGAACTTCATGTAAACCCTCCACAAAATCCTGAACTTTCTTTGGAACAGATCCAGAAAAAGGAAGAGACATCAAATCAAGTGGTCCTCGAGGCTGAGATGAATAAACTACCTGAAATGGGCTATATCCAATGCTCTGATTAACAGCATGATTATGAGCAAACTCAGCTTGACACAATTTTTGATCCCATGCCTTCACATGATCACCAACCAAACACCTCAGCAAATTCCCAAGTGACCGATTAACAACTTCAGTTTGCCCATCAGTTTGCAGGTGATAAGCACTACTGAAGTTGAGTTGAGTATTCACCATCTTCCACAAGCTACGCCAAAAATGACTCAGAAATCGGGTATCCCGATCAGACACAATTGAAGAAGGTAGCCCATGCAAACGGTACACATCACGAAAAAATAGTTGGGCTACATTAACAGCATCAGTCGTCTTCTTGCAGGGAATAAAATGTACCATCTTAGAAAACCGATCCACCACAACAAAGATGGAATCATTACCTCTCTGAGTACGAGGTAACCCCAACACGAAATCCATACTAATATCAACCCATGGCTGTGAGGGGATTGGCAAAGGCATATAGAGACCCGCATTGGTAGCCGTGCCCTTGGAAACCTGACAAATACGACACCTCTTCACATAACGATCCACCTCTTTCCTCATAGTAGGCCAATAATAAGAAGCTTGAATCAATTGTAAAGTACGATCGCGACCAACATGCCCTTCACCATGTAACTCCTTAATAATCTTTAAGCGAAGACTAGAATCGGGAATACATAGCTGATTCCCCTTGAACAGAAAACCATCATGCAAAAGAAAGTCTGACTTTTGCCCAGTTTCCACATCCTGCAAAATAGCTGAGAAATAAGGGTCAATGGCTAACTTCTCACGAATGACCTCCAAACCCGGCACATCAACCCTCATAGATACAAGCAGAGTACTCCTCCTGCTCAAGGCATCAGCAACCCTATTTGAAACACCAGTCTTGTGTTTAACCACAAAAGTAAACTTCTCAAGAAAGGCCAACCATCGCCCATGCTTGTGAGATACCTTGTCCTGAGTACGAATATGCCTTAGGGAATCATGATCAGTGAATAAAACAAACTCCTTTTGAAACAAGTAATGACGCCAATGTTTTACAGCTTGGACCACTGCATAAAACTCTAGGTCATAAGTACTGTACCTCAACTTAGGCCCAGTTAACTTCTCACTAAAATAAGCAACAGGTCGACCACCCTGACTAAGAACCCCACCAATTCCAACCTTTGAGGCATCAGTATGAAGTTCAAAAACTTGAGAAAAATTAGGCAATACCAGAATTGGTGCTGTAGTGAGCTTCTCTTTCACAACTTGAAAAGCCAACTCTGCCTCATCTGTCCATACAAACGTCTTCCCCTTCATACAATCTGTCACTGGGGCCATAATAGAACTGAAGTGTGGAATAAACCGTCTGTAAAAAGAAGCAAGCCCATGGAAACTACGAACTTCAGTAATAGTAGTAGGAGTTGGCCAATTTTGAACAGCCGCCACTTTGGATTCATCAACCTGTATCCCATCACCAGAAATAACATACCCCAAGAATAACACTTTAGGGGTCATGAACACACACTTCTTGGTGGCTGCATAAAAACGATCCCTGCGAAGTAAGGCCAAAACCTGCCTCACATGCACAACATGGTCGCTGAAAGAAGCACTATAAATGAGAATGTCATCAAAATACACAACCACGAACTTCCCAATAAAAGGTCTAAGCAACTGATTCATCACACGCATAAAAGTACTAGGTGCGTTTGATAATCCAAATGGCATCACCAACCACTCATACAACCTTTCACGAGTCTTGAAGGCAGTCTTCCACTCGTCACCCGGTCTAAGACGAATCTGGTAATAACCACTCTTCAAATCTAACTTCGTAAAAATAGTAGCACCACTAAGTTGATCAAGCAAATCATCAAGTCGAGGAATAGGAAACTTGTACCTCACAGTAATCTTGTTGATTGCTCGACTATCAACACACATACGCCAAGTGCCATCTTTTTTTGGAGTCAATAAAGCCGGAACAGCACAAGGGCTCATACTTTCACGAACGTGACCCTTAGAAATCAACTCCTCAACCTGTCTTCGCAACTCTTCATGCTCAGCAGGGCTCATCCTGTAATGTGGTCTATTGGGTAACTGTGACCCAGGCTCCAAATCAATATGATGTTGGATGTCACGCAAAGGTGGTAATCCATCAGGCAACTCAACAGGAAACACATCAGAAAATTCCTCAAGCAAAGGAACCATAGCATCAGGAATTTCGACTTCCTCGGGCACTGCCTTCCCTATCAAAACAAAAACATTGTCTGTGTCCTCTAATTCATCTTGAAACTGACTGATGGTCAACAAATTACCTGACTGTTTTATGGCTAACTGTTTAGGCTTGCTAGGGACAAGAGTGATCTTCACACCACCAAACAGAAAGCTATAAGTATTGGACCGCCCGTTATGCTCTATATTACGTTCATATTCCCAAGGTCTACCCAACAATAAGTGACACGCGTCCATAGGGACCACATCACACACAACATCATCTTTGTACGTTGACCCAATAGAAATAGAAACAAGTGCCCTTTTAGATACCGTCACTTCACCTCCCTTTTTAAGCCATTGAAGCTTGTACGGTTTCGGGTGACTCTCTGTCTTCAAGGCCAACTTTTGAACTGCCTCTTCAGAAATCAGATTGTCACAACTCCCCGAATCAATGACAAACGTGCAAACCTTCCCCAAAATGGTACATGTTGAGTGGAAGATGTTGTGTTTCAGCCAGTCATCCCCATCTGCCTTTGGTGTATAGCAAGAGCGCCTGACCACCAAGTTCACCCCAACATCACCAGTCACAACCTCTTCTTCGTACTCAGTTTCTTCATCATACACTGGGTTATTTTCATATTCCTCATACTGATCATCCTCAGACTCAGCAAACATGTGTCTTTTACCGGCCTTCTTACACTCAGCTTGACGATGGCCCGTCTCACCACAATTGAAACATCTCGGACCACTACTACTAGCCCCCTTAGAAGTAGGCCCGGTACTGCTACCCCCCGGCTTCTGCTGACTAGGCCCGCCACGAGGTGCCCCACTGCCTGACCCAACGTTTCCCCCACCAGGGGTAAATGAACCGCCCACCCGACGGTTTTGCTTCTCAAAGGCCAACGCCCGTTGGTGTGCCTCAGGAATGGTTAACGGATCAAAAAGATTCACGGACTCCATGATTTGAACCCTTAGACCCCCAATATACCGAGAAACAAGTTGCTCCTCCGGTTCTTGAATATCATTCCTCGCAATCAACTGGTAAAACTCTGTGGTATAATCATCAACCGATTTAGCCCCCTATTTCAAATTCTGCAGACGCTGGTACAGCAACCTTTGAAAATTATGAGGCAAAAAGTTGGACCGCAATCAATTTTTCATCTTGGCCCACGTCACGATCCTTGACTTCCCGAGTCTATTCCGTGTTAATTTCAATTGTTGCCACCACGCAGAGGCCCTACCACGTAACCTGGTAGCGATCAAGGCCACCCGCTTGTTTTCAGGCACCTCCTTGTACTCGAACACCTCCTCCACGGTAGCCAACCAATCGATGAACCCCTCCGGATTCAAACTAGCCCCATCAAATTCTGGAATATCAATCCTTATCCCAGAATCCCAACGCCTGTTACCCCCTCCACGTTCACCCCTTGGCCGCCCTTCCTGTTCGTCTTCGGAAGTCGAACCATCACCAAAAGGGTTACTAAAATCATAACCATACCCGTCATTGGGTCTCTGCCTCCTACGATTGATCAAGTCGGCCATCCGGTCAGTCAACTGATCGACCACCTGATCCAACCGTTGATCTACTCTCGCCATAAGTCGCTGCTCCAACTCTCGTTCATACACTTCATCGAGAGGCCTGTTGTTGTTTCTCCTCGGAGGCATTTTGAGCCAGGAATTCGGCTCTGATACCAACTGATGTAGTGTATGGTACGATAAATGAAGATCAAACACGTTGATTCTACGAATACCCGTGTAGTTCTTTCCCATCCCCCAAATTGCAACCCAAAGGGCACAGAATTTGAAGTGAAAAATTGAGTAGTTTCAAAATTCAAGTCTGATCATTCATATTACTAGAGGAACATATAAATAGAAACCAAAATTCAAAATGGGCCTAAAAAAGATAACGGGCCAAACACACGGCCTAAAACAAAAAGCCCAAAATAGTTCAAAAAACATAAAAATGCAAATAATTAATAGAAATAAGCGTCTTTTGGCCTGGACGATGACCCAAACTGCCGTAGGCGTTTGCAGCAAGATGGAGCTCGTTCTCACGTTCGAATCGCCTGGTCGCACGTCCAAAACGGACCCCCGTAGCCCAAGTTAGAGCCATTTTAGTGAAGCCCCTTTTGTTACGCGGTCTTGGGCCTCCAAATACAAAATAGCCCGTTCCTCCACACTTGGGCCCGCATCAAGTCTCGAGCATATCTTCAAGCAAAAGGAGTTAAACATGCGTCAACGCCGATGGGTCGAACTCTTGAATGATTATGAATGCGCTATCAAGTACCATCCTGGCAAGGCCAATGTTGTGGCTGACGCCCTCAGTCGAAAGGATACTATACCCAAGCGTGTACGTGCGTTACAGCTTACCATCCAATCTAACCTTCCCGCTCAGATTCGCGATGCTCAGGTTGAAGCATTGAAGGCAGAGAACATCAGGGCTGAGTCCCTACGAGGATCGAGGCAACGACTAGAATAAAAGGAAAACGGCGTCTACTATGTTAATCGACGCATCTGGGTTCCACTTTATGGAGACCTACGCGAGCTTGTGATGGATGAAGCACATAAGTCTCGTTACTCAGTACATCCTGGTTCGGATAAGATGTACCATGACCTAAAGACTACATACTGGTGGCCTGGTATGAAAGCCAGCATAGCAACCTACGTCAGTAAATGCTTGACTTGTGCCAGGGTCAAGGTCGAATACCAGAAACCATCAGGCCCACTCCAATAACCAGAGATACCTAAATGGAAATGGGAGCAAATTTCCATAGATTTCGTTACTGGCCTGCCCAGATCTCAACGCGGAAATGATACCATTTGGGTGATCGTGGATCGACTGACCAAGTCTGCACATTTTCTGGCTATCAAGGAAACGGATAAGTTTTCTACTCTAGCAGACATTTACCTAAAGGAAGTGGTATCAAGGCACGGAGTGCCAACCTCCATCATTTCTGATCACGACGCGCGTTTTACCTCTGAACTGTGGCAAGCTATGCACAAGTCTTTTGGCTCACGTTTAGACATGAGCACCACTTATCACCCACAGACGGATGGGCAATCTGAACGCACCATCCAAACCCTCGAAGACATGCTTAGGGCATATGTAATCGATTTTGGTAATGGCTGGGAAAAACACCTCCCACTAGTGGAGTTTACGTATAACAACAGCTACCACACCAGCATCCAGGCCGCTCCATTCGAGGCATTGTATGGACGGAAGTGTCGATCACCTCTCTGTTGGGCAGAAGTTGGTGACAGTCAAATCACTGGTCCAGAACTCGTAGTAGATACAACCGAGAAAAATTGCTCAGATATGAAAACGAATGGCGGCAGCTCGTGACCGTCAGAAAAGCTATGCTGATAAGCGCAGAAAACCACTCGAATTCCAGGTTGGGGATCGAGTGCTACTCAAAGTCTCACCTTGGAAAGGTGTAGTTCGTTTTGGCAAACGAGGCAAGCTCAATCCGCGTTATGTCGGACCGTTCGAAATCATTGAGAAAATTGGCAAGGTCGCCTACAGGTTGAATCTACCTGAAGAACTCAGCGGAGTTCACAATGTTTTCCACGTGTCAAATCTGAAGAAGTGTCTGTCAGACGAGACCCTCATAGTTCCTCTCAAGGAGCTCACTATCGACGACCAGCTGCGATTCGTCGAAGAACCAGTAGAGATTACGGGTCAAGACGTTAAGATTCTCAAGCATACCAGAATACCTCTCGTCTGAGTTCGTTGGAATTCCCGTCGTGGCCTAGAGTATACCTAGGAACGAGAAGACCAAATGAAACTCAGGTATCCCTAGCTGTTTAAGAAAAATGCAACCACTACTGAGACTGAAGCTACTACAGAATTTCGGGACGAAATTCCAAACCAACGGGGGGATGATGTGACACCCTAGGAAAAACAGGAAACCAACACAACATAACTAGCTTTCTCAGTAACCACGAGCTAAATTTCGAGACGAAATTTTCTTAACAGGGGGAGAATGTGACAACCCTCAAAATTCCATGTATTCCGTACAATTTATTATTGATAATTAAAGTGTTTGACGACTGTGTGGAATTACTTAACTGCTTTCTGATATCGGTGTTATGCTTACATGTGCTTGTTAACATACTAGCAGTATGCAGAAAAGTCACTAAATAGTCCGTTATAATTTCCTAAGTGCTAGAAATTAAAAGTGTTACAAAAATATACATAAAAGACACTTTACGGATTAATTAAACACTTTAACGGAACGGTGTTCAACCGGACAACCGGACATTACCGGGACACTGAAATTTTGCCACAGACATTATTTTATTATTTCTGGCTAGTTATGGGCCCCGAACACCCTAACTCCCCTTATATTATATAACACACTTTATTACACTAACTACACACTTGGTTCCTAATTAGATTGGTAACTAACCTTTACAACCCAACTAGAAGCACACCCCCCCCCCAACCGATTCTAGACAAGGGGGTACACACCCCTTGATTTCTTTTCATATTTTATTTGATATGTAGGCAAGATATTAGACACATTACATGTTGGTTAAGTGGTGGACTTGGTCTTTATAAATAACCTCTAGACCTCCACCTTCTCACTTCAAAACACACAACCAACAACAACTCTCTCCTCCTCTCTTCTTCATTTCGGCAGCCACAACCATCCACCATACACCCACCATCAAGTCACTTTCTAGCCATTTTTCATCCATACAAAGGTGCAAGAAGGTGAACAACGAAGCTCGGTGCGTTCGGAAGTTGAAGGACCGCTCTCGTTTTCTTTTATCCACCCCTTTTCTACACTCGAACTCCCTTAGCCTTGTGCTAGTGGTAAGCACTTAGATCCTTGTATTTTACTTGTTATTTAAGTGGTTAATGATGCTTAAAGATCAAACACATAAAAACTCTAAAGAACTTAAACAAGTCTTGAACATCATCTAACATATGGTAAAGTAGTGTTAAAAATGATGATGAAATATGTTAATGCATGATAAATCTGACATATATAAGTGATAATCTGCTGTAAGTATTATTGTGATCGCTAAACATGTTAACGGAATCAATCGAACACACTTCATAATGTTAAAAGACTGAAAACAGCTTGCTGATCTGCATTTCTAGCCGCCTTTAACTGGCTGTAACAGGACCATAACTTAACGAAAAATGTATTTTCTGAAGTGTAGATTTATGTACTATGAAATACGGTTCTAATGGCATCGGAATCGTAATTTTTGGACTTCGTTTACTATTTTTAAAGACCCGATTTGTAACAGCAGCTAGAGCTGCATTTTTACTGCAGAAAATGGGCGATATGTTTTCAGTCATAACTTGAGTTCTGTATAGAATCAGCCTATGAAATCTGTACAATAGATGGACACTAATGTCGTAGTAATTTTCCCACTGGAATTTCGTCAATCCGACTTACAATGAATTTTTAATGAATTATTCCGTAGACTGCAGTCAGAAAATAATGAATCTGATTGCAGTCCGGAAAATGATTTTTAATAAAATATTGGTGATGAATTAGATCCCGATATTTTTACACCATAATATTTGGGGCGTTTAGCATCTTCTGTAAAAAGTTGGGAATTTTTGAAATAAGATAACTATTTTATTAAAATGCTCGAATACAGCCCAGTTTCGGATAATTAAGTTGAAACGACATAAGTAGTGATTTGCGTGTCTAAATGTCGAATATGTTATCTATGAATGATCTAACATGTTATGTGTCAATAAGAGTGTTATGTGCAATGTCGTATGTTTATTTGTGAACGGGAATAGGTGGGGAGTTTATAAGGGCATAAGTTGTTAAAGTAATGCATGTTATGTGTTAGATGCGTGTAGGAATTTTGTGACTATTTGAAGTCACTAATAAACTAAGTGGTAATCCTATTAGGACGTGATTGACCGACTTCGACTGTTAGCTATATTTGAGAATCTAACCGAGCAAACCGAGGTGAGTTCACACACTTTCTAAGGCATGGGATTCCCGGTGGTTTGGGAATGGGTTAAAGAATTAAAACGGAATCTACATATCTTACTTAGGTAGGATATGTACGGCCATCCTCCTCGGGTAGGATGCCAGTATTAATCCTGCGTATTCTCTTTGGGAGAACTACGTACGTTCCTCCTCCTTGGGTAGGACAACAACCTTAAAACTTACTAGACAAAACTCTATCATAAGTCCCTCATTTTATATCGACTTAATCGCCGAGGCCAATGGCAAGCGGGTCATTAGTTAATAGCGCTATTAGGTTTAACAAACCTCAAACCATGCCAGTCGGACGGGCGTGTACTAATGGACTATGGCAAACCATCAGTGATGATAGACACTGATGTAGGGCACAACTTACTTGCGTAGTAGTCGATATCATATGGTCTAGTAGTTCACATGGGGAAGCCCCCACTAATCATGGATAGGGTATGGGTAATAAAGAATGAACTAATTAAATTTTCTTTCAACTACGGGGTAACCCCCACGACAATTACGCTAACGAAAGACAAACCATGTTTTCGGAAACAACTTAAAACTAAACAACCAAACGTGAACTTTGTTGTTGACTCGTTGTTACATGCCTTACAGGTCGCTAAATGCTTGGAGCTTGCACGAGGAAGGAGTCGTTGTGGTGCACGGACTGTTATGTTCCGTGCTTAATATTTAAATCCTTATGAACTTATTGAACTTGCGTTTTGAACTTTAACTTATAAACTATGGACTTATGTTTTGGACATTACGTTTATGCTTCCGCTGTTTAATTTAAAACTTAGTTAATTAGCTTTTGGTCACCAATCGTATTGTGGTTGGCTTTATTTACTTAAATACGTTGTTCAGTATGATTGGTGGCTCAATCCTGGTCACGTCACGCCTCCAAGCGGTGGTACTCCGCATGGTGGATTTTGGGGGTGTGACAGATATGAGGAATTAAGAAAGGGTTTACGGCGTTGCTCAGACGCTTTTTTTACCATAAGCCGCCTAATTAAATCCTTAGTATGTCCTAGAGGGATTATGGTACTATTTCTACAAATGAATCCGAGTCCGAAAAAAAATCCGAGTCCGAGTCGGATACTAATGTCTGGTAGAGCTACACCGAGCTAGTCACGAGCATAGATCTTAACTACAAAACAACAAACTCGTTAGAATGGGTTAGTGACCGAAGTCTCTAGACCACCCTCCAACGTTGAACATTGGTCATTTATCCAACATGAACAAGTGTATTACATGGATATAATATGTAAGTTAGTAATTAGCATGTGAGATAAGATAACAGACGGAGACGAAATAGGTAAGAGAAGACCCTCCTTGATAATAGAAAGCTTGCTAAAGATGACAAGACTTAACATGAGGAAGCTCTGTAGGAGAGGACTAGACTTAGCACACTACTAGAAAACTACATATTTTTCTACAAAAGTTTCCCACAAATTTCTCACAACTCAATTTTTGTTACATTTTTTTCTACAATTTTCTCACAAAAAAAAAACAAAAAACCCAAAACTTTATTCAATTTTCCGACAAAATTGTCACACAACTACCAGTTGTAACAATTTCGTCACAACATTAATTAGCTTTTCGGCAAAATTCCAACAAAATAAATTAAAATTTTGTAATATTTGTACCCACAACAAAATAAATAATTTAAAATATAAAATTTCTAAAGTTGTCAGAAAGTTGTAGCAAACTGACACCACTTGCTACAAATTTTTGACAAAAAAAGTTAATTCATTTATTATTTATCAATTTTAGAAAAATAAATAATTTTTAAAAATAAACTGTTAGATTTGTCAGAAATTGGTAGCAAATTGATACTAGTTGCTACGGATTTCCTACAAAAAAAATAAGTTAATTTATTTGTTATTATTCAGTTTTAGAAAAATAGATAATTTTAAAATAATACGTTAAATTCGTCTAAAATTTGTAGCAAACTGACATCACTTGCTACAGATTTTAGACAAAAAAAGTTAATTTAATTGTTACTTATCAATTTTAGAAAAATAAACAATTTTTAAAAATGAAATGTTAAATTTGTTAGAAATTTGTAGCAAACTAGCACTAGTTACTACAGATTTCCTACAAAAAAGTTATTTTATTTGTTAATTTATCAATTTAAAAAAAAACATATATTTTTTAAAAATAAAATGTTAAGTATCTATGCATGTTTACAATACTTAAGTACCTATGCATAAACAATAAGAAATAAAGGTTAAAATGCTTAGTTGGTTAAACACTTTTTTTCACAGCAAAAAGTTGTTCCCCATGATAAGGAAGATGCTTCAGCTGCTAAGAGTTGTTTTATCATGTAGGGGAGGCAGTTAGAAGAAGGAGTTAGTTCTCCTTGTACATATAGAGAGAGAGAAGATGCTAACGGTTGAGATGGGTCTTAATATATGGGGTTTAAAAAATGAGCATTGATGGTTTTTTTTTCTCTTGTGGGCCACCTTAGACTTAACTGGGCCTATTATTGTCATGGGCTTTAATTGTTTTAGAAGGAGGAGAGGGTGGGACCAACCCTTTCTTTTCTCGTGTTGGTTGATGCTTATAGGAAAAGGGAAGTGTTGTTCCTGTTTTGATGTATCCACCTTCAGGGGAGGAGAGGCAGGCGCCTTCTACCCTTGACATTATTCGTTTGTCTAAGAAAGGGGAAGTGGCCATGGGTCGGCCTACCTCTTTCATCGCCTCCTAGTCTAACTTGATGTGTTGCTAACTATATTATACTAGACTTATTCTTCATGTCTTTGTTTTCTTCATATGTATTTGCTTATGAACTTCAACTTTACAAACTTTATTTAATGAGAAGTTCAAGGACCTTGTATTAGCAGGCACATAGTAAGGATACAAAGCTCTGCTAACATCATTGCTAAATTGATCTGGTTAGAAGCTCTTCTAAAAGAACTTGGAGTAGACATAAAATCTGCTCCTACTCCGCGGAGTGACAATCTTAGTGTAACTTATCATTATGTAAATCTTATGTTTTACAGCCGAACAAAACATGTTGAACATGATTTCACTTTGTAAAATAAAATGTTACTCAAGAAAATATGCATGTACAATTTATATCTACAAGAAATCGGAATACAGATGCCTTTTCAAAATCGCTACTAACTCATATGTGTGTGTATATATGTGTGTGTGTGTTTACGTTCTAAGCTATAGGTCCCTACCCAGCCTTATCTTGCTAGGCCGGGAATATTAGACTCATTATAATTCGTTAATAGGTGGATTGTAAATATCTATATGGTATAAATAACTCTTGTAATACCCATTTTTAGAACACAATCAATCACAATTAAGTAATTAACAAACATTCCTTTTCTCATTTCTCAATTAATCATAAAAGTTTTTTTCTTAGTTAAACTCTGAATTCAAACCAAACCAGAGGGCATTAACAAGCTAAGGCTTAGGATATTTTTAAAAATTTAAACTTAGATTTCAATAGATGTAAACTTTGCTTTTAATGTAATGTAGAGTGTTCCAAATACTCTAGATCAGAATCGATGTAAACTTAGATTTGAATATATGTAAATACATTTCATCCCTAATTAATTTGGTACGCTAGATCAGAGTCGACGTAAACTTAGATTTGAATATATGTAAATACATTTCATCTCTAATTAATTTGGTCTAGGAACATAAACAAATAGATGGTGTTTCTCTGTTTCTTTTAACATGTAGGTGGGACAAGATCACCCCTCCATGTGTGTGCGTTTTTGTATGTCAGTAGATAATGATGATATTTTACAAAAGATGTTTACTGATTCAACTATTATAGCCTATAATATTTGTGGGTCGTTATCTAGTCTTTTTCACTAACCTAAGACATTTAATATTGGTTACCAGCAATGGAAGCAATGTCATGTGCAGAACTTAAAAACATTTATTTATGCCTGTAAATAGCTAATTTAATAAGGTCTAACAAGTAGGGTTGTTCATTAGTTTGGATTTTAGAGTCTGATGGTTCTAGATTTGGTTCGTTTAACAACAATGGGATGCTCCAAGACCACACCTCCCAACTTCCTCCAACGCTTCTGAAGTCCGGTTTTAGAGTCTGATGGTTCTAGACTTGGTCCGTTTAACAACAATGGGGATGCTCCAAGTAAACAAACAATAGAGAATATTAATTTTGGTAAACATTTTGGTCAAAACGTTCATATGGGTGATTATCCTTAGAGTAGTTATCATGTCTCTATAGTTGACTTTAGACGGTAACTCATTCATATTTTTGATGATTGATTTATTTAGTTCAGCACTAGTGATTATACTACCAATTACATTATACAAGACTACCAATTATTTAGCATCGAAACTTCATCCAGGTGAGGATGTTCTGAGATTAAGGGGCCGTTTGGCAACATCCGAATGGTTAAGTGCTGAACCAGTAAGAGGTCTGAACCATTAAGTGTTGAACCAGTAAGAGGTCTGAACCATTAAGAGTCTATATGATGCTACCCGTTCGGAGGCAAATGTCTGACCAATTCAGATTAGAGGTCTTAACCATTCAGACTTTGTATAAATCTTAACCATTCAGAGGCAAATGTCTTAACCATTCAGACATTTGCTCATGAAACAAACAGTCTGAACCATTCAGTGTTGAACCAGTAAGAGGTCTGAACCATTAAGAGCCTCATTAAGAGGTAAACAAACAGCCCCTAGCTTGGATATAATGTTTGACAAGTCCTTTGTACCATAATCTCTCACATTGAATACAATAGGTCTTCAATTCTGTTATATATACGAGTATCATTTTTAATAGAATAATAATAAAACGTGGACATTTGTTGTACACGAGAGTAGGTACCGATAATATTCTATATGATTTGAATCTATTATAAAAAAAATATTAAAAAAAAATACATCTCTTACTCAGAAACCAACATTATAACATAACCTGCAAATCTTTTCTATTGCTATAACCCTTTCCCTCTTTCTTAATTTGCAATCATGTCTAACTCAAAAATTTTGAAGATTCCTCTCCAAGAAATATCATTGGCAACTAACAATTTTGCTAAAGAAAACATCATTGGAAAGGGGGGATATGGCCTAGTGTACCAAGGCCAATCAGAAAAACATGGCCTCCTCGCCATAAAGCGGCTGATGCTTGGTCCTCAAGGGCATGGAGACCACGAATACGGGACGGAGATTGAACTCCTTTCAAATTACAAGCATGAAAACGTAGTATCCCTCATCGGGTTTTGTGGAGAAGGCCAGGAGAGGATCCTTGTTTACAAATATGAAGCAAATGGGAGTCTTGACAAAGCTTTGCAAAGAAAAGATTTATCCTGGACGACGCGTCTTCAGATTTGCGTGGACGCTGCCCGCGGGTTGAGGTACCTTCATAATTATGAAAACGGAATTAAACCGCTAATTATTCATCGTGACATCAAGAGTTCAAACATCCTCTTGGATGAGAACTGGAATGCAAAGATTTCAGATTTTGGATTGTCTAGACTAGCTCTTACAAACTCAGCCAATTCAGTTTTATACACTCCTGCTTGTGGGACACCAGGATATGTGGATCCAGAATATCTACAAGATTGCACTCTCACACATAAATCTGATGTGTATTCATTCGGGGTTGTGTTGTTTGAAGTCTTGTTTGGGAAAGTTGTAGGAGCTCCTGACCGTGGTCAATTTACCGCCAAAATGGCCAAAATGTATTATAAAGAGAAAAAGTTGCATCAGATGATTGATTCTGATCTAAAAAATCAAATGAACTCAGCTTCCTTGAGCACATTCTCATCCATTGCCAATGAATGCTTACAGGATCTCAGAAAAGATCGTCCTACAATGAGCCGTGTCATGGAAGCTCTAGAGAAAGCTTTGGGATATCAACAAGGAGGGACTGGAGAAAGCTTGGGGTTATCATCAAGTCGGTTTTTGCATGATGTATACATTAGTTTTCGAGCTGAATTACCCTCTAGGACACCCAACATTGTTGATACTCTATGTCAAGCTCTTGAAAGTGAAGGAATTTCCACTTACAAGGGCAGCGTCCAAAATACCCGTAAGCAAGAGGTACTCCTGGAAGCCATCAAACAATCAAGGTATTTTATCATTATTTTCTCCAAGAACTTCGCTGCTAACTCTTGGAACCTAGATGAAGTTGCAGAGATTTTTAAGTGTGCGAAAGAAAGACGAAATATTGTTATACCTGTATTTTCGGACGTGGACCCCTCTGATGTGAGGGAACAGAAAGGGTATTTTGGCGAAGCCTTGTTCAAATTTGATGGACGCTCGAGGATGGGAGTATGGAAAAATGCTCTCGTTGAAGCAGCTAATGTACCAGGCTGCTTGGAAGAAAGCAAATTCAGGTAATTTCCTACTCTTTGATCCAAAACTATTATAAATGGTAAAGCTCGCATTAGTGTTTGTGATTCGAAAAATTTAGTATACTTGTTTTCAAGTCTCAATTTTTTTTTCTATTGCATTTGAGAATTCTCTTTATTAACTGTTATGAAGGACAAGGGAAGCTCTGGCCAAAAGAGCTGCTAAAAGAATTAAGAGAAACCTACCACCATCAACTATTAGGAGGAAGGGATGAATCAGGGCTGAAGTAATAATCACAGGGCATCAACTTATTTCACTTATATAGGGGCGGACCTAGGTGAACCCCAGGGTGGGCGGGCGCACCCCTTGAAAAAAATTTAGTGTATATTTTAGGCAAAAAACCTGACCGCACCCTCTGAAAATATGCTTGAACCACTCATCTGCACCCCATCAAATAATTTCTGGGTCCGTCACTGCCTATGTAATATTAATATCAGTTGTTTATAATAATACTAGAGGTATGTGTGCTTATAATAATACTTAGAGGCAGGTGTGCGTGATCCAACTTTGTTTGCTTATGATAACATATAAAACTTAAACTAACAATAGCACCCTAAAAGTCATACGTACATGCAATTGAAAAACAACAATACATGATAAAAATAAAACTATTTCGCAATGCATATATACATGCTACCGCATGGGTGAGCCTAGGTTGGTTAAGTTCGATTATGAGTTAAAACTTAACCTTTAACCAATGTATCTTTTTTTCTGGATTTTCATAACCTACCGGTTTTTTGTTACAAGCGCTTCAATTAACCATTGGTGCAGTTGGATCGATCAATCCAAGCTCATTCTAGTTAATAAATTCAATGTGATTTTGGCCTAAATAAAATGTAACAAGTCTATATATATGGGTTAAGTTATTTTATAAAGATTCCTAATTGTAAGATGTGTAAAAAGGATTTATAGAGTGACAAGTGTCGAATAACTTAAAACCTAAACCCATTACACAACCACCCAAAACCTAAACACTCACCCCTACCCCACCCCACCACCACCCAAAAACCTAACCCCCTCCCGCAAAAAAAAAAAAAAAAAAGAAACTATACCTCACCAAAAAAACTACCCCCCCCCTCACACCCTAAGGATGAGCAAAATGGACCCGGTACCGGTATCGGTACCGAATTTACCGAACCGGGTACCTTTTCGGTACCGATTCGGTACCGACTTTTGACATTTTCGGTACCGGTTCGGTACCGGTCCGGTACGGTACCGGTATTTACCGGTTTTTACCCTCAAATACCGGTACCGTACAGGTACCGAACCGGGTATATTCGGTACCGGTACCCACTTTTGAGGATTTTCGGTACCGGTACCGAGCTCATCCCTACCACCCCAAAAAACCTAAACCCCCCACCCCCACAAAAAAAACCTAAACCCCCTATCACTACCCAAAAACCAAAAGTTCTTAGCTGTGCATGATCGTTAATTAATTTTTCCTCCAAATGAAATGGTGCTAGATTGGCAGATTTTAGTTGAAGGCAGTGTCAGATATTGGAATTTTCGGTTGGGGCGAAAAATGGGTCGAGAAAAAAACAAATATAGATAAAACAAAATTTAATAGTACAAATAAATTGGAGGATATTATTATGAGAAAAGATCCTATACAAGACAAATCTTTCATACGAATTGTACATGATGGAGGAGAGGATAAGGGACATTCGCTAGAAAGTTAATTTAGTCATTTCTCACTTAAAACAACTTTTTCTCTTGATTTTCAAACGGCTATAACTTTTTCATACATTAATATTTTTTTTTAAATTACACCGTATTAACGAGCATTTCATTCTCTTTAATTCGAGCAGTCTATTGCTATAGTTTTCTTAAACAAATTTACATGAATTTGAATACCCATTAGTTCATTACGTGATTTTGAATACCCAACACATGACTACGTAATTTTGAATATCCATTACGTGATTACACATTCTACATAAACCATTACGTGATTAAGAATGATTTGTTATAACTAATGTTATCACAAATATATTTATAACATAATCACTCAGTGTAGCTTCACATAAAATATAGTATAATGAAATTACGTAATCACGAAATGGGTATTCAAAATCTCGTAGTCACGTAATAATACATAGTCAACTATTGTTACGTAATTACGTAATCACTTAGTGTGGTACCGCATACTATAATGAAATCACATAATCACGTAATAGGTATTCAAAATCACGTAGTCATGTGCCGATTATTCAAAATCACGTAATCATGTAATGGGTATTCAAACTCGTGTAATTTTTTTAAGAAAACTATAGCAATGGGTTGCTCGAATTAAACAGAATGAAATACTCGTTAATACGGTGTAATTTTTTTAAAAAAGTATTAACGTATGAAAAAGTTATAGCCGTTTGAAAATCAAGGGGGAAAGAGTACAAGTGAGAAAGGACCAGAATACCTTTTTTTTATTTGTTTCTTCAATTGTTAGAACCGTATATTTACGAAAATGTCACCACTTAGTTTTGAGCCATTGATCTTTGGAGATCAATGGTTGAGTTTGTCTTCTATACTTCATACAATAATTTTCTCTTATACATGATCTCTTATCATATTATTATTTAGACTTTTTAACTTTCCATAGCTCCTAGTTAAATAAGCACGGATAAAATTGTACACAAACAAACAATTAACATTAACTAACAAAAAATTAAGATAAACAAGCAAAAAAAGTAAATTGTAGAATTGTGCAGGTAAAAAATGTAGTTTGAAAGTTTAAACTGTAGTTATGTTTTTACTCTTCATAACCCCAGTTCTTCTGTCGCGGACCCCCAAGACCAAATAGTGCCCAAAGACCAAATGAAATAGCGGATTAGGATTAAATACAAAGGATCCTAATTGTAAGAAGTGTAAGAAGGATTTATTGAGTGACAAGTGTCTAATAACCTAAAAAAACCCACTACACAAAAAAACCCCACTACAAAAAAAAAAAAAAGAAACCCTTAAACATCCACTACCACCAAAAACCTAACCCCCCCCCACCTCCCCACCCAAATTTTTTTTTTTTTTTTTTTTGCCGAGGGGGTGGGGGTTTAGGTTTTTGGGTGGTGGTGGGGGGTGGGGTGGGTGGGTGTTTAGTTTCTTTAGATTTTTTTTAGTTTTTTTTTTTTTGATGGGGGGGGGGTTAGGTTTTTTTAGGTTTTTGGGGGGGTGGAGTTAGGTTTTTTTTAGGTTTTTGGAGGGTGGGGGGTTAGGTTTTTTGAGGGTTTTTTTGGTGAGGTATAGTTTTTTTGCCGGGGGGGGGGGGGTAGGTTTTTTGGGGTTTTTTTGGTGAGGTATAGTTTTTTTTGCCGGGGGGGGGGAGGCGGGGGGTGGGGGGTTTAGGTTTTTGGGTGGTGGGGGGGTTAGGTTTTTGGGTGGTGGGGGGTGGGGTGGGGGTGGGTGTTTAGGTTTTTGGTGGTGATGTAGTGTGTTTAGTTTTAGCTTATTGGACACTTGTCACTCTATAAATCCTTCTTACACTTCTTACAATTAGAAGCCTTTGTAGAATAACTTGACCCATGAAATAGCCCCCACTTGGGACAGAATACATAAAAATAGTACACATTTTAGATTTTCAGGCATAAAAATATGGGCTCTACAGTGGATCTGTGCCCACCCTCCATGCCATATAGATATGCTGCCGGTTAAAGGGTGTGAATATAATTGTAACAAAACGTTTCATGAAAAGGCGCAACATTTCATGAAAATGGAACACATATCATTTTTTGTCTCACCTTAACCTATGGTGGAAATATCAGAGTAAGAAGAAAACGAGATTGCTCGAGACTTCATAACACTGTGCGACAATAATTAATTCAAAATTTATTTCATTTCCTTGCATATTGTCAAGTTACAACATATGGGAATCAAAGTACAACAATTGTTTCAAAATACAACAACAATACAAGAAGCAAAATACAAGTACAACAACATAATCTAGTATTTCTAAATGTGTATCTAAAGCGTTCCTACTAGATTTCTTCAATATCAACATCCTCAACCTGCAACATGTTTTAAAATATGGTTCAATACAAAATGTATTGTTTAGTATACAAGTTTAATATAGCATAAGTATAAAATGATTTAAACGAATCCACGTTAGTTATCAAAATTAATGTAAAACTGGTATGCGAATATACAAGTCAATCCTCTGATTACCGCAAGTTTAAAAGACTTAACATGACTACAAGACTACGGGCGGTGCGTTACTCCCATAGTGATATACATGTTAAGGGGAGGCTCATATGAAGTTAATAACAAGTTTATCACATAAGAATATTCCAGAAACATGAATCAAGAATAACATATTAGCATGCATGATTGGATTGTTTGTGTGATTGTATAAAAAGTAAGTGTAACTATGTAGGTTGATAAGTAAACATATTGCACCCAAAAGTGCAAAATGGAAAAAGGGCGTTCGAGTATACTCACAGTTTTGCAAATCTTCGTTTGATAAACCGCGAGTCATTGAGTAGAGGATGAGAGCGCTGGAACACCGAAGTTACCCTACAGGTGGGTAAACGAAGGTGTGAGTTGTTGGAATTTGATCGGGGGATTTGGATTTGGAATGCAAAGTACGTAACTATATAATATGAAAGTATGATTAAACAGAAATTATATTTCGTCCAGACACTCGTTAAGACACTGAGTTTCTGTGGTTTCACGGGTCTTGATTTGCCCGTCAGAATCAGTAACAAGGAATGTGGAAACAAAATAGATGGAAACCGAACATCACAACTCCGTTCGGGCGACTGGACCGTTCGCATGAGTGGGCACCCTTCGCGCGAAATGGGTTACCCTTCGTGCGAATGGGGTCTGTTTGGTGCGAACCGAACTTCGTTTCGAACATTTTAACCATTAATCGGCTAATTTTTGTGAGTCCAGTTGTGTTATTTAGTTTTACTATGTAGTGTAGTAACAGTCCTATAGTCATATAGATCATAGAAGCCATGTATGGAGGTAATAACCTCATTATAAAGTTCACCAAAGCACAAGTTTATTAACTAAGTTAATAAACCGGTTGGTCATGAATATCAGAATGTAAAAGATAGAATTTAAGTACCAAACAACCGAACAAGAACAACCCGGGTGTGTCCTCTCAACATGGAAGGTATGAACCAAGTGTTGGAGGCTGGACGGGGTTAACTTATTCTAGGTCTAGGAGATTGTTTGGGTGTTCGTTTGCAAGTTCAAGTGAGGTGGTGGAACTAGATTGGAAGCCAAGGCTTCCACGGTTCACACTTTGTTATCACAGAATCGTCCATATTGAAAATGGGGATCTGATTAACATTCAACACTTGGAAAAATGCCAGAACGAGATGGAAAACAGACCTTTCGTGCGAATAGCTGGCCTAGTCACGCGAAGGGTGTATCCCTTCGTGCGAATAGTCTACCATTCGTGCGAGAGGTTCTGTTTCAAAATAAAAACGGCTCGGTTTTGTTTGAACAGTTCATCTTCTTGGCTGGAATCGACCTCAACACTAACCCACATCTATAGACTTAGCTTGTGAGCTTGGTGGGTCTATGATCTGCCAATATCAGTAAAATTGCTTGTAAAAAGTTTTGAAATAAAGAACTTCAACCCTAAGCTTGAACCTCAAAATGGTGAGTTTCATTGTTCAGACTGCCATGGCAATTCTGTGAATACTCCCAAGAGGATATACAAGTTGTAAGATGGAAGAAGTTGTAGAAAAGTAAAAGAAAATCATAGAAAAGATGAAGTCAGTGAGCTTAGAACTCACTTAGAATGTTCAAGAAGTAGCTCAGTTGGAATGCTCGATTTCAGTAAGTTGGGAGAGATTTTTGAAGTGTGAAAGGTGAGAAGTGAGGGTTCGTATTTATAGGCTTAATGGGCTTTAAGAATGAATGGGCTTTTCGGGCGATTGGGCCTTTCGGGACGACAGGGATCTGGGGCGAAAGGCCCCTTCGTGCGGATGGTGTCCCATTCGCATGAACGGTCCAGTTGTTCGAAGGTCTGAGTTTGTTTCGCGTGTTTTGCAACTTTTAAGTGTTTTAAGCATATAATGTATGAATAAATGTATGTATGTATGAACTGAATTTGCATGTATAATAAGTATAAGTTTGCGTATGAATGTATGAAGTTTACACATATAACAAGTATACATGACAAGTATGTATGAAATAAATATAACACAATGTATAAAAAGATCGAGTTTTATTATGATTCAAGTCTCGGATTACAATGCTTGGAAATGAAAGACGAATACAAAGGATTACAAGTTTCCATAAATAGAAATACAAACAAACTTTCTAAATAAGGAAAGTTCCAAAAAGCAAGGCGTTACATATTTAGTTTTAATCTTTTTCAGCATTCCCAATGGTTCACAAACGGGCCACTTATTCGATTTATGGTTCCCTTATCTGTTTGGAACATATGAAACACGTAAACAACATAATGATTTCTTTGTTAAGTGTCACATATAGGCCTGTAAATGAACCGAATGTTCATGAACTGTTCATGAACTTGTTCGGCGGGAAGTTCGTTTATGTTCATTTATTTAATAAACGAATGAACACGAACACAAAATTTTGTTCGTTTAATTAAATGAACGAACATGAACATACCTTGTGTTCGTTCATTTGTATTCGTGAACGTTCGTTTATGTTCATTCATTTATGTTCTTTTATGTTCGTTTACTTACGTTAGTTTATGCTCGTTCATTTATGTTCGTGAATGTTCGTTTATTTACGTTAGATTATGTTCGTTCAAATTTTAGTAAATACATAAATAGTTATATTTATATAAATATTAGGTTTTCTAACTACTTATATAAATATAACTAATTAGTAATTGAGTTTTCTAGTAATAAAAATGAAATTCTAAAATTTTTCTAAGATCGTAACTAATCAATTACTTAATATTTATATAAAAAATACTTAATTTTAGTATTTATGAACCCTAATTTAGATGTGTTTCTGTATTAATTGTAATATATTAGACTTGTTTGTTTATGTTCACTAATGTTAAATTGTATTTGTTTATATTCGCTCATTTACATTCATTTGTGTTCGTTTATGTTTGTTCAATCATGTTAATTAATTTTTGTTTATGTTTACTCAAATATGTTCAGTTTTTTTTTTTTTGGTTTATGTTCGTGAACTGTTCGTTTACTGAACAAACACGAACAAAAAAATGTGTTCGATTTCTTAATGAATAAACACGAACAAAAAAATGTGTTCGATTATATGTTCGTATTCGGGTTCGATTAAAGTTAAATGAACGAACATGAACATGTCTATGTTCGTGTTCGTTCGGTTCGTTTATAGGCCTAGTCACATACCACACTTACACTGT
Organism: Helianthus annuus; assembly: GCF_002127325.2. NCBI lineage: Eukaryota > Viridiplantae > Streptophyta > Magnoliopsida > Asterales > Asteraceae > Helianthus > Helianthus annuus. The sequence goes on along the minus strand of NC_035448.2, from coordinate 13,237,778 downwards.
ACCACATACTAACACTGTTTGGTTCCTATATATACAAATATATGAAGTCAACAGGTGTGCTTAATCATCACAACCTTTGAAAGTACCGATTGAGTATAACTACGCTTAACTTCCAATTTAACTAATTAATTGTTGGGTTTTGAAGGCTTTAATCACACAAAACTTGAACTCACGCACAAAGATGTGTTTACTGCTCAAGATAAACCCTAATTCATTCATGTTAAACTTACATTATATAAGATAAAATAAAGAGTAAGGTGTGCTTAATCATCACAACCTTTGTGAAGAAACACCAGATAAATGGTCGGAACCGAAATATCTGGGGGTTTGAATCCGATAAAAGGGTTAGCTCTCTCTCGGTTGATTCAGTTGCTACCGAACTTCTTCTCCGGTGGTTCTGCAAAAAAGAGCACCGTTAGCCTCGCCAAGGGGAGAAGAGGGTTCTCTCCTTGACCCGACTCCGGTGTGAGAATAAATATTTGTAATGGAGATGAGATAGTATTTGAGAAGTGAGTGTGATCTGAGTTTATACCTGAACAGTTCTTGTATTTATAACCGAGAGTTTGGGAGGGAAAACTTGTTATTGAAAAGATGACGGAAGATGCTAACGCCGTAGCGGTTATATTTTCTTCCGTTAAATTCTTTGAATGCACACAGATCGTGGTTTGATCTATGGCTGGGGGATTGCCACGTGGAAAGTGATTAATTTGGAGATCATTCTCCAATTGCATGCTTTCGTTGTGGTTTCAGGGATGCCTGTGGTAATGACACGTGTCCAGATGGTTATAACCGTCTGGGTGGTGCACGATCATATTCTTTCTAGAAGATTACTGCTGTAATCTAGTGTGACACCTTACTGTGTGGACACAGATGTATAAATCTCAAGTCTGGGCAAAATAATATCCAAGTTTGGATATTTGGGCGGAAGTATTGATCTTCAGGATTTTAATCCTTTGCTAATGGAAGAAGGCGCAAGGATTTTATGCTTTCCTTTGGGCGCGCGACTATAAATTGTTGATTACTTTCTTCCTTTTGTAAGACCAATGCGCGGCCGCGCAAGGTTAAAAGGTTGAAAGGCCAGTTTGTGGTATGGTCTCAAATCCTTTTTATGAGGTTTTTGGGACCTTACCCCTTCAAGTCCCCCCAGTCTAGTGTTGTACTTATGCAAATAAGTGGAGCACTGGACTTATGAGAGGGAAATGTTTTTTTGTGGGCGCGAGACGTAGGAAATCTTCTCTTGGAAGCTTTATTTTGTTGGAAAAGGAAAAAACGCGACTTTGTAATCATGTTCTGACATGTAATGACGTCAACTGGCAGTAAGAGTGGGTATTTTTTTTTCTTTGGTCTTGAGATTTGTAGTGGCGCTTGTCAGATTTCATTAATGAGGAAATGACCCTGGTTCCTGTAGCGCCGTTTAGATGTGATGTAATTCTGACAGTTAATGATGGGTAGGTTTCTCCTTTCCCGAGGTTGAGTTCTCTTTATATATATGTATTTTCGAGATACCTTGTCTCCTAGCTGATTCTTATCAAAAAAGATGAAACGTTCTTACCATACTCGTCTCATGTTGGATGTTTTTAGGGTGTATGAAGCTGCTGAAGGTCTTATACTTCTTTCTTGTTCACCGCCACTCACTACTATTCCGGTAAAGAATCTGGTCAAACCTGTTTCTCCGGTGGTTGTTGATTCTGACAGCAAGACTCTTCAGCATACGGATGTTACTGCTGGTGCTAGTATTGTGTTGGATGTCGATGGGTTGATGGCTCGGTTCCCGATGCTTCAAAAAGGAGAATGCCGGTTAGTGTATCAACGCTGGAAAACTCGTCGGAGTGAGCAGGTGTCTGTTGTTGATGATGATTCCGATGCTGGTTAGGTGTTTAACCTTAGGGCCAGTTTTCGTCTTTTGTTAATGCTTTTTGTAAGTTTTTGGTACTGGACAATTTTTTTGAAGATCATTGCTATGATCTTGTTAAGTGTTTATGTTACACTTTTTTGATGATGTATATTGTGATATACTTCTACTCCCGTAGGGTTTAATTCTTGTATATGTGGATTACAATATGTTGCATGTGTATAATTGCTTTTGGATAGGTAAGGCAAATGAGGGATGGTATTGTGCTCATGTGTGAACGTTTGTCTAAAAGGCACGACAGCTTGCCTGTTTTAGACTGTTCATGAGGTGTGCAATGTTTGACCATATTGTTTTCGCACGAACCAAAGAAATTATATGCAATTTGTAATAAACAGTGATATAAGTAAAAATGATGTGTAAGGCTTGTGATACAAGACATAATAAAGAAATACATTGCCTGTATGTTCTTTCCGCTTTTGTAGACTTGGTTCATATGTAACACCTGCGCAACTGTTGTGCGTTCCAGGTGCGGGGGACTAGGGTCCCATCGATCCTTTTTAGGGTATATGCCCCCTTGCCTAGGACCTCATTAATGACGTATGGTCCTTCCCATCTTGGCGCTAATTTGTCGGGTTTTTCAGCGTTTGAAGCCTCATTGTCGCGCAAGACAAAATCGTCGGGGACAAAGGTGCAAACACGAACGCGCGCATTGTAATATTTTTCAAGCTTGGATTTGTACCTTGCTTCCGTTATGGCGGCGTTCTCGCGCCTCTCTTCCAGAAGATCCAAATCCATTCTGCGCTCTTGTTCATTGTTCTGTTTTTCCATGGCTATCATGCGCGGTGACGTAAACCTATTTCAGTTGGAATGACGGCCTCAGATCCATAGACTAGACTGAACGGAGTTTCGCCGGTGCTAGTCTTTGGCATTGTTCGATGCGCCCAGAGGATGCTGGGAAGTTCGTCAACCCACCCTCTGCGCGCTGTCCCGAGTCGCGCTTTTATGCCGTCAACGATTTGTTTGTTTACGCTTTCTACCTGACCGTTCGCTTGAGGATGCGCAACGGAGGCAAAGTTGTGCTCGATCTTCATTTCTTTGAACCATTTTTGAAGATCTTCTGCGGCGAAGTTTGTACCATTGTCGGAAATAATGCGCAATGGTAATCCAAATCTGCAAATGATATGTTCCCATATAAATTTGCGGATTACCATTGCTGTTGTTGAGGCCAAAGCTTTAGCTTCCACCCATTTTGTGAAGTAATCCACCGCGACGATGATGAATTTTACTGCACCCGGCGCGTCAGGAAATGGGCCAACAAGATCGATGCCCCACTGTTGGAATGGCCAGGCGGAAGTAACGGGAATTAGCGGATTTTTGGGTCGGAGTGTCTTTGGTGCGTGGCGTTGACATGCCTCGCATCTTCTTAATAGATCAACTGCGTCCATGTGCATTCCTGGCCAGTAGTATCCGGCGCTCATTATTTTTGCCACGACCATGTGCGGTCCCGCATGTATCCCGCATAATCCCTCGTGGATTTCTCTGACTAGGTATTGGGCGTCTGTTTTATCAACACAGCGTAGTAATGGGCCCATGAATGATTTTCGATAAAGGACGCCATCCGCCATCTCGTAATTTATTGCTTTGTGTTGTATTTTTCGAGCTTCTGCCTTTCCTTCCAGAAGTTTTCCGTGTTGAAGGTACAACATGATTGGAGACATCCAGGATGGATCTCCTATTTCTATGACGCTTACTTGCTTGAGATGAATGGAAGGGTTGGATAATACCTCTATGCGTACCTCCTTTGCTAAGTGTTTAAAGCTGGTAGCAGCTAACTTGCTTAGCGCGTCAGCGTGCTTGTTCTCGCTTCTGTTTATGTGATTAACTTTGAATGTTTGAAATTGGCGGATTAACATCCGCGCTTGTTCAAGGTACAACGCCATAGCTTCCCCTTTCGCATCATAACGACCGTTAACTTGTTCGGCTACTAGCTTTGAGTCAACGTTGGCTTCAAGGTTTCTTGCCCCCATTTTGAGTGCTAGACGAAGACCTGCTAAAAATGCTTCGTATTCTGCTTCATTGTTGGTACTTTGGAAATCTAAGCGTATGGCATATGTAAGTTCGTGATTATCCGGACTGACTAATCGGAGGCCTGCTCCTGCTCCATCATCATTGGAAGCACCATCCGTGTGTAAGGTCCAGACTCTGTCGTCAAAAACAGGTGTTGGGTTCTGGATTGCCTCACATTCTTATATTTTATCGATGGGAACTTCAGTGGCGAAGTCTGCTAGAACTTGCCCTTTGATTGCTGGTCTTGGTCTGTAAAAAATGTTGTAGCCTCCCAGCACAATGGCCCATTTAGCTAACCTTCCCGCCACATCAGGTTTTGACAAGATTTTGCCTAAATGATAATTTGTGAGAACTGTGATGACATGGCCTGAGAAGTACCTGCGCAAGCGTCTGGATGCGTGTATTAGTGCTAGAACCAATTTTTCTATCATTGAGTAACGAGTTTCGGGGCCAGTGAGCATTTTGCTGATATAGTAGATTGGAGTCTGGATATTTTCCCGTTCTACCATTAATACTGCGCCTACTGCTACTTCCGCGGCCGACAAATATAAGATTAACGGTTCTTTTTCTTTTGGCGCGGTCAGTGTTGGCAGTTGAATTAAACATTCTTTCATTTGCTTGAATGCTGCTTCTGCTTCAGGCGTCCATTGAAAAGGAGTTTTCTTTCCGCAGTTTCGCAGCGTACTGATAAATGGATAAGATTTTGCTGCATGATTAGCCAAGAATCTGTTCAGAGCTGCTAATCGTCCGGCGAGCCTTTGCATTTCTTTGACTGTTGCAGGTGATGGCATTAACTGGATGGCCTGCACTTTTTCTGGATTAACCTTAAAGCCGTCTCTTGTAACCATGGTTGTAAAAGTCCCGACTAGGCTCCGAGTACTCCCCGAGTACTCGCTACAAGGTAGGTTGCCGAGGCACGAGTACTCTTCTCCCAGGCCAATTACTCCCCGAGTACTCCCGAATACTCCCGAGTACCTCCCGAGTACTCCCGAATCCGACTAGGGAGCGCCTAGCGACTTTTGCAACCATGCTTGTAACTATGAAACCAAAAAATTTTCCTTCTTCCCTGCCGAAGGAGCATTTTGTCGGGTTAAGTTTTAAGTTCACGCTACGTAAGGAATCGAAGGTGCGCTGGATATTGTTGAGCATTGTCTCCTCTTCATGGCTCATGATGACGAGGTCATCCATGTATACTTCGACAGTTTTGCCAATATCCTCGCTAAAGACTGTGTCCATTAGGCATTGATAAGTTGCGCCTGCGTTGCGCAAGCCAAACGGCATTTTCGTGTAGCAGTAGATGCCTTTATCTGTGCGGGACGCGGTTTTGTCTCCGTCTTCTTTTTTCATCTGGACCTGGTGATAACCCTTATAACAGTCAAGAAAGCATTTCCATCTGAATGATGCCAGAGAGTCGACTTTTTTGTCTATCTCTGGGAGCGCGTAGCAATCTTTGGGGCATGCTTTGTTTAGGTCCTTGAAGTCGACACACATTCTCCATCCGCCGCTATGTTTTTGTACCATCACTGGGTTGGCAACCCATGTATGGTATTTCACTTCGCGCAAGATTCCCGCATTGAGTAACTCTGTCACTTGCTCGTCCATCGCTTTTGCTTTTTCTTCACTGAAGCTGCGCCTCCCCTGAGCAACAGGTTCTACTGATGGTTTGATGTTTAAACAATGTTGCGCGATGTCGCGTGGAACTCCAGTCATGTCTGCTGGGCACCAGGCAAATATATCTTTATTGTTAGACAACAACTTTTTCAGTTGTATGCGTGTTGCTGGTGAAATGGCTTGTCCTAGCAGAATGGTCTGCTCTGGGTATTCATTGTTCAGAACCCATTTCTCTAGTTCGTTTGGTACCGAAGATTTGACTACCTTTGCTGGTGGTTCATCGTCCACGGACATGACTTCTTTGCTTGAATAGAAATTGCAACTCTGGTTTCTGTCGGAAATCCACAAGCAGCATGTGGAATGGAAGTGATCATGCTGAATTCTCTTTGTGACCTTCTCCCGAGCAAAACATCATGACGTGATGTTGCTGGCATGACCATGAAATTGACTGTAATTGTTCGTGAATGTTTGCCATCTGATAAAGTCACCGGGAAAGCGATTTGCCCTAATGGGAATACGGCTTCATTACAGAATCCTGTGAGAGGAAAATCGACCGGTTCTAAACGTGCTTTATCTTCTGAATCGAGCTGTTTAAAGCACTGTTCGTATATGATGTCCATCGAGCTTCCTGGATCTATGAACATATAGTCCGTTTGGTAATGACCGAAAATACCAGTGATAATCACTGGTCGTTCTTCCTGAGGGCCCCCAGGAACAACAGGGAACACGACTTGCTGTTCTCTCCAATGTTGATCAAAGTTTCGTTTATTTGGTCTTCGTGACGGACCTCCTTGAACCATGTGTATTTGTTTCTGATAACTGCTATCTCTGGATTGGCTGGTTTGGATGTCCCCCCAACGTGGTGTTGATGGGTCCAATTCTGTAGTATTGATTTCTTTTCCAGATCTGATGTTTGGGAAATCAGATCTGGCTATTTGCATAACGATTGTGTCTAAAGCAGCTTGGCATCTGTTAACCCAATGTTCTGGGGAACTTTCTATTTGGAAATTGTTTCCGACTTTTGGTCGAGGACCAGGTTGCCGGTGAGAAGATGAATTTTCTGCCATGTGCAAAAACAGAAAAATGGGATGAACTGAATCGAAACGAGGTAGAAACTAGAAAACTGAGAAAACGGTGGGCGCCAATGAAGAAACACCAGATAAATGGTCGGAACCGAAATATCTAGGGGGTTTGAATCCACATAAAAGGGTTAGCTCTCTCTCGGTTGATTCAGTTGCTACCGAACTTCTTCTCCGGTGGTTCTGCAAAAAAGAGCACTGTTAGCCTCGCCAAGGGGAGAAGAGGGTTCTCTCCTTGACCCGACTCCGGTGTGAGAATAAGTATTGGTAATGGAGAAGAGATAGTATTTGAGAAGTGAGTGTGATATGAGTTTATACCTGAACAGTTCTTGTATTCATAACCGGGAGTTTGGGAGGGAAAACTTGTTATTGAAAAGATGACGGAAGATGCTAACGCCGTAGCGGTTATATTTTCTTCTGTTAAATTCTTTGATCCCACGTTAAGTTGTTTCGATCCGATGTGAATGCACACGGATCGTGGTTTGATCTATGGCTGGGGGATTGCCACGTGGAAAGTGATTAATTTGGAGATCATTCTCCAATTGTATGCTTTCGTTGTGGTTTCAGGGATGCCTGTGGTAATGACACGTGTCCAGACGGTTATAACCGTCTGGGTGGTGCACGATCATATTCTTTCTAGAAGATTACTGCTGTAATCTAGTGTGACACCTTACTGTGTGGACACAGATGTATAAATCTCAAGTCTGGGCAAAATAATATCCAAGTTTGGATATTTGGGCGGAAGTATTGATCTTCAGGATTTTAATCCTTTGCTAAGGGAAGAAGGCGCAAGGATTTTATGCTTTCCTTTGGGCGCGCGACTATAAATTGTTGATTACTTTCTTCCTTTTGTAAGACCAATGCGCGGCCGCGCAAGGTTAAAAGGTTGAAAGGCCAGTTTGTGGTATGGTCTCAAATCCTTTTTATGAGGTTTTTGGGACCTTACCCCTTCACTTTGAAAGTACTGATTGAGTATAACTACGCTTAACTTCCAATTTAACTAATTAATTGTTGGGTTTTGAAGGCATTAATCACACAAAACTTGAACTCACGCACAAATATGTGTTTACTGCTCAAGATAAACCCTAATTCATTCATGTTAAAACTTACATTATATAAGATAAAATATAGAGTAAATTGCCAAAATTGTCCCAGAGGTTTGGGCGTGTTTGTCAGTTTCATCCAAAACAACTTTTTTTGTACAATATTGTCCTTCACTTTTGAGATTTTTTGTCATTTTCATCCAAATCTCTAATTTGCTTTATATTTTCTAGAGTAAATTGCCAAAATCATCCCTGAGGTTTGGTTATGTTTGCTAGTTTCATCCAAAACAACTTTTTTGTACCATATTGCCCTTCACTTTTAGAATTTTTGCCATTTTAATCCAAACCTCTAACTCTTTTGCTAAAATCGTCCATAAGGTTTGTGACTTTTTGTCATTTTCATCCAAATATATGACTGAAAAAAAACCTAAATTAGACATTTGAATGAAAATGACAAAAAATCTCAAAAGTAAAGGACAATATGGTACAAAAAAGTTGTTTTGGATGAAACTGGCAAACATGCCCAAACCTTATGGACGAATTTCTCAAATTTACTCTAAAATAAATAAATAACCACTAACTAATAAGAGTAAATTACAAAATCGTCCTTTGTGTATATAACTTATTGCAAACTGTGTCTTTTGTCTTCAATAATTACAGAAAACATACTCGATGTTTGCAAAACCCTTGCAAGTTATGTCCTTTAGCCCTAACTCAGTTATTTTTTTGTGGTTAAATATGACCAAATGGACCCCACATGAGGGTATTTTGGTCATTTTACTCTTATGTGATGTCCATTTGTTCAGATTTAACCACAAAAATACCCTCATGTGGGGTCCATTTGGTCAGGTTTAACCACAAAAATTAACTGAGATAGGGCTAAAAAACATAACTTGCAAAGTTTTACAAACAGCGAGTACGTTTTCTGTAATTATTGAAGACAAATGACACAGTTTGCAATAAGTAACATACATAAAAGACGATTTTTTGTAATTTGGGGCAATTACATATATCCCCCTATAAACTTAATAAATTACATATTTACCCAAGCCAAAAATTAAATTACATATTTCCCCTTTTAAAGAGTTAGAAATATCAAATATACCCATTTCATTAAAAATATATTATAAAACGACTTTTTTACCCTTCTTTTTACTAAATCATAAAAATTACATATTTACCCATTTTAAGTAATAACTAGGTTTAAAGAAGTTCACCGCAACTATTTAGTCTATGTTTATATTTGTTTTGAAATCATTACGAGCGTGTTGCGAACGGAACTGCTAACAAGAATAAAAAGAAAATGTAGAAAAAAATACTAAAAGATAACCTAAAAAATCAACCAAAAAAGTTGTATGGTAACAATGTTGTTCGTATGAAACCCGTGGTCAGAGATGAGCATATTGTTTTAGGTACCGGTACCAAATTTGCCGAACCGAAAGATCTTAAGTACCAATTCGGTACCGACTTTTGGCGTTCCTAGTACCGATTCACTACCGTTTTTTACCTTCATATACCGGTACCGTAACCGGTATTTTCGGTATCAGTACCGATTCTGTATCGGTTGGCACCGAGCTCATCCCTACCCCTGAAACTAAAAAAGGAAAAAATAAAAGTCGAAGAAAATCAACAAAAAAAAAAGTTGTACGATACCGTTGTTCGTAAAGTAACCGTGATCAGAGATTAGCAAATGGTACCAGGTAGCAGCACTGAATTTCCCGAACCAAAAGATTTCCAATATCAATTCGGCACCAACTTTTGGCATTTTCTGTATTAGTGCTGGTTTTTACGTTCATGTACTGATACCGAACAGGACCGTCCCGGTGTTTTCGATACCAGTACTGGTTCGATATCGGTTGACACCAAACTTAGCCCAAACCCTGATATTAAAAAAAGAATTAAAGTTAAAAAGTAATAAAAATAATAAAAATAACTAATATTATATTATAATATTAAAATAATAAAAGTATTTAAAAAAACTATATATTATTATATTATTATAATCACTGTTCATTTAACTTCATTTAGTAATATATAGTAATAGTAATATATAGTAATATATAGTAATAATAGTTTGTTTATGCCATTTTCTTGTGTTATTTTACTCGTTTTAAAGCATTTTTCTTGGTTTTTTTCAGTGTTGTAAATATCGCGACTAGGTGACGATTAGTCGGCGATTAATCGTTAGTCGTCCAGTTACTGAGTAATTTTTCTTAAATCGGTCCACACACCCTTCGGTTATCAAATAAGTTTATGGTTATCACATTATCCCTTCTCTATGTAGTCGTGTGGATCATGAGTGAACCACAAATTCAGTTAAAACAAAAAAAATTAACTTCTTTTTGCTTTTTCTAAAAGGTTATTATTGTAAAAACTAACAAAAAAAGACGTCTGTTTTTCTTGAATGGCTAAACTTGCACACCATAAAGATTCAACCCCTGACCCGCTCCTACCCTAAGATTTATCTAATTCCCCAACACTACTCGGCTATTTCAAAGTGGATAGAAAATTTTTTTTTAATAATAAGCGAACATTCTATTCTTTCTAATTTGAGTATAGTATTTCTATAAAAAAAATAATTTAAAAATTTGATATGTTACGTATCTAGGGGTGAGCAATAACCAAATTGTTAACCGAAAGTGAACCGAAAACAGACGAAACTAGACCGAAATCAAAATCAACGAAATATATTAACCGAAAACCGGTTATCGATTTTTTTACCCTTAGATAACCAAAATTAACCGAACCATTCATATTTTCATTTATTTCTAGCGTTTATACCTTCATATTTCATGTATTTCTTGTTTCATACTTTCATATCATGTATCTATACCTCCATTTCATGTATTTATATATCCGTTTCATGTATTCATAACTACTTTTGATGTTCTTGTTTTATACTTTCATATCATGTATCTATAGCTCCATTTCATGTATTTATACATCTGTTTCATATATTTATAACTACTTTTGATGTATTTCTAAGCAAAAAAATTTAGCTCGAGTTTGGTTTTGATTATTAACCGAAATAAACCGAACGAATTGAAAACCGACAATCTAACCGGGTAACTCGAACCAAAAACCGATTGGTTAATAAAATAGATTAACCGATGACTTCGATTCCAGTTTCGGTTAAGGCTAATAACCGAACCGAACCATACACGCTCCTAAGGCCACACGGTGTGATCTCACGCCCCCTGCCACATCACCTTCATTAACGCCCCGAACACTTATATGGAAAGCATTATGAAGGGGTGCTATATAGGGATTTGCTAAGCAGATAACAAGTGCCAAAGGATGGTTCGGGGACCCACTTGATTCAACACATTGCAAGTTACCAATCAGTTTTATTTTCTTTTTTTTTTAATTCTTTTTTTATATGTTAGAAAGGAACTTTATAGGGGGGGGGGGGGGGGGGCTTTATTTCATCGTGAAAGCCCTTGTTTACATAATGCTGATATAACCTAATAAATCCATCAAGACTTTATCCCATTAGACCAGTTGTAGTGGCCAAGGTTTTGAACGTGGTGTTGGCAAAAAACGCCCCAATCATGGGTGCACACCGCCCCCGTGGGCGTTTTTAGTGCATTTTGGGTTGGGGTGTTTCCCTTAAAACGTCTTATTCAAAAGTGGATGACCAATAGAATTTTTGTGATGGTTTTTTTTTATTTTTATTTAATCTATACATATAATAAAGTAAACCAATGTGTGACACGTGTCATTCATTGGATGCACCTATTTTTGGGTTTTTCCGCATTTCTTTCATATTTATTTTCTAATAATTTATCTTCTAATTTGTAGATAATATTAAATAGAAAAATGTTTATCTGATAATTATAACCCTTTTATTGAAATTTGAAAAGGGTTTCACGCTTTTTTGAATTTTATTAAAATTCATGACTACATTATATAATTATAAGTTTGAATATATATGTCAAAATAAAAAATTATTCTTCAAAAATTCAGTAACATCCATACTCTATATATACATTTAGAAAAATGTTAATAATTGCAAATAATACTAAATAGAAAAATGTTAATTGAATACAAAAAAAATATAGGATATCATCAAATGTATATAGATTACTTAAATGAGTATACACATGCATTGGGGGTGATAAGGGTGTGTGGGGAGGACCACCGTACAGGGTCTGTGATTTCGAGGGGCACGTGTTTTTATAAAAAAAAAACCTGATATCTATGTTAATTTTTTTAAAATAGCATACCAAACATGCTCTTAGTGAGCCCAATACCCATTGGCATTAGCTTTAGGGCATGTTTGGCTAAGCTTTCTGAAAAAATTTATTGACTTATTGGCTTTTTGAAAAGTCATAATCTACAAAATGATGTTTGACAATATGGGTGTATGTGAGAGGAAAAAACCAATAAGTCAATAAGACACTCCATACTGACTTTTCCAAAACCCCAATAAGTCTATAAGTTGTTTCAAAAAACATAACCAAACATGCTCTTACTGAGCCCAATACCCATTTTATTTTAAAATTAAATAATAATATTAAAACATTACGAAAGAATTTTTTCGAGCTCAAACAGGGTACATGAATTCTTACAGACGACTCTGTACACATGTATGAGATTTTTTACTATTATTATTAGTTTCATTATTTATCAAATATATATAAATGTCTCCGTCGTTGATTTACATTTACAAGAAATACTTATTATATAGTTTAAATTGTTCAACGTGTAACACATGGGGAACTAACCTAGTTCAATTATAATATCTAATCATTACAGGAGTTCAAGCTCCGCTATACTTTTTTTTAACTTCAAATCCCTTTGCTAACTAAATGACCACATATCGCTTCATACCCAAACGTAGGACATTTGTTTCAGTCATCACTGAACTTTCTTATGGTCTAAGATTGTAAGATTGTGTATTTGACTGTTTTCCGGCCGTAATTAGATAATTTAATCAACAAGAAGATTACACCGATACTATAACAACACCATTTATTTGGATTCTTTACTTTACAAACGGCTTCTGTGGGCCCGTTGCTGCAATGACCCTCTTGCCCCTGTTGTGCCACTTTTGTAATAACTGCAATATGTCATGCCTTTATTGGTCAAATTATCATCCTGACGGCAAACTTTAGGTGTGTTTGGGACCCATAAACTTTGATCATCTCAACATCAATAACGAAATTTCGCGACAGTTGTTTGCATAGTTGTATCATTCAGATAATAAACTACAACTTTCCATTAGCAACCCCCCAAAATATCTGAACTAAAACTTAAAAGCAATATGCTATAGAGACTTGTACGTCCTGCTGTCATGTTTGTAACATTGAAAGAGAGAAAGTACACATGAATAACTAACTACCAGAGAGTCAGTTAGTTAGGTAACCATAGGATTCTCAGTTGAGCACATGTGCTGCCATCACTTTTTAGTTTTATCTATCCTTGCTTCCATGCATGGGTTTCTTCGTCTTCACCTCAAAACATACTCTCTCTCTCTCTCTCTCTCTCTCTCTCTCTCTCTGTCTATATGTATTTCTAGAGAGAGAATCACTCAAAGCTTTAGAGAGAGAGTAGCTTTTCTTTGCTTGTTATGTTGTTGATTGCCTATTTCATCTTATTCCATCAAGACTAGATCTTGTTCTTGGATTAGTTTGACTTCAGTCTGATCCGAATTTCGCACTTTTTTTTCACCAAACATGTCGAATTCGATCCAAGAAACCGATCAAGAACCGATGAAAAAGAAGAAGCATATGAAGAAGCTCACATATGTGAACAATGGCGGTTCGAATTCTAACGACTCGGGTTACGAATTGAGGAAAGATCCAAAAAAGACTCCAAAAGTAAAAGATACAAGTGAAGTGGAGAACAATAACAATTGTTTTGTGGTTCTTGATAAGCTTTGTAAAGAATGTGGTAAAGGTTTTCAATCTTGGAAAGCCTTATTTGGACACATGAAATGTCACTCTGAAAAAGTGTCAAGCAACAATTTGAATCAAGAATCTTGGATTAGTCGTCCGGATAACGAAAATTCGGGTACCAAGTTGTGTCGAATCAAGAAATCAAGATCAAGAAAGAAAGGAAATAAAAGGTATGTAGTTACTTCTACAACTGTTACCACTACCACCATCATAGAAGACTCATCTTCACTGTCTATGAATACTAATAACAACAATAATCATGGTTCGACGAGTATGGTGTCGGATATCGAGCAAGATCAAGAAACTGAGATTGCTATGTGTTTGATGATGCTTTCTAGAGATGAGTGGAAATGGGGTAGTGAAATTGGATCATCTGAGCACTGCGATTCCTCTGCTTTTGTGAAGTTGACTAAAACTAATGGTCAAAAGGCAATTAAAAATGGTTCCAAGATCAAGAAATCTGTTGAACCCCAGATTGGTTCTACTGAATTGACAAAAATTGTGATCGAAAACGACGGATTCGATGAAGGAAATGAGTTAAGTTTTGGGAAATATGAGGAGCCAAGCAAGAGAAAATTTAAGTGCATAACTTGTAACAAAAGTTTTCACTCTTATCAAGCCCTTGGTGGACATAAAGCAAGTCACAAGAAGTTAAAAGAAACTCTAGATTCAAAAACCGAAGGCGAAAACACAATCGAACACAAACCCATGTTCAATCATGAGCATATGTCCAATGGGTTCAATGCAAAACCATCTGATAATCATCACCAATCACACAATTTCAATCTTGGTGGTGTTGGTCCTTTGAAGAAAACAATAGTGTTGGGAGCACATGAATGTCAAATTTGCTTGAAAGTTTTCTCATCAGGGCAAGCTTTAGGAGGTCACAAGAGATCACACATGATTGCAGAAGTTAAAAAGAATCAACAAACCAACATGAGCCTGATTGAAAAAGTGAAAGAGCCGATTCGAGAAATTCGAGGTTTTCTTGATCTCAACATGCTTCCGGATACAATGGAAGAAGATGTGATCATGAATAGTGGTACCACAAAGTACAAGCCATGGGTTGATACCACTAACCATGAATCAACAACATTACTTGGTTTGTTCTAAACAGGTTTAAAAAACATTAGTAAGATCATTTCAAGATGTACATATTTCATTTTTTACTTGCATACACACATTGTTTTCATCAAAGGGTTATGGTTTCCGCATATGCTAAAAGTTAAAGCTACCTTGCTTCTTGAGTTTTCATGTTACTATTTCTTGAAATGGGTTAGAATTGAAGCTGAAGATAAGGTTAAAAGTGTAAAGTGATTAAAGTGTAAGGGGGAAATGTTATAATATGAAGAAAGGGTGAGTTGTATAGTCACCAACCATCACAACACACATTGACAACCCACTTGTCTCACTTCACTTTCTTTAAACCTTTAGTAACCATCTTGTCCTAGTGGATTGTATTTTATTTGGGTAATTGATAATTATAGTATTTGTTAATTGTTAATAAGTTTTAAGCTATGATTGTCAAGTTTTTAAAGCCATAATCAAGAAAGAAAGTTTCATGATTAAGCATTAAAACATTTTTATGTTTTAGGTTGACTTGTTATATGATTACGTGTTTAGATAGTAACATTACTTTCGCTTAGTTGTTTAGGCAACAAAAAATTAGATTCACAAAAGTTTTTTTTGTGTATCAGTCGGTTTGAAGCCTTCAACATACCCGACTTGTTGCGAGTTAATGGATCCTATTAGTTGGTTACTGATATGCCTTCAACATACCCGACTTGTTCTTCTATAACCACACATCATACATATTTAGCAAAACTAACTGCATACAAACTACAAGAGGTTTTAGACCAGACAAAATAGAATGCTATGTAAAAATGTTAATGGGTATTCTAGAAAGTACTGGTACATAGTCATTGACTCTCCGTCTAATGTGATGTAAGTTGTACATGCTTTAAAAGTTATTTTTCTTATGATGATGCTCGTAGCCATTATATAATCCAAACGAGAGGATTCGATAATGAGATTGGTTTTGGTAACGTTGTTGTCATGTGACTTGGAGGTAACATGTTCGAATCGTGAAATTAGCCTTTTACAAAAATGCAGGGTAAGGATGCGTACATCATACCCAAATTAACATGACACCTCGGACCCCACACTTGCAAGAGCTTTGTGTACAAAGCATATTAAAATAATAGTTGGATATAAAACTGTTATATTAAATTTAGGATGAGGATAGACTTATGATTTATTAATAAATTATCGGTAACAGATTAGATGGGTCCTTATATCTTCAACATGGCCTGCTCTTCCCTTTATTCCACTGTAGTTTGGTTTTACATGGATGGAACCATTCATATGCATTGATTATGATCAGGTTGAACTTCAAGGTTCTTTTACTCATTTCATTTATCCTAAGCAAAATGATTAATAATTTTTTATATATAACAATGCCCTAATTTTAAGATTCCTCCAACTATAGTCTTAAAACTCTTACGACATAGTTAACATTTTGAAATATATCTTCCTTATCATGTAAATATTCTCAGGAGGCCCGCTAGATATTTTAAAATTATTAGAGAAGCATTAGAAATAAATGAATTTATTAGAACACACTGTTTATATAATGGTTAAAAGTTATATAATATTCACTTAAATGAATAAATTTATTTTTACATATTTACGATTTTCGTTTTGAGAATCATCGACTATAATTCAAAATCAGGGCTTTTTCGTGAAAAAAATATAATATTTTTTTATGCTTAGGATTCTAACACGTAGGAGAATGTTGATAAATTTTTTTTATATATTTTCTAAAATGAATACAATCACACATATTAAAGTTTGAGTAAGTTTTTATTAAAAAAGACAAAACATGAATTTTAAACAAAGTTAAATCACCTATTTGCATCCAGTTTATTAACACGTAAAAAAAATACATAAATATAAATAGCAATTACAACAATTTTTTTTGAATGGCAAACTGCTTATAATTTTTTTTTATACATTTTCTAAAATGTATACAATCACACATATTAAAGTTTGAGTGAGTTTTTATTGAAACAGACAAAACATGAATTTTAAACAAAGTTAAATCACCTATTTGCATACACTTTATTAAAAAGTAAAAAAATACATAATAGCAATTTGATGCGGGTTGGTGTGTATATGGAATTAAGTATATTTTAAGCCCTTTTTACACGTTAGTCAAGTTTTAAATTTATAAAACACGATATTTTACTAACACCAAACACATATATGGGCAAGTGCACCCATCGTGAGCGTAGTATAGTGTTGGCAAGATATCGAGGTCGTCCAAGGACACAAGAGCTTTTAGTACCGGTTTATCCTCAACGTCTAATCAAATCAAAAGTTAGAAAAAGGTTTTTAAAATAGAAAAATAAAACTAACTAGAATGCTGAAAAATAAAATAAAAGTAAAAACAGATAGACAAGATGAATCACTTGGCTTCGACTCGTGTATAGTGTAACCTTTGATTATTTCCGCACTTTTGCACTTTTTAAGAGATTATCTTAGTTATTGTAGTAGGCCCCTCTTTTGAAGGTGACGTTACCCTCAACCCAGTAGTTTGAGTCAGCAAGGATACAATCCTAAAGGGTCCGATTATTGAAAGATAATTAATTAAGTTATTAATGCATATTATGGTAGGCCCCTCTTTTGAAGGTGACGTTACTCTCGGCTAAGTAGTCTGAGTCAGCAGGGATACAATCCTAAGTAGTCGGGTTAAAGTATTAATAGTAGTTTAACTTATGAGGGGATCAAAGAGTTTGGACCCCCGCCATCCAATACCGGTAGGTATTGATGGAGGTCCTACTAAATTTGACCCAGGTCCTTTGCGGGATTTATACACTGAATAATGGCAAGACTCTTACCAAACCGTTCCCTTAACCCCCGACCAGGTAGCCAACATACCTCCATATAGACCGTGGAGATATGAATGGTGAAAATCTTTTATTTTATATAGACAGTAAAATAATGCCAAGACACCACAGACAAACGATAAGGAAGAATCACCTTCAACATAAGAAACTAGTTATTAAAGTCATTAATACATAACCAAATAAAAAGTGCGAAAAGATTAAAAATAAAAAGTATTACACTAGACACTTGTCTTCACCAAGTGATGTAAGAGACTTAGGGAAACATGGCCTTTGATTGTCAAGAACTCTTACAATCAATCTTGGATCCCGAGACGACTCACACACTCTATGATGGACAATGGATGATGGTGGCGGATGATGGTGTTGTGATGGTGGTGGGTGGTGGGTGAAGTGTGAGAGGGGTGGTGTGCCAAGGGATGAGTTGCAAGTGATCCAAGCACTCCTATTTATAGGCTGAACAGAAGCTCGGGCACGGCCCCGTGTCCATCCTTCTCTCTTTCTTCATTAATTGCAGTTTGTCTGCATTAGTTGACCACGCGCCCGTGTCCGCTGAGCACGACCCCGTGTGCAGAAGCGTATCTGTACTATGAAGATTTGCCTGGATTCTGCGAATCTTATAGTTGACCACGGCCCTGTGTCCGCTGAGCACGGCCCCGTGGTGGGCGATGGAAGCTTCTACAACTTTGTCTTTTCTGCTGACACTTGGGCACGCCCCCGTGCTCACTGAGCACGGGGCGTGTTCAGCCTTCTGTCTTCTTGATTTTGCTTGGGAAGATGTTGTCGGGGGGTCGGGCATGCCACGTTTGTTCCTTTTCTTGTATTTATGTTAGATTTAGTTGCCTTTTTGCTTCTTTTGTTCATTTGAGCTCATTTAATCCTGAAAATACAAAAGGAAGACAAAAACACACTTTTTCCAACATTAGTACTAAAAAGGGTTAGTTTTACGTCACAATTGATGTAATTTATATGTTGCATTTTGTGCACATCACAATTACAATAAATTTTTTTGAATGGCAAACCGCTGATAAATTTTTTTATACATTTTCTAAAATGAATACAATCAAACATATTAAAGTTTGAGTGAGTTTTTATTAAAACAAACAAAACATGAATTTTAAACAAAGTTAAATCACCTATTTGCATCCAGTTTATTAAAACCTAGAAAAACATAAATATAAATAGCAATTACAACACTTTTTTTAATGGCAAAGCTTACATACTACTAAATTAAACCAAACTAGTAATTTTACCCCGTGCGGTGCGGCGGAAGTTTGATTATCAGCATAGGACCAACAGTATAGCAACCGAAAGTGATAACCTAAAACCACGGGAAAATGAACATTGAAACATCAACATACGTATTAAGAAGACGAAATACTAAAAACAAAAAAAAAATATATCAGTTCTGATAATACCGATACTGGTAATCATATTGTTCGGTTGGAGTTTATTTTGTTCGTCATGTTAGCAAAACAAAAATACTAAAAGGAATAAAAGTGGAGGGACTAAAGATGTATATTATGAAAGTTAAAGTAGATGGACTAAACATGTATATTTGCAAAGTTAACTAATAGAAAAAACTTTAAAAATGGAGGGACTAAACGTGTATTTACAAAGTTAAAGGGTAAAAAGAGTTAAATCGTTGTGGCCAACCATATTGTGACACTCGGCTATGTCGGATTGACTAACTGACATAGCCTTTTTAAATAGTTATATAATAAATCCTAGGACTATGGGGTGTGGAGAGGTCTAGGTTGGGGACATTGCTTGACACGTGGCATGTGTGGGCTCAACCAGTCCACACCCAAAAAAGTGGGGTGTAGAAGGGGCGTGGTCAGGCCGGCGTTGTGGAAGGGGCTAGCCAAACGGTCATCCACACCCAGCCAACCATTGTCAGACATGTCACCCCAGGCCAGCGCCCCACGCCAAGCGGACAACACCCAACAAAACGTCAACCCAAGATGGAGCATCCGGCGTTAAAGGGCCAAAACGCCAAACGGACAACACCCACACTCACCAGTCTAATCTACTCTTTGCTTGGTATTGAATTCAAGACGTTCCACTCAAACATAATAGTCTCTAAGGGGCTGTTTGGCAACATCTGAATGGTTAAGTGCTGAACCAGTAAGCAGTGTTTTAAAAACCGGTATATACCGGCCGGTATTACCGGTAATACCGGTTGCCGGGGTGTTGGCCGGCACGATTCACTCCGGTATTTTGAAGGAACAACAAACGATTTGAACCGCCGGTATTCAGGTAAAAACCGGTATGTACCGTTAAACCGGTACCGTCCCACCATTTGATTTTCTTTAGTCGGCCCAAGACATTGACGATTAACCTCCGGCACTTGATGTTTAAGTGTTTAACCAAGAGCATCGTATGATCCATTCATCAGAGCCTTTGCGTACCATCCATTCATGATTCATCAAAGCCTCTGTGTACCATCGATCATCAGAGGTATAATTTTGTGTTTAAATTTTTGTTTCTAATTTCAAATCGATTGGTTTTGCCGTTGTTTTCTCTGTTGGAGAACAGAGATGGTAGAGTCGAAGAGACGACAGTAAGGGAGCAAGTCTGACTTTCTTTATCTTTCTTCTATATCTCTAATTTTACTATATATTTTTTAATTTCTGTAATTGTATGCATAAGTTTACTAAATATCAATTTATCCATATACATAATTTATTTTCACAACTGTAAAACTATTGTTTTGAGTTGTATAATAAAACCGGTGACGTATGGATTTGTTTACGCATATATATACGGTGATATGTCTTCAAAAAAAAGTTCCTTGTTTTGTATTAAAGTTGTATTTTATAAAATTATAGAGTTAATTAGTTAACCCGGTTGAACCACCCGGTATAATACGGTTCAACCGGTTGAACCATTTTTGAGCCAAATCCGACATGACTTAAAAACCGGTTTTTAAAACATTGCCAGTAAGAGGTCTGAACCATTAAGTGCTGAACCAGTAAGATGTCTGAACCATTAAGAGCGTGTATAATGCTTAACCGTTTAGAGGCAAATGTCTGACCAATTCAGATTAGAGGTCTTAACCATTCAGACTCTGTATAAATCTTAATCATTCAGAGGCAAATGGCTTAACCATTCAGATATTTGCTCGTGAAACAAACAGTCTGAACCATTAAGTGCTGAACCAGTAAGATGTCTGAACCATTAAGAGCCTCATAAGGGGATGTTTGGTAGCCTCTGAATGGTCATTAAGAGGCTACCTCTTAATGAACCATTAAGAATTTTACCAATGAGAATGTAGAAGAATGTGATATGTAATAATTTACCATTCAGAGGTTATCTCTTAACCATTAAGACTTGAAGTTACCTCTTAGATTTTAAATCATTAAGAGGTAGCTAACAAACAACAACTAAGAGCTAAACAAATAGCCCCAGAAAAGTCTAAAAAGTGAGCTAACCCAAAATTACCTGCATGTTGTTTACCAAACACTTTTCTTTACTCAAACTGCATTCGTGAAACCACACAAAAAACCTACGGAAACCCAAAATCACAATATTCATTCCAAAAATTCCAATTCTTGTAACTCATACTTAAAGATCACAATTACAAATCAGTATCCCCTCTTTCATCAGTAATTCCGCTCAATTACCTCGGTTTATGTTGTCCAAATCAAAACCCTAAAAGGTAATTATTCCCCCTTTTCAAGATTATCAAAAAATGCTAATTTTTGTGAGATTTGGTTTGTAACACAAATATAATATTGATAATTAATATTTTTAATCATCGACTTGCTGGTTGTAAATTTGTAATTTCAATATTTATTTCCTGGAGATGAAAACTGATAGGATTGATAATGATATCTGAATGTACTTTAAAAAACTGTTTTTTTTTTTTTTTTTTTTTTTTTTGTGTGTGTGTGTGTGTGGGGGGGGGGGGGGGGGATTGTTCAGGGTTGTTCATAAATGTTTGATTGTTTCAGTTTTTTTATATTGTAGATGTCTACTTGTTCTAGTAGTAGCAGCAGTTGCTTTTTGGATGATGATGAGTTACTACAGTTTGAGGCAAGATGTAAAGAGGTACATTTGATCTTCACTTCCCATTTTAATTAGCACTTATCATGTTTGTGTAGTTTTACTTATACGTTTTTCCGATCGTGCTTGGATGTAGTTAAGGATAGAAAAAGACATGCTGAAACAATCAAGCTCCGAACTCATTCGGGTCAGTTATTCTTGTTTATATTATTTACGTATGGGAACCGGAAACCTACGTGAAATAGTTTTGACCCGATAGTTGACTTCCTACAGAGTTTAAAATCCCACGCTCGAACATTATCCGAAACGCGATCTAATGACAAGAAGCGTATCCAAGATTTGGAAAAAGAATTGAGTAACTGTTCTCAAGAAATAGGTACTAGCCACTAACCGCTTTTAGTTGAAACGTTATTTAGACAAATTAGTTATGAATTATGATTCCTAGCAGGTGCACTCTGCTGGATGCAGGTGTATGGTTGTACTGTAGGCTTGCTTAACTCGTTGCAATGAACCTCACAGATTACTTGCAGGATCAGTTGACCACACGGGACACAGAGATAATTCATTTGACCGATTATATCCAAAATCTAGAGTTGGAGGTCAAAGCAAAAGACGATTTGGACAGAATTGTGAGAAACTTAGAGCATGAACTGAAGGCATGTAAGTCGGAGAATTCGGCTTTAATGAAGAAACTAGAGGACAAAGAACATGAGTTGCGTAATTCAACGTTATATATAGAAAAATTAGAGGAGTCGATATCTGATATCGCGCTAGATTTCCAATGTGATATAGAAAGCATGAAACTTGATTTGATGGCCATGGAGCATGGCTTTCTCGAAGCTAAAAAACTTCAAGATGAAGCCGTTCAAGAACATCGTCGGATGCAAGAACTTACTAAGAACTACAAGATTGCAATACAAAATGTTACACAATTAGTTGAGGAAAATAAAGAATTGAGGGAGAAGCTTAATGCCTTTGAAACCGATGCGGATTCGGAAACAAAAATGAAGAAATCAAGTGAATATGAAGCTCAAATACATGAATATGAACTTCTTGTGAACCAGCTGAAGGTATGTTGACTTTAAGTGATTGGAAATATCAAACGGGTCGTAACTGTTGGTTAATTTTCCTCTCGTTGTTGGCAGGAACAACTAAAAGACGAAAAGTTTAAGGCAAATGAAGAAGCCGAAGAGTTAGCTCAGGAAATGGCGGAGTTAAGATATCAGTTAACGGGATTGCTTGAAGAAGAATACAAAAAACGTGTGTGTATAGAAGAAAGAGCTTTACAAAGAATAACCGAGTTGGAAACTCAGGTAAATTTTTTATAACTAGTTTAAATCCTTAATTCCATAACTCAGCTAAATTAGCATGTGATGTAAATTTTATAATATTTAATGTTATTTATTTTCATCAAGATTGAAAAAGAAAGAAGGAAAACTCTCGCTGATGTTCGAGGTCTTCCAAATGCTTAGGAGATTCTTCCAGGATCACAAGTCGTGGGTTCAACGTTAATTTACAGTTCAGGTTAAGGTAAAATCTCGTGTCTAGCTTCGACATGTGTATTGTATATGTTTTAGAAATATTGGAGAAGTCGATTTGTTGAGTTAATTTCTTAGTCGTTTTAGTGTGTTCAAAGTCTAATTCGTCATGTATAAATTTCAGTTTCACAATAAATTGAAAAGAAGGCTGTAGATTAATTTAATTAAAACTTAACGGATTTAGTTTTATGTGGAGATATGTTATAAACATGTTTTACAATCATTGTCTTTGAGATTTAAAAAGCTTGAAAAGTGTTAAATAAGTTTTTATTGATAAGTCTGAAGATGAAGCAGAACAATAAAAGAAAGAATATATATATTGGAGTTAAATGCCATTTTAGTCCCTGCGGTTTGGGCCATTTTGCCAGTTTAGTCCAAAGGTTTCATTTTTCGTCTGTGGGTCCAAAAAGGTTTCACCGTTGCCATTTTAGTCCAGTGGTTTAACTTCATCCATTTTTTTCTGTTAACGAGAAGGGCAATTCAATCATCTTGAATGTAATTATGTTAACTAGAAAGGCAATTCGGTCATATAAAATGACTGAATTGCCCTTCTCGTTAACAAAAAAAATGGATGAAGTTAATCCAGTGGACTAAAATGGCAACGATGAAACCTTTTTGGACCCACAGACGAAAAATGAAACCTTTGGACTAAACTGACAAAATGGCCCAAACCACAGGGACTAAAATGGCATTTAACTCTATATATTAGTTGACAAAGTTTGTTTGGGTTCATGTTCTATTTCTTTTGATTGGGTTGCAGCCCGCTTATGTAGCCCATAGAGAAGGAATAAATGTCCTGGTGTAGAGGTGTACAAATCGGTTCGGGTTATAAAACGAATCGGGTTGGTCAACTTCGGTCAAAATCGCCGGTTCGGGTTATAAACCGGTTTTAGTGGCAAAAATTCGAACCTATACTAATCGATTTGGGCCGGGTTGAAACCAGTTAAAATCGATTTTTCAAACAATTTTTTTTTTTCAAATCAGTTCGGATCCAAACCGGCTCTAGTACTGAGAATAGGAACAACATACAAATTGGCGGTTTGGGTCTGTTTGGAAACGGGTTTGTTTGGAAACGGGTTTGTTTGGAAATCCAAACGGGTTTTTTTGTATCTCTACCCTGGTGTACAAAGATCTTAGGGTTGTAATGTTCTAATTGTAAAGAGGTAGGAAATATATTCTGGTTTTATTTTATCACCTTTCTAAATTCAATATACAACTGAAATGATGAGTGTACTTGATCCGATTTAAAGAGTTACCTAAATACAAATGTTTTAGTTTGGTTATTGTTTTATGACGTAACCCGTATCCGACTCAACATATTGGCTTGGGTACAAACTTGTTTTAAATAAGTGACAGCGATAGCGCTTCAGATTTGGCGATGTGAGGCGTTTGCATGAAGCAGCATGAGGCAATACTTAACTGGCGGAGCGTGAGGTACCTTCACGTCGCTTGTGGTATTGGGTCAAAATACTACCCATAATTCTTAAAACAAAATATCTGATTTAAATAACTGCTTTGAGGGCATATTATTCTTCTGTTAATTGATATCATCGATACCCGCGAAAATCCTTACTAATCATGCATATGTTGAAAATTTTAAAAACCATAACGATCGCACCAGCCGTTGTAGCTTCATCATAAACTATCCTCTACATATACATAATCAAGATATTTCTTTCTCTTCATAACCCAAAAGGGCAGACAAATCATCAATCATCCTCATCGCTCTCTCTCAACCAGGAGATTTGTTCATTAACGGTTTTGTCAAACGGATTTCAAGCAAGGTATCATTTAGTAGTGTAATTTTGATCGAATGTTTATGTATAGTTCTTCTTTATATACCCAAATCCTTACATTTTAAAGCTAGGTATAATGAATCGTTTGGTTGTGTATTTGTTTCGATTTTGTAGTGTAACATTGTTATTTGTTGTGTATTTTGTGCCGATTATAACTCTTGATCGAATGTTTATGCATTGTTCTTTCCTAATAGCCCCAAATCCTTTCATTTTCAATCTAGAGTTTAGTTTGTTGTGTCTAAAGAATCGATAATTAGATCAAATGAGGACTAGTAAGTCGAATTTGATAAAAAATAAGTTTCATATGGTTAAATAGACTAATAGTTCGTTAAACGAAGTTGTTAATATAAATATGTACGGCGGAAAAGCGAAAGGATAGCTGGTAAAGCGAAATCAAGACTAAAAACAAAGCCGAAGACCCGATAATATGTTCTGACGATGAAGAAAGTAAAAATTTTGGAGATCTTGTTGTAGTTGTAGTTAATTTAAAGGGTTACTTTGGTATAATAAGGTTCATGTGTATAGTATGTTCTGTGAAGTATCTAGTTAAGTTTGAGTTGTGTAGGTGACAGGATGAAACAAGAATCTCAGAAGGGGGATGCCAAAAACGTACCAGAAAAAGTAAAGAAATAGTTGCTGGACCAAAAGTTGGCGGGCCCGAAAAGAAGAGGGATGCCAAGAAGGATTGACGAATACGTTGGTTGACGATGACTTCGAGAATAGTTATGGCAAGAAACTGTATTTAGTATACTTTGTGTATTCATAATAATTATCGGGTGCCGAAGCAGGTAACGAAAACAGTACTCTAAGAAAAAGAGTTACTTTGTTATAACAGATTTTTTTGTGTGTATACTGTTAATGTTATATGAGAAAAATGCCCGGATAGTCCCTGTGGTTTGCCTATTTTTCACCTTTAGTCCCTAACTTTCCAAAATTACAGCGATAGTCCTCAACTTTTGCAATTTTGTTCCCGGATAGTCCCTTGCGTGGATGGGGGTTAGTTTTTGATGTTAAGTGAATGTGAAATTACAAAATTACCCTTACTATTAAAAATAACAATAAAACATAAAAAAAGAGTAAATTAGGTTTTTGGCTCCTGTGGTTATATCACTTTTACTATATTAGCCCAAAATAAGAATTTTTAACATATCTGCCCCTATGGTCTCTATAACTAACCATTTTGGCCCCCATGATCTCTAGACTTAGGGGCCAAAATGGTTAGTTATAGAGACCATAGGGGCAGATATGTTAAAAATTCTTATTTTGGGCTAATATAGTAAACGTGATATAACCATAGGGGTCAAAAACGTAATTTACTCAAAAAAAAAATCTAATTTATCATTTAAAAACAAAAATGGGCTTCACCTTTTTCCTTGCCCTGCCTGCCCCCACCCCCTCTCCCCTCTCTCTTCCTCTTTCTTTGTGTACATGTAAAAGTTCATGGATTGAATTATATTCCTTAAGATGTCAGCTATGAAACTTTGATAGAATTTCTCATTGAGGATACTTATTTCATGCATCCAGCAGATGATTATAACCTCATTCTACGTATTTCAGGAAATAGCGTCCCACTCACGATGTCAGCTATGAAACTAATTCAGGCAAGTGAAAAGTTAACTTTATGGCATATAAAAGGATTTGGAGAGCGTACTAGCTGACCTTTATACAAAAGGTTGTAACAAATTAAGGTGTATTGATTTGCGGGCGGTGTGAAAATGTTAAAAGCTTGGTGAACACGTATAACCTAGATGTAACCTAGACATCCAATGAACTTGGTCAAAGAGGGATTTTTTCCCAAGTGGAAAAAATCGAGCTGTACGGTATGAACAGGTTGGAACTTCTATGGGATAGCATCAAACTATAATCAAATTATAAGACCATGTGTAGTGGGGCGTTTTTTTTAAAAAAAAAAAAATTCAAAAAAAAAACGCCCGAAAACGCCCATGCCCCATTACATAGGGCGTTATTTAAAAAAAAAAAAAATCAAAAAAAGCCCATTTGGCGTTGTTTTAAAAACGCTTTCCCCCACTTTCATCTTCCAATCATCTTTCATCTTTCACCTCCTTGTCCAATAAGATTTTTTAGGTTTTTTTTCTTTATTTTATTTAATGCCCCAATAATGCTCAATAATGCCCCATCCCCACTACACCCATTTTAGAAAACGCCCAATAACGCCCCTCTGCTGACTGGACCGCCACATGGCGTAAAATGCCCTAGGGTGGGGGCATTATTTTCCCCTTCCACTACACATGTTCTAAGCTTTTGTAATTGTGGCACTTTGGTGGCTGTCATTTCGACTAGAGATGAGCAAACATCTGGAAGTAAGGGGATTCGGTTTGAGTTTTTGATTTTGTTTTTTTAATAGGTTAGTGACAGAAAGAGGGAGAGTGGAGTGGTGGTGATGGGTGTCAGTCGAGAAAGAAGAAGAAAGGAGAAAGAGAGAAGAGTCTGGGGATGGGGCTGTCATAATTAAAATATAGTGGTGGGACCCACTTATATTTATAATGATCTATTAATGTTTTACTTTTTTAATGAAGGGTAGTTTTGTCAATTCACACCCACTTAACTAAGAAAACTAACTGATGCTAGGCGTAGGGACTATCCGAGAACGAATTTGAAAAAGTTGGGGACTATAGCTATAATTTAAAAAAGTTAGGGACTAAAGGTGAAATCTGAGCAAACCACCGGAACTATCCGAACACTTTTCTCATGTTATATTATAATTCATATATGGTTTACATAGGTGAGAAGATGGAAGAAGAAAATCGGAATATTGCAAAGAGGTCTGAATACGTCAGGAACTTACAAGAGAAATGACGTAAAGAAGAGTGTACGAGTTGTAAAAATGTTATTTTTCTGTATAATCCACGACTTGAAATCGAGTTCCGTTTAACTAGTGATGTTTTTCTTAACATATAGACAAACGTAAGAATAAAGCGGAAGAATCAGAAAGAGTTGGGAATACATCGGTTGACGAATAGTGTAGTTAGAACAATAGCGATCGAAGAAAAAAATGAAGTGACGACAACAAAGAATAAGAATAGGATAAAGTTGATCAGTTGCTGGGTATTAGGACGCGAACTCTTACCGATTCTTCCGCTTTATTCTTACGTTTGCTAATTGATTGACTGTCTCGTCACTTCATTTTTTGTCGTATTCTTTGTTGTCGCCACTTCATTTTTATTCTCCGATCGCTGCTGTTCTAACTACACTATTCGTCAGCCGATGTATTCCCAACTCTTTCTGATTCTTCCGCTTTATTCTTACGTTTGTCTACATTTAAAGAAAAACATCATTAGTTAAACGGAACTCGATTTTAAATCGTGGAAAATACAGAAAAGTAACATTTTTACAACTCGTACACTTTTCTTTGCGCCATTTCTCTTGTAATTCCTGAAGTATTAAGACCTCTTTGCATTATTCTGATTTTCTTCTTCCATCTTCTCACCAATGTAAACCATATATCAATTATAATATATACATTAACGGTATACACATAAAAAAAACTCTGTTATAACACAATAACTCTTTTTCTTAGACTACTGTTGTCTTCGTTACCTGCTTCGGCACCCAATAATTATCATGAATACACAAAGTATAGTAAATACAGTTTCTTGCCATAATTATTCTCGAAGTCATCGTCAACCAAAGTATTTGTAACCCTTTCGACATCAATCTTCTTGGCATCCCCCTTCTTTTCCGGCCCGTTAACTTTTGGTCCAACAACTATTTCTTTACTTTTTTTGTTACGTTTATCCGCCTTAGACATTTCATCAACCCTTTGAGATTTTTGTTTCATCCTGTCACCTATACACAACTTAAACTTACTTAGATATGTACACAACATACTATACACCTGAACCTTATTATACCAAAGTAACACTTTAAATTAACTACGGGGATGTTTGTATACCTCTTAATAAGGCTCTTAATGGTTCAGACCACTTACTGGTTCAGCACTTAATGATTCAGACTGTTTGTTTCACGAGCAGATGTCTAAATATTTCAGGCATTTGCCTCTGAATGGTTAAGATTAATACAGAGTCTGAATGGTTAAGACCTCTAATCTGAATTGATCAGACATTTACCTTTGAACGGTTAAGCATTATACAGGCTCTTAATGGTTCAGACCTCTTACTGGTTCAGCACTTAATGGTTCAGACCTTTTACTGGTTCAGCACTTAACCATTCAGATGCTGCCAAACAGCCCCTATAACTACAATAAGATCTCCAAATTTTTTACTTTTTTCATCGTCAGAACATATAATCAGGTCTTCGGCTTTGTTTTTAAATCTCGATTTCGTTTTACCAGCTATCCTTTCGCTTTTCCGCCATATATATTTATATTAAGAACTTCATTTAAGGAACTATTATAGTCTATTTAACCATATGAAACTTACCGTTCAAAAAAAAACCATATGAAACTTATTTTTTATTAAATTCAATTTACTAGTCCTCATTTGATCTTTTATCAAACACCTAAAAAAAACAATAATAACATCAACACAAGAAGTATTAGAAATCCAGAGTTTTCAGCATTACTAATATAAAAAATTCATCAATAATAATTTCCCAAAACTAACGTATTGCATCACCTACATACATGAAAAAATATACTGTTTTAAAAAGTTGAATAAAGGAAAGGAATAGTAACTTATGAAAAAAGATACTATTTTATATTTTATTTATTTAATCCATAAGAAGATAGATGACTGAGAGTCACGGGATTTTGAAAGCGCCGCATCTAGCTCAGCAGCTTCTTCAAAAGAGATGACGGATACAGAGCTAATATATGGGATTCTAACCTAGTTACATAATATATTTGATTTTGATACATGTAAACAAGTATGGTTTTGGTAACCCAAACCTTTTAAATTATACTAAATCAAGCGTAGATTGTTAACGTCGAGGTGTGCTACCACATCCACGTCGGCCAACCCCCATCTGCCCTGCACGCCCCACCCACATGGTGACACACCTCGGAAACGCCCCTTGGCTTGCAAAAGTGGTGCCATGTCGATGATGATATGGCCATGAGCGTGAATAGTGTTTACACCCACTACATTCGGTCTTAGGTTTTGAATTTCTCTCTTGGATTTTAGTTTCCTGTCTCCGTACTTAAATGACTTGTAACGTAGAGTCACCTTAAGTAAGAAATAGATGGCTTACGTGTAAATTTTCCAATCATTAATTATTTAATTAACACAAAGATACATCAAGATATTACGTTTGAACCCATTACATTTATCCAAATTGGGTTCAAAATAAACAAAGTTACCTCATTTGTTGTCATGCATGCTTTTTTTAACAGTAAATTTGAATCACTGATGGACCACTGGAGTATTATCTTGCCACAAACGAAACCACCTGATCATATACACTACTAATTCAGAAGAAAACCCAATAAATATGAAAAAACCCTCTTTGAAAATCAAACCCAGAATCTATTGGTACTAAAGTCCTATCCCACTCTCAATATGCGCTAGGCTATAAAGCCATGGACTTCTTGTCATGCATGCTAGCTACTCTTTCTTGGTTGTTTATTCTCCCAAACGACAAGAAACCGCCCCCTAAAAGGGTTCGATCGTCAGCCATCAATGACCTTTTCTTGAAGAATTTTCTAATACCCACTTTCAACTTCCTCTTAATTGCCCCATTCATCTTTCTTTCCACTTCGAGATTCTCTCCGGTTGACACCGTTTCCTGTCGTATCTCCCCAATTTCACAGGTGCTTTTACTTCTGTTTTTAGGTTTAAATTTCAACTTTATCTCGTTACAATCGGTACCCAAATCATATACGACTTCAGTCATGATAAATTCTGCTTCTTTATTCATCCGGGCTTTGTTTAGTTTGTTGATTTTAGTTAGTTTTGGTTAATTTTTCATGGGTTTCAATTCAGTTTACTTGATGGGTATCTGGTTTCTCAGAATATGATCAAGAAAAATTGAAACTTTGTTACTTTTTAGGTATATAATTGATATGTTCTTGTTACTGCTTTGTTTGGTTAACTAATCTTTAATTTGGTGGATTAGTTGTTGATTATTTAGGTTTATTAATTTAGAAAGTCAATTTGATATTAGGTAAAAGTCAAACCCTTAGTCTGATCAAATCATTATTCCAGTTATTTCATCTCAATTTAATCTTGATTTTTGGTATTTGATTCATATGTGTTTTTGTTAACAAATAATCTTTGATTCAGTAGGGATGTTGTGAATTATACTTTTTAGAGTTAAATGCCATTTTAGTCCCTGTGGTTTGGGCCATTTTGCCAGTTTAGTCCAAAGGTTTCATTTTTAACCTGTGGGTCCAAAAAGGTTTCACAGTTGCCATTTTAGTCCACTTGATTAACTTCATCCATTTTTTCTGTTAACGAGAAGGCCAATTCGGTCATTTTATGTGGCTGAATTGCCCTTTTAGTTAACAGAATTACATACAAAATTACCAAATTGGCCTTCTCGTTAACAGAAAAAATGGATGAAGTTAACCAAGTGGACTAAAATGGCAACTGTGAAACCTTTTTGGACCCACAGGTTAAAAATGAAACCTTTGGACTAAACTGGCAAAATGGCCCAAACAACAGGGACTAAAATGGCATTTAACTCTACTTTTTATTTTTTAATTTGGGAAATTAGCATTATTGGTATTAAAAGTCAAAAGGTCAACACCAATTTGAGAAAAAGTCAAAACTCTTTGTTATCATCTAACTACTTGTCTTATTTTCCATTGTTCTTGGTTCTTTTTCAGTACACATATCATTGTTCATAATCGAATTCTGCATAATCGAGTATGTTTGGGCACAAGAAACCTCATCTTCACAAAACTACTAAACAAAACACAGTTGACCCTCGAGTCCAAAGTCAACCTAGCCACAATCCATTTGATTCCGATGACGAGATTGATAAACAGTCAACCCGAAAACCGTCAAACGTAGCTTCATCTAAACCTTCTTCATTGACCCAAAATTCAACCACCAGTCTTTTCGATGATAACGGGGTCAATAAAGGGACCTCGTTTGCATCAAGAAACAAATACAAGAACGACTTTATTGATTCCGGCGGTATAGAGAACCAAAGTGTGCAGGAATTGGAGCATTATGCTGCATATAAGGCGGAAGAGACTACAAAGTCTGTGCATAGTGCATTAAAAATTGCGGAGGATATCAGAGAAAGCGCTACGAACACGATGATAACCTTGCATCAACAGGGTGAGCAGATTAATCGAACCCATATGGCTGCAGCTGACATCGAGCAGGATCTCAGTAAGGTATGTGAATAGACTGGTTCGCTTTGTTTGGTTTGGGCCAGAAGCATGGACCGAACTAGGGCTGGCATATCGTGTCAACCCGACCTGTTAAGACACGAACACGATAAGACATGAACTCGAAACAGGTAAACACGAACACAACATGAAATCTTATCGTGTCGGTTTTTCTAAACACGAACACGAACCTGATAATAAATAGGTTACACGAAACGACACACGAAACCTGTTAACCACTTTACGCAGTTCCAAAGTAATTAAACCGAACCACAATGAACCGCTTTTTGATTATATTAATCGGGCTTTTTTTTTTCTTTTTTTAGGGTGAGAAGCTGTTGGGAAGTCTAGGGGGCATTTTTTCTAGGACTTGGAAGCCTAAAAAGGGTCAGACAATAAAAGGGCCTACGAGCATCAGAGGTAATTAACCAAAATAAAGTCGTACGTTTAGATACCGTTGTCGTAAATCTTTGTAAGTTATGCTTGGTGGGAGGGCGTTTTAGTGATTTACTATACTAACCTTTGATAATTTTACAGATGACCCTGACCGAAGAAAGGGTAACCATTTAGAGCAAAGAGAAAAACTTGGACTTACAACATCCGCAAATAAGGGACCATCATCGCGTTCAAGAACTCCACTTCCTGAATCTGCAGATGCTATGCAGAAAGTTGAGGTATGAATATACTTTCAATCACGGGCCTTTTGAACAATCAAGTAACCACTGTTCTTTTGAGAATATATATATAGGGTTAGGGTAAAATGAAAACTCCTATAAGTTGTGAGAACCGTGAGAACTTGGCCTTACAAAAGGTTTTTTCCAAAAAAAAAAAAAAAAAAAAAAAAAAAAAAAAAAAAAAAACTTAAAAATCTTTTTTATGCCACCCGTGTAAATAAAAACTAGATTTTGGCCGTGTTAGGGTAACATTAATCTCTTGTAATTCAACATCACAGTATGAAAAGGCAAAGCAGGATGACGGCCTTTCTGACTTGAGTGACATATTGGGGGAACTAAAGGAAATGGCTGTTGACATGGGTTCAGAGATTGAGAGGTTAGTGTTTTCTAGCAACCGACTCATACGGGTTCGGTCCTATTTAAGGGGTCTGAATGCGTGTTTTGTATCTGAAAATAAGAGGTAGCGTGTGAAGGTTGAATGTTTTTTGCGTTGTGTAGGCAAAACAAAGCTCTCAATCCTCTTCAGGATGATGTTGAGGAGATCAACTTCAGAGTGAAAGGCGCCAATCAACGTACTCGCCGTCTGCTTGGAAAATAGGTTGAAACGTCGTATGGTGATGTGGTTTCGTCAGTTATTTTTTTATGGAAAAACTTTCATCCATTTTCGACGGTTAAATGATAATTGTGCCATTGTCAAAACTTGCAAACAGCCAATGTATTTCGCCATCCTTGAAACTTGTAACCGGTGCTACTAATTGGAATCTCCAAAGAGTGGTGGTGGTGGTATATGAAGTCAATTACTTTTGAATATTTTCAAGATCATATGTTTTTGTTAAATACTGCTTTGAGAATGGGTTGACTTTTCTGACTCAAGGAGTCAAGGGTATATGTTTCTTGAGTCCATATTGAATTTGCAGGCTTTGATTATGCACTTTATTATGGGCCCTCAAAAAAATGATGGACCAAATAGTTGGATAAATAGTCAGATAGGTGATCATAGAGAGTTTTGCTGTTTTTCATCAGGGGCGGACCTATAATGTTATAAGGGGTAACCTTTGTTGCCCCGTTGTCTATAATGTTACAAGGGGTAACCTTTGTTGCCCCGTGACGCTCCGACGGTAGTGTAAATTTTAGAAAAAATTGACGTTTTTTCGATTTCGTTACCCTTTACAGAAACGTTAACCCTAATGCAATGGGTTCAGTTTTATAACTTTTAGGCAAAAATCCGGATCACCCCACTTAAAATTTCGGTTAAGCCTCCCGATCGCTCCCCTCAGAAAATAAATCTTGTGTCAGCCACTATTGCCACAGCGAAATCACAGTCGGGCCTATTTTCTCCCATATTTACGTTTCATGGTCAGGGGCGGTTCTTAGAAGGGCTATGGCAGGGCCACGGCCCGGGCAAGTTTTTCGGCCGTAGTGCTAATTTTCCGCATTTCAATCGAAATTTTTTATATATACTATGCCCGGGCTTTTTTTAGTATCCGTGTCTTTCGACCCTGGCACGTTCAACGGGCAAGATCCGCCACTGTACCTCCGCCACTATTCACGGTACAGTTGAGTTGTATTTGAACTTTCCCATGAGCATTTCACATTAGGTGGTGGTAGCGCTTATAACACAATTTAGCATGAGATGTTATTTCTTATACATGATACAACAAAATGTGGTTATGTTTACGAGATGGTCTTATACACCGAGTGTAGTGTGTTCATCGAATATGAATATTCTTGTATATCGAAAGTGGTTATACTTGTCACATCGCATACCCATTGTGGTTCAGTTTGAAATACCCACTTACATATCCACTTACATATAAACTTTATTCCGTCCTAAATAATATTAAGTAGTTATTTAAATATAATAAAACAAAGAGAAAAATGCCCGGATAGTCCCTGTGCTTTCGCCTTTTTTCACCTATAGTCCCCAACTTTCTAAAATTACCTGAATAGTCCCCAAGTTTTCATTTTTTGTTCCCGGATAGTCCCTGGGTCTAACTTCAGTTTGTTTTCTCTGTTAAGAGGGTGTGAAATGACAAAAATACCCTTTCCTTAAAGGGCCAAACCACAGGGACTATCCGGGCATCTTCTTTATTTTTATTTATATAAAACCCCACCACCACACTTCATCTTCAACCTCCACCCACCATCACCCTCCTCCACCCTCCACTATCACCGCCACAGTCACTCTCCACCAATTGTGACTACAGATCCCACCATTTTAATTTGATTAGTCGCAGCTGAGATCTGAAACCAAGGCAAAAATTAGAATCGGGAACGTGACTACAGATCCCACCATTTTAATTTGTGACTACAGATATCTGCACAAGTTCATCATTTCTTAATGCACAAGTGGGAACGTGATTATCTTTCAGTTCCGAATCTGAGAAGCAACAATTTATAAAAACTAAAACATAACCCATCAACAACCTCCCCCCTACCCATCCCCTTCAACCTCCTCAACCATCACCGGCAAAGAATTCCGGTCACCACCGCATGCCACAGATTCCAACCAGCAAAGCAAATATGTGAAAGCAAAACTCTCACTTGTTCCCGAGAGAGAAAAAGAAATAGGCGGTGGTTGTGACAATTTTCATAGATCGGATGGGTTTTGGTGAACCGAATCGGACGCCATCTGTGACAATCCATCATCGTTTGATAAAACGCCCTCAAGGTGTTCGATCTTTTGTGTGACGTCAACCCTGTCGGATGACTTGACTTTGTAGCCAAGAACTGCTAGCAGCTCGTCAACTCCGGTGTCTTGTTCATTGAATTCGTCCCACATCTTTGATTTACCGGTCAGATCGGGAAGCAGGGAGGAGTGGAGCTGATGGAGCCGGTGAAGAGGGTGTGGTTTTGATTTGGGTAGTCACGTTTCATGTTTGAATTGGAATATTGGATGTGTTGGTTTTGAGTTTTGCTATTTGGGATCGGGATTTGTTTTGTTTAACTGTTGGTGAGGGAGAGTGACTGTAGTCACAATTTGTTTTGCTTGAATTGGATGAGTTGGTTTTGAGTTTTGCTATTGGCCTTGGTTTCAGATCTTAGCTTCGATTAATCAAATTAAAATGGTGGGATATGTATTCACAATTGGTGGAGAGTGACTGTGGCGGTGATGGTGGAGGGTGGAGGAGGGTGATGGTGGGTGGAGGTTGAAGATGAAGTGTGGTGGTGGGGTTTTACAAATAAAAATGAGGAAGATGCCCGGATAGTCCCTGTGGTTTGGCCTTTTAAGGAAAGGGTATTTTTGTCATTTCACACCCTCTTAACAGAGAAAACAAACTGAAGTTAGACCCAGGGACTATCCGGGAACAAAAAATGAAAACTTGGGGACTATTCAGGTAATTTTAGAAAGTTGGGGACTATAGGTGAAAAAAGGCGAAACCACAGGGACTATCCGGGCATTTTTCTCTAAAACAAATTGTTGTTTTGGTTCTAACTAAATTTTCATAGGACATGCAAGCCACATCCAATTTCATCTCTAAATTTTTAAACGGACATAACTTTTTTATACGTTAATATTTATATATAAAATACACCATAAAACGAACATTTTATTCTCTTTTATTTGAGTATGACATTGCTATAATTTTTTAACTAAAAATAAACAAAATGTTATGTGATTATATACACGCTTTCAACTTGTTTAAAATTTCATATTATATCACTACACTATAAATAAACTAATAAACACTTTTAGCTCATTTACTTATTATTTAGTTTGATTTTTCTTTAATAATTTTCATTTGTTAATTTTTTTTACGCAGTTGTATTTACATTCTTTTCCTCGACGTTTCATTATAAATTTTGTTGAAAACATGATAATATTCAAAATAGAGTAATTTTTTGTGTTGTAAGTTATAACGAGTGTTGGTATAATACGAATTGATTTCAACCAAAGAACATTGTTAACAGTTACCAATATCATTATTATTGGAACCGATACAGGTATTTATTTTTATGATCGATATCTTTTTGCCATGTCATGTCGTAACGCACGCACGAAGGAATTCCGCTAGTTTTCTTTATGGGAATGTTTTTCAAGTTTTGATGATCAAAGGATGCATAGTCATTTTTTAAGGGTCCTAATAATCACACACCCCAAAATCTTAATTTCACACCCTGTATACGGGTCGTATAACGTTATACGGCCATATAGAAATTAGACCGTATAACATTCTGTACGGGTCGTATAGTATTATATGAGGTTTGGGTCGTATAACATTCTATACAGGTCGTATAATGTTATACGGCCCGTATACATGGACAAAAAAAACATTCTCTGACATTTTTTTTGTGTGCAACAATCAGTTAGACCGGAGGGTATGGGGGCCGTCCCCATGCCCGTCCTCCCGCCGCCGCCCCAACCCCGTCAACTTCGTCCTCCCTCAGTCGGATTCGACGGGCCTCATTCCTCTCTCCTCACACACACACATCTATACATACATATATATATATATAAAGGGGTTCGTCCCTTACCCCCTAGGTCCATCCCCTTCAAGCCCCTCCTACGTGGCGGCCCATCCCTTTGGGGATGAGGCTCTCCATACCTACCAGCCTTATACGACCCGTATAACTCTATATAGTCATATACACGTAATGATGTAAAAATAAGATTTTAGGGTACGGGAAGATTTCCATTTGTCACCCCGCCAGAAAGCCGTCATTGAATGCCTACAGAGGCCTCACGCTCAGGATTTCTTAACTGTTATTCCTACTGAAGGTTTGGGTCAACGAATGTCAGCGATGGAGTACCGGTCAATTCTTAAGTACCGTTTGATGATCCTCATGTTCCCGAATGATGAAACTTGCCCAGTCTGCCGTAAAGCATGGCTAGATAAATACGGGGAGCATGCGTTACACTGTAGAGAGTTGCCGGGGTTTAAGTATCGCCATGACTTTGTGCGAGACGCGTTAATGGATATTCTCAGACGAGCAGGGATCTCGGCGAAGAAAGAGGCACCGGTTAATTTTCTTACAGACCCGTCGGAGGGGAGATCCACCCTACGCCCAGCTGACGTGCTAGTTTTTGGTTGGGAGGGC
Organism: Helianthus annuus; assembly: GCF_002127325.2. Lineage (NCBI taxonomy): Eukaryota > Viridiplantae > Streptophyta > Magnoliopsida > Asterales > Asteraceae > Helianthus > Helianthus annuus. Next base: position 13,200,007 of record NC_035448.2, on the reverse strand, counting down.
GGGAAACATGCTTGTGTCGATCTCACAGGTGTATCCCCACTAGCCGGGTTCCGGGAAAATGGATTTGTGGCGGGGCAAGCGGTACTGAAAGCAGAGTCAAAGAAGGTGGAAAAGCACGCGAAAGCTTGTGAGGATAATCAACATGCCTTTGTCCCCCTGGCGTTTGACACGTTCGGCTCCTTGGCGCCGGAGGCAGTTCGGTTCTTGTCTAGAGTTCAGCGTGTGGTCCATAGCAACTTTTCGACCCCTCAGGGGCGAGGCTTTGTTTTTAGTAGATTAGGGTTTTCTATTCAAAAAGGGATGGCGGCGTAGTTTGTTGCTCGCCTACCTGCTATCCTTATGTAATTTGCCCTGGCGATTGGAATGAAATTGCTTTTTTGGTAAAAAAAAAAAATTAAGATTCCAAAACTTTGGGAAAAGAGGGATTAGCACGTGACATGACCCTTGCCACGTGCCATATCGTTGACTGGTGTTTGTCAATTTCAACAAAAACAGACAATATGGATCCTCGTACCCATGTCTGTTTTCTCATGCCACGCACGCACACAATTCTTTTGTCTCAGAACAAACCGGAATGAATCTTCTTTTTCCCCCAAATATTATTATTAATTATTATTATTATCATTTCAACAGAAAAATTCACAAACAAATCCAAAAGCTTACAATCATTTGACGAAAAGCTTACATTAATCACGTACGTTTATGATTGATTCTATGCATAATATATCTAACCTCCATGGATCTGCATATATTTGATTTCGCTTTTGTTGTCTGCGTTATTATAACAGGATATTTGTTTCTGTTTTAGGGTTTCTTGAAGCCACATCTTTCATATTCATTTGGATTGCTGGTATGCAATTTTGCCCTTCGCTTCATGCAAATATGCACATTATCATTTGGTTATTATTTTGTAGATTCTCATTTCGGTTATTTTGGTAAACATTTTGTGTTTTATTATGGGTAAATACACTTTATTTATTCGTGTGGAAAAAAGATGCTAAATGTGCATGTTTGTAACTATATTTTTGAATGATTGTTGGTTCAAGTTTGTGTAGTAATTGGAAATGTCCTACATATTGGCATATTTAGAGTTTATGTAGTAACTATTTAGCAATATCAACATTACTCAAAGATCTTGTTAGCATCCCAAACACCACCTAAATCTCTTTAATTTTGGCCTTTTTTCACATATCATTTGTGATCTTTACAACATCAATCTTGATATTGTTCTGTTATATGTTATGATTGTAAAAAGGTTTGAGTTTAGCGGAACCAGGGTCAGATTCCACTGGGTTCCTTTTGGTAGTTTTTCACTAATTTTCATTATTTTTTCCCAAATCATACAAGGTTTACACTAATTTTTTTCCATTTTCTTCGAATCAAATGGGTTCCTGGGAACCCATGGAACCATGCTAAATCCGCCCCTGTGAGTTTTGACCCATGTTGTTTTTAACAACCTTATTATAAGACCCGAACATGAGAAGGTGTTAGGAGTGGGATTATGAGCATAAGTAATTTATTGTGCAGTAACTTTTGGTCTATATTTTTAGAACTAAACTTAAGATATTCGATTAATAAACGTGCGCACTAATTCTTCTCTTCTCGCTTGTAGGTGATCCATTTGCGTTCTTGAGTTCTTCCCGGAAACACTTTTAAAAGCTTATCTGCACATACTTCAAGTGTTGACGAATGAGTTTCTAATAGTTTTGGAGACTGCAAGATAATCAATCATTGCATGTTACCTTCTCTACAGCTTTATTGGTCTTTTGTAGAACCATTTTATTGTCTATATGACAGTAATACACACCGATTTCACTCGTATTGATGACATTTAGATTAGGATCATGATTTAAAAACCTGAAAATGGACGAATATAGAGAAGAAGACGATCATTTCCTGCCTGCAGCATGGTTGAACTTGAGCACATCTGAACTTGCGGAATCAAATCTCTTCATAATATCCTGCTTCATCGCCGGCCTAATCGGCATCTTAACAATCATTTACACCGCATTTCAATGGAGAAGAAACATAAGTCTCAGTTGGACAAAAGCCATCGCAGGGACAAAAAAAGATTCAAAATCAAGCAAAGATCTCGTAGCTTCACACACATGGTATTTAGAAGCCGTAGGTCGTGGAAAAAGCTTAAACTGTTGCGTATGCCTAAAATCCATGTCACCATCTCAATCTCTCGGGCCCATGGCGTCTTCCGGAAGTTTCATTCACCGTTGTAGCATATGTGGCGCGGTGGCTCACCTCAATTGTTCGCCAAACGCTAATAAAGATTGTAAATGCGTGTCTATGGTGGGGTCGGATCATGTACTGCACCAGTGGGCTATTCGGTGGACTGACGTTAACGATCAACCGGACGGAGCGTCTTTCTGTACACATTGTGAAGAACCGTGCAGTCCTTCATTTCTTGGCGGGTCGCCAATATGGTGTTGTTTATGGTGTCAGAGATATATACACGTCGATTGCCATAGTACATATCGTGAAACGGGTGATATTTGTGATATGGGGTTGTTTAAACGATTGATATTATCGCCTCTTGTTGTCAAGGTATTAGGCCTGTCATCATCAGGTGGGATCTTGAGTTCGATAACGTTTGGAGCAAATGAGATCGCGTCTTCTGTACGCGCGAGTATATCAAGTCAAACTAAGAAAAACAAGCAGAAGAATCGAGTCAATGCAGATGATGGGAGAGTTAGTTTAGAGGATTCTGAGTCAACGACAGAAAGCACATCAGATAATAATCAAAAAACCGATGGTGGTAACAGTGAAATGATGAACAAAAAACTGAGTTATAAAAGAAGTCACAGAGATGAGTGTCAAAAGGTACAAATGAAGCAGAGATACGAGCTCGTTACTTTGCGCCCCGACGCAAGGCCTCTATTAGTTTTTATTAATAAAAAAAGCGGCGCTAAACATGGAGATTCGATCAGGCTGCGGTTGAATATTCTCTTGAACCCTGTTCAGGTTTGTACCTAAAGAGGTTTATTCTTCATTTATAAGGCTGTAAACGAACTGAACGAACACAAACAATCATTAAGGAATGAGCCTACTCATGAACGCTTAACAAACGAGATTTATTGTTCACGTTCATTCATTAAGCAAATGAACGTGTTCATAAACACAAACAACGTTTATGAACACAAATGAACACACATGAGCATATATATTCATTTTAGAATAAAATCTACATTTTCCATCACAAAGATTACAAAGAATCCACTGAAAAATAAATAAGCACTTAACATAATTATTTCGTTGAACGTTCGGTTCATTTACAGCCCTATTCATTTATGTTTTGACCCGACCCGATTGCACCCATATAAAAGTTAGCCTTAATCAAACTTTCTTATGTATGTTGTAGATTTTTGAACTGAGCTCAAAAGAGGGGCCCGAAGTCGGTCTTTATCTATTTAGAAGAGTCCCACATTTCCGAGTGCTCGTATGTGGCGGGGATGGTACCGCAGGGTGGGTACTGGATTGCATTGAAAAACAAAACTTTGTATCTCCGCCACCTGTAGCTATTCTACCCGCCGGAACCGGAAATGATTTGGCGCGTGTTTTGAACTGGGGTGGCGGTTTAGGCTCGGTAGAAAAACATGGAGGCCTTTGCATGATGCTGCAACACGTGGAACATGCGGCGGTAACCGTTCTTGATCGTTGGAAGGTTTCTTTTGTGAATCAAAAAGGAAGACCGCTTCGTTCGCCAAAGTTCATGAACAATTATCTTGGTATGTCACATCTTTTATATTATGATAATTATGGATATTATCATGTTAATGGTCGCTAAATACTTACGATTGTAGGAGTCGGATGTGATGCGAAGGTTGCTCTTGATATTCACAATTTAAGAGAGGAGAATCCGGAGAAATTTTATAACCAGGTGAACGTGTAAAGTAAAATTTGGATCGAAATGAACTGTAATGACCAGTGGCGGACTTATAATGTTAGTAGGAGTAGCACGGGCTACCCCTCAACCCCGACTCCATAGTGTAAAAATACCCCTTAACTCCGTTTCCGTAGTGTAAAAATACCCCGCAACTTCGTCTCCGTTATACAAAGGATACCCCTGGTCTAAAAAATAAAAAATTGGGATACTCCTAAATTTTTAGGCTAGTTCCGCCGCTGGTAATGACGTGTTTAATAATGGTTTGATTGCAGTTTATGAATAAAGTTTTATATGCTAGAGAAGGTGCGAGGAGTATGATGGATAGAACGTTAGCGGATTATCCATGGCAAGTTCGTGTGGAGGTTGATGGGGTTGAGATTGAGGTTCCCGAGGTTAGTTCAACCTTTTTTGTGAGAATCCAAACTCACAGGGCCCGCCAATACCCTGCTGTATCATATAACATAAATTTGTGGTAACAAAATGAGCTTAAGTTTTGCAGGATGCGGAAGGCGTTCTTATTGCGAATATTGGGAGCTATATGGGGGGTGTGGATTTATGGCAGAACGAAAATGAAAATAATGATAATTTTGATCCTCAATCTATGCATGATAAGATATTGGAAGTTGTAAGCATTTCAGGAACTTGGCATCTTGGAAAGCTTCAGGTAAGTTGTTGTCTTTTGTTTAGATTGTGTTTCGTTTTGCCTCGAATAACGTAAACTACGGTTTTGTGTACCAGGTGGGGCTTTCTCGAGCTCGAAGGCTAGCACAAGGGAAGAATATAAGAATTCATCTTCTTGCACCATTGCCAGTTCAGATTGATGGAGAACCATGGTTACAGTCACCATGCATATTGAATATTGCACACCATGGACAGGTATGAAATTATTCACATTTTATAACACATACATTAATTATTTTTTTTTAATAAAATGTCATTTGTTGCAAAAATGTTGTGGGGTGGGTTTGTTTGTTGGTACAGGCTTTCATGCTGAAAAGAACAACTGAGGAAACACTTGGTCATGCGGCTGGAATAGTTGCGGATGTGCTAGAGAATGCTGAAACGAATCAAGTGATAAATGCTTCTCAGAAGCGAACTCTTCTTCACGAAATGGCACTTAGATTGTCGTAGCACCACCACCACCACCCTATAAAGCCTTCGTTTGTAGATGGCAAGGGGACGATTTTCATGGGATTGTGTACTTGTTACATGGCTAGAATTTGGGACAAATATCTGAAAGCCATGGCTAATTGTATTGTTCCTTATGATGTTTCTGTATCTGTTACTTAAGTATTTGGAATTTTAAAAGTTCAACTTGAACTTTTAGAGAGAGAAATGCTAGTAAGAAAGAAGTAGGTCGAATGCTACACAAACGAGCCTAAGCTCGACTGTTGAGACCATTTGCCCAAGTCGTGGCTTAAAAACTTGTGGTGCACAAATCGGGTTTTCTGAATACCCGGTTCCGGGTATGGAACCGGGTTCGGGTACGATCGGGTTCTACAAAATCGGGTATTGACAATACCCGGGTCGGGTCCGGGTCCGGGTTTTATATAAAAATTTGTATACCCTATATACCTGGGTTCAAGTAGGGTTCGGGTATATAGGGTATACAATTTTTATATAAAACCCGACCCCGGGTATTATAATACTCCTACTTGCAGTGGCGGATCTTGCCCGTTGAACCTGCCAGGGCCGGAAGACACGGGCACTAAAATTAGCGCTACGGCCGAAAAACTTGCCAGGGCCGAACATAGTATATATACAAAATTTCGATCGAAATGCGGAAAATTAGCACTACGGCCGAAAAACTTGCCAGGGCCGTGGCCCTGCCACTAGCCCACTAAGATCCGCCCTTGCCTACTTGACAACGTTAAGTTTGATCTTAATGTGTGCTTAAGCTTGAGTTGAAGAAAATAGGAGATCAAAACAGTCAAAGCTTAACTTAATAACCTCAATACAAGAAATTTAATTTCTGAAAAAAGAGCAATGTCCAAAAGTCAAAGACGACCAAAAAACGAGAACATGGGTGATATTATGTCTGGTAGGCATGGCAGAAAACAGATTTACCAGTAAGCTAACTCTTGGCCCAAGTCAAATAAAATTAAAACCTTGTGTTTGAACTTTGATGTGTCCATTACGATCTGCATCAAGCAGTAACGCCTACTCTTCCTGCAACCTGATCAAGATCTCTTCGTCCGTTGGATGTAATCTTCCTTCCACTGGTTCCCAAAATCATAGAATTAGTAATACAATTTCAAAGATAAAACAAAGCAAATGTTGAGAAAACAAAACTCACCCCTTGGAGTCAAAGTCAACAATGTTCATGGTCTGTAACTGCTGAAGAATGTGACGAGCAACACCACCGCTGCTCTTGCAGAAGTGAGGTGGAGCGCTACCGTTTCTCTTGCGTCCTCCATAAATCCTCTGGAAAGCACCAACACCAAGTCCTCCTCTCAAGTAAATCTTCCTTGCCATGGATGCTTAGCATTTCAACACAATTAAACAAATAAAATCAGCAAAGGAAATTTTAATTTTACATTCTGAATAATAAAAAGCAGGCTTACCAGCTCTGATGTAGTACCAATCAGGATCATACGGTGCAAGTTCCTTAAACGTAGCAGTCTTGACAATATCAGTCCAGTGTGGTAGCTCCATCTGTCAACAAATGACAGCAGATTATTGCACAAGCATATTGACTGCCCGTAACAGCATAACTCATTTTACATGTACAAACCAAAACTGTATAACACAACCATGCACATGGGTTCAGAATGCTAGTACCATATCTTGTAAAGATGTAATGAAAATGTTTTTTTTTTCACAAATCTATGCATTCAATTTATGATTTATTGACGGATATCATATACAAATTAAAACAGTTAAATACACACTCAATAGAACAAAAAGTCAAAAACCATTTCACTATACGTGTGTGCAGCTGAAGGAGTGAACGGATGAGGTAGCCTCCCTCTCAGCCCTATGCTAATAGCATGTCCTATTTGGAGATCACTCCAAAATTGTGTTGAATAAATCCGTTTCACACACAGTCCAATAAATAAGACTGATGCGCAGATTTACAAAAACTGATGTAGCTAATGCCTAGTTATAGCCTTAGTCACTTTGCAGCTGCTTAACAGAGAATAAGCAATGAAAGCCAAAGTTAGATTCATAAGCATGCCTGTGGTAGTAGCTAAGCTCACTAACATCTTAATCACAAGATAAACTAATACGATCCACCATGACCCATGACCCATGAACCACCAGACCCATCTCACCCTATTCGTTATATTGATGAAGACTTCAATTCAAACCCACTATCTATATTCAGTTTTGTTTACAAGTATTTCATGCCTGAAAGTAGGAAAGTTAGGATTAGTAGTTTGCATATTTTACCCATGTTAGCATGTTTTCCACTTCCCCATGTTCATCTGCACATCTATTTCTTGTACGCCTATTTAAGGCCCTTTGGTTTTTGTTAAATGATAATAAGAAAACTGAAGCAATTATTTACGTTTAATTTACTATCGTTCGTTTCATTTGGGGAGATCGCCAATCTCAAACTTGGTTCTATCATAAACACTATACGAGTTTGTTTAAAAACCTAGATAATCACCATTTACATCCACACTAATCATCCAATTCCAAACATGCATACCGACAGAGATGCGTAACTCTTACTGGCCTAAATAATTCACTTTTATGTGATCAATGTCATCACGTAAAATGCTATAGAGTAACGATAAACAATTAAAAAAAACGCAAACGCAAGTAAAATTGAGGCTAAAAACTCAAAAACTAATAGTAACAAAGGTTAGCGAGTAGATCATTCTCCGAATATACAACAATTCACATCCATAATCAATCAAACACACATACAAACAATGTTTTAAAAGCCGGTTATACCGGTATTACCGTTTCCAGATGTATACGAAACACCCCGGTAAATAAGTAAAACGGCATAAGGTTTGTACCGGCGGTAAAATCCAGTAAACCGGTTTGAAACGTAATACCGGTACTGGCCCAGGGTTATTTTTGTTTGGGTTGTTACTTATTTTTATTATATATGTTACTTATCTTATGTAATTTTTATATATTATGATAATTCGTAACTAAAATTGGTTATTTAATATTGTATGAAACGAAAATAGTTATCCTCTAGTTGATGAGGATAACGATAATAGTGAATTCATCTTTTATGCGATCGTGAACACTCAAATGGCTTAAACATACCGTACACTTTCATTTAAAAGAACTTGTTGGAAAATTGAATGATTTTTATTATGGATTTACTTTTGGACCATCTTTTAATATGTAATCATGCATTTTTTTATTAACTTTTGAGTTGATGTTGTAATTTATGAAATTATAGAGTTAGGTAGTCAACCCGGTTGAACCGCTCAGTACAACCTGGTTCAACCGGTTGAACCATTTTTTAGCCTAATCTGGTTTGATTTAAAAACCGGTTTTTAAAGCATTGCATACAAACAACAATCTGGTGACATAATGTGGCATTCAATCATCAATCAACGCGAAAACAATTAAAAAAAACGCAAATGCAAATAAAATTAGGGCTAAAAGTTAAAACCCTCAAAACTAATAAAAACAAAGGTTAACAATCAGATCCCTCGCCAAATATACAACAATTCAGATCTATAATCGATCAAACAACACATACAAACAATAATCAGCTGATATGATATCTCAAACATCAACGGGAAAAAAAAACAGATTAGAAATAAACCTTGCCGGAGCGCTTGAGATGAGCGGCGTACGCCTTCACGAACTCATGAGGTGAAACATCTTTCACGGTTCTCGCAGTCTCCATTTTCAGGCTGGTGCTTTTGCTCCGGCGGCCGGCGGTGGTGGGGGTGAGTGTGTAGAGTGTGTAGTGTGTGTAGTGTGTGTAGTGTGTGCGAGTGTAAAGAAGAGTTGTTGCAGGTGTGTTAGGGTTTAATAGATTGTGGGCTATAGTGTTTGGGTTTTGAAGCCCATGTTAGTAATTTTAAGTCCAAATGCCCAATAATAATTTGTAAAACTATTTTGTAATGCAAAATCAAAGCTAACTAGCAATAAAACCTACGCGTTGCGGTGTGAGTATATCGAATGGATTAGTTCAAACGTTATGTGATGCATTAACTATATGAAAACACGTGTTTCGATGTATCTGATTGAACTCAATGTAACTTGTATAAGCATTGCAATTGGATCAAAACGTAAAGTAAATCGAATTCATATCGTACATTCATAATGTATTATATGTGACCCGACTCATACATAGAAAACATAACGAGTATGAAGGAAAAACTGACACGTGTTATCAAAAGAGAGTAATTATAGCTTTTAAAAAGGGGGAAAAAATAAACCACAATTTGACTTCACTCGGTTCAAAACAAAATTTACGAAACATAAATAAAATAAGCATGAAAACATATTATAATTGACCTAACTCATTTCCCAAAAAAGTTTACATCGAAACGTAGAACAACTCGAACTTATACCAAAATGTATATAAAAATATGCACGTAAAAAATAGTTTCTTTAGACGAAAACATATTATATTTAACCTGACCCGTTTCCAGAAAAAGTTTACGTCAAAACGTAGAGCAAATCTGGCAACATAATGTGGCATGTAATCAAGTTACCCGTTATTTTGATAAAGTTTTGAGTAGAACTCTAGAGTAAAATAGTCTCTTAGTTTAGGTTACTTCAGTATAAAAATGAAACATTTTGTATCTAGATCCCTGAGGGTTTTTTTTCTTTTGTTAACATTTTCATCCAATTGACAAACTGGGTTATAATTTTCTATTAACTTTTCCCCTTTTTGTCGTTTTCCTCATATGAAGGATATAATCGTCATTTTATACCATAAATGAGGAAAACGACAAAAAATGGGAGAAGTCAACAGAAAATTCTAACCCAATTTGTAAATTGGATGAAAATGACAACAAAAAATGAAACCCTAAGGGGAGGCAGGGTGGTCCGTGATGGCCACCCCATCACGCGTGAAAAGATAACGAACACCGCCGCCACCATTAACATAACGCGTTAAATTTGAAATGCGTTGAAAGCATCACGCGTTGAAAGTTTAAAAAATTCGAACGTTTGGCTTCGTTTGACCGTTGAATCACGATACAATTCAATAAAAAAAACCTTTAAACCCTTTATCTATTTATATCTCCATTTTAAACCATTTTACACACACCAAACTACATCTTTAAACCATTTTAAACCCATTTCACACAATCTACATCTTTCTCAAATGGAGTTCCCTACGGATTCGACGTTTCCGATGTCTAGCGATACCGAGTCGTCTTCCGACAATGAGACGCTAAAATATTTTGTGTCAGTGTATAACGAACTTGATGCCGAGTCGTCCCGCCCAAAGAAGAAGATGGTAGACCGTGATCGTATACGTGCCAACGAAGTGTTAATGAACGATTATTTTGTGGAAAATCCGCTCTACAATGCCGAAACGTTTAGAGATCGGTTTCGTTTACCAAAGAATTATTTTTAAAGATTGTTGGAGACATCGAAGCAAGCGAGGAATGGTTTCAAGAACGTTACGATGCGAGGGGCAAACCAAGTTTCACGCGCGATACAAAAATGCACGTCCGCCATTCGCCAACTAGCGACAGGTAACCCTCCCGATCAATATGATGAATACCTAGCTATGGCGGCCAGAACTTTACGTGAATGTTTGCATTTTTTTTGCAACGCGGTCATTAAGTTGTATGGTAAAGAGTTTTTACGTAAACCGACGAGCCACGACATCTCACGTATTTACGCCGCACATGAGGCTAGATGGCATTTTCCCGGGATGCTCGGTAGCATCGATTGTACACATATCGTGTGGAAAAATTGTCCAAGAGAGTTGCAAGGGGCGTATGTTAGGGGTGACATCAAAAGACCAACCATCGAGCGGTGGCATCGAATGATTTATGGATTTGGCATTCGTATTTCGGTGTTCCAGGTTCAAACAACGACATTAATGTGTTGCACACGTCGCCGTTGTTTCAAACCGTAACGAACGGTACGACACCTTCCTCACCTTTTTATGTTAAAGAACGATATTACAAACGAGACTTTTTTCTTGTGGATGGTATCTACCCGTCATGGTATGTTTCTGTGAAATCTCCCTCATTTCCTGTCGAGGCTAAAGAAATCGTGTTCAAAAAATTGCAAAAATCGGCAAGAAAAGATGTTGAGAGGGCATTTGGTGCTTTAAAGGGTAGATGGGGTATATTACACCGACCGGTTCGTGCAATGAACAAGAAAGCAATACATAACATAGTGTATGCATGTATCATATTGCACAATATGATAATCAAAGAAGACGGACGTGCAATATCCCCGGATTGGGTGCCAGATCCTCCTACACAAGTTCAAGTTCCACAAAATATCCAACAAGAATTACGTAATGAAGAAACTCATTTTCGGTTGAGATACGATTTAATCAAACTAGTAGGTTCTCTAGGTTTGAAGTTTCATGAGTCGGACGAGGAGTAGGTTTTTTTTTTTAAATTGTAGCATAAAATATTTCTAATATGTTAAATTGAACTAGTATGTTTTATTTCTAATGAAATTTATAATTTTAGTGTTTTATTGTTAATTTCTAATTTAAAATAAAAAATTTAAAACAATTTGTGAGTGGTGGAATTCTATCACTAGTGATGACCATCGCCACTACAATTCTATCACTAGTGATAGAAAATTGGGTGATGACATGGCAAGAGTTGATTGGATAGTGGGAGTGATAGAATTATATCACTAGTGACCACCCCCACTCCCCTAAGAAACCAAATACAAAAAATTTTATTTTTAGACTGGAGTGAGAAAAGTAACGTAAGCTCACGAAACATTTTAATAAAGTTTTAGGTGGTGTTTGTTTTTTGGCCAAAAGCTCTTCTGAGCACTTATGTCTGCGTCGCGCAGACGTGCGCAGACATAAGGGTCCTACAGCTTGTTTGTTTTCTTGAAGATCTGCAGAGCTTTTACCTCTGCCTCACATCTTCCCCAAGCAGATCCTTCCCCATGTCTTCAAACCTCTGCCTAACTCTTCTCACTCTCTCCCTCTTCAAAACATCCATCTGCTCCAAAACCCTAGCTCCACCACCACCTCCACCTCCACCTGCCGATAAACGCAGAAAACAAGCTGACTAACGCCAAAATTCAGGGCTAATTTGGTAATAACATGAGATCCACTGGCGAAAAGTTGCACCATTGTCATTGTTGCGTGTGCCCGCCGTGTTTCTCCACCGATCGCCATCACCATTGCTACAACAAACACACAAATTACAAAACTTTGTATCTATTTATCTATCTATATATATCTATATATGTTATGTGTGTTGTGCGTATTATATACACAAATGAATCTGTATGTGTAGATTTGATTCCGATCGATCGGAATACTTGATTTCTCCTCAATTTTTGTCGATTTGAGGAAAAAAATTGGTAACTTTTGAAGAAAAAAAACCAACTTGAAATGGTAATGACATGGTTTGAAAAATTGGGGATCTTATTAATTTAGGGTTTGGAGTTTTGATGATATGTTGTGTGTGTTGTGTGTGTGAAGTGGTTTTTGTAGAAAAAAAACAAATTCTTTTCTCCTTATAGACTGCAGACATTTGATCTACCTCTTCTCCTATGTGATCCGCAAACTACAGACCTTATACCTCTGAAAAAAAACAAATAGAACTTACTCAAAACCTCTTCTCCTATGTGATCCGCAAACTACAGACCTTATACCTCTGAAAAAAAAAACTTACTCAAAACACCAAGAATAGCATCCATGAGCATGACCCCGAAAACTAAAAAAAAAAAACTAGAGTAAATTACAAAAATCGTCCTTTATGTTTACATCAAATTGCAAACTATGTCCTTTATCTTCAAAATGAGCAAATAACGTACTTGATGTTTGCAAATCCTTACACGTTATGTCCTTTAGCCCTAACTATGTTTATTTTCATGGTTAAATCTAACCAAATGGACTCACATGAGGGTATTTTGGTCATTTAACCCATTTATTTAAATAAATTTAATAAATAATTTTATTGTTTAAAAACAAATAAAAGCCAACCTCAACCCTTTCTCTCTCTAAAAGTGCAGTCTTTCTTTTCTCTCTCTTATCCTGTCTCTCTCTCCTAGCCATCATCACCACCACCACCACCACCCCACCACCACCACCCCACCACCACCACCCCATCACCACCACCCCACCATCACCACCCAGCCACCACCACCACTACTACAACCACCTCCACGCAACAACCATCACCAGCCTGCCACGACCACTACAACCACCACAACGCAACCACCACCACGCAACCACCACCAAGCCTGATTCTGTCATTGCCACCACTATAACCACCACCACTACAACCGCCACCACACAACCTAATCCACCAGATCCCGTCGCTGTCGCCTAAGCTCGATCTAGATCTGGATTCAGTTTCTTCGAATAAATCGATTCTGTTAGCGACTTAGCGGTTAAAATCTTAAAGCTTTGATTCTCGCTGTAATTGTTGTTACGTATCAGTACAGAGAAAATCTGAATCGGAATGTGATTTTAGGTTTTTATTGTTGTAGATCGAGATCTGGATTCAGTTTCATCGCATAAACCGATATTATTAGCGGTTGAAGCTTTGATTCTCGCTCTAATTGTAGTTGCGTATCAGTACGGAGATAATCTGCATTCGAATGTGATTTTAGGTTTTTATTGTTGTAATGTTTATCTCGGTGTTGAGCTAGTATTAGCAATAACAACTTTTCTCGTTAGGTTTATTCTCCGATTTGATTTCGAAATCGAACCCCAGTTCAACGAACCGTATTTAGCTTCATCGCTGCAGGATTTTTGTGTTGTGTTGAGAGAGAGAGAGAAGTATTGAAGGAAGAAGAGAGATTGAAATGTTTTTATAATTTTTTTTATTTAAATAAATTGTAAAATGACCAAAATACCCTTATGATATGTTCACCTGGTCATATTTAACTATGAAAATAAACTCAGTTAGGGCTAAAGGACGTAACATGTAATGGTTTGCAAACATCGAGTACGTTATTTGCTCGTTTTAAAGATAAAGGACATAGTTTGCAATTTAATGTAAACATAAAGGATGATTTTTGTAATTTACTCAAAAAACTAAGGGTGGGCGGGGAATCCACCGAAAACCCACGCGGGGACCCCGATACCGATTAGGGGAGAAACCGCCAACATATCGGTGAGATAGAGAGAGGGAGTGAAATCGGTGGGGCTTCACCGAAGAGAGGGGGAGGAGAGAAGGAGGAGAGAGGATGAGTGGACCAATCAAAACTTTTCTTTTTTCTTTTTTTAATAAAAACCAAGTCATCATAGAGGGGAGTGCCGCCATCAATTTAGGGTGTTAGAGAAGTTTAAGAGAGGAGTTGACGTGACACACGAGGATTGATTGGGCGTAAGAGGGACTCACCTCTTAGGTGAGCACCCCTTACACCCTAAGAAGGTTCATCGTGAACACCATCATCGTCCCTCCCTCCCACTGTCCTCCTCGTTGATATCGCCTAACATTTAACACTACTCTACTCTATATCTTCGGTTCCCTCGCCCCCACACCCATACAAGACTCCCCCACCATTGCAGTTCCAGTCTATCTCTTTTGCTTCTTCAATAATCAATACAACAATGGCTTCCTCCTTCACAGTTAACTGCCCAAAAACACTAGCTTCTTTCACTGCTCACCCTAACCCTATCCAGAATAACAAGCCGCGTAACAGCTCCCTTGTCCTCTTTCACTCGGATTTCAAATCCAATCGTGCATTGATAGCCGGATCATCATCGTCTCTTCTAGGATTTCAGGTATATTTTGTTAATCAACACTGAATTTACTTAAGTGTGATCTGTTGTTACTGAATTATGAGAGTTAGCAATTGTTGTTGACTGGATGATTATACAAGGGTGATTGACCCGATTTTAGAAAATGATAACTAAGATATTGTGTTTCAGTTGGCTGATCTCAGCACAAGCTTTCTATGTTTTACTGTTTGTTTCGCGAGCAGATTTCTGAATAGACACTTGCTTTTGAATGGTTAAGCATTATACTAAATGGTTAAGACCTCTTATCTGAATTGGTCAGACGTTTGCCTCTTAACGGTTAAGCATTATACTGGCTCTAATGGTCCAGACCTCTTACTGGTTCAACACATAACCATTCACAAGTTGCCAAACAGCCCCTTAGTTTTTTAAATCAGTTTGAACAAATCTGACCATTGATTGAGCAATGAACTGGAGTATTTGAACAAATTAGACCACCAAGGATAGAAGTTCGTGGAGACGCATGAATAAGGTTAAGGAGAGGATGATATGACTTTGTTTTTGGTTACCCAATGTCCCAATTCTTAGACTTCCTAGGAAGTCGCCCATCCTTGGACCCCACATGAGAAAGTTTAACCAAGGAGTTCCCCTCTCAAGTCTCATCTACAACCAATGTGCCCAAAACATGTTAATGGTATTTGAGGTCGGGCCTTCATTATGAGCACCGCATCTCTCCTGTCCATGACCGATGGGGGATTTGCCTAGGGTGTTAACGGTAACAAAAAGTTTTATGTGTGCTTTGGTTTATGTTTCCAGTCAATTGTGTAGATTATTCTGCATTAGTGTTTCTTGTGATCTAACCGATGCATAAAATTTGATCATATGGATTTATAATATTTCGGTTTTATCTTGTGTAGTCGTCTAAGAGGGGCCAAAATGACATTACAAGAGTATCTGCCCAACTTAACCAGGTGAGCTACAAAATTATAATCAAGTAATCCAACAAATTACTTTGCATAGTTTGTAATATATTTTTTCTTTTCTTCTTTAGCACTTATCTAAATCACCTTTTTTTCTCTCAAGACTGCCCTCGAGAAATCATTAAATTCCGCACCAGCTTCAAAGAAATCAGAGGAATCAACCGCAGTCCCTGATGCTGCATCAATCACCGCGTTTATGAATCAAGTGGCAGAGCTTGTTCAGTAAGTCGATTCATTTTGTTCACATTTTTCCAATATCTTGACAATATGTAAATCGTCTGTTCAGTTTTCGTTTTGGGTGAAATTATATTTTATTTTCAGGCTTGTGGATTCGAGAGACATAATGGAGCTCGAGCTAAAACAACAAAACTGTGAGGTTGTCATTAGAAAGAAGGAAGCTTTGCCTCAACCACCAGCTAGCCCTATGGTTATGATGCAATCACCACAACCTCAGGCTATATATCAGTCACTACCACCTCCGCCACAGTCTGCACCCGCTTCTTCAGGGCCCGCTCCTTCTGCATCTGCACCGGCAGCACCCTCACCTACCCCTGCAAAACTTAAGTCCTCTCATCCTCCATTGAAATGCCCCATGGCTGGAACATTCTATCGGTCTCCCGCCCCTGGAACTCCGCCATTCGTCAAGGTATGTTGATAGTAGGCAACAGGTCAAAATGGGTTCAGTTTAAATTGACTCACAACACTTTTTTTCGATTTCTCAATTTGTCTACAAAACTTAAACATTTAAATGAATGATTTAGGAAGTTGTATACGTAAAAAAATACTTGGTGAATCTTAAGCCGAGCAACTCATTTGACCCATTTATTGAGTTATTATTCTTATATGTGTTCTTTAGGTTGGAGACAAGGTTCAGAAAGGCCAGGTTATTTGCATTATCGAGGCCATGAAGTTGATGAATGAGATTGAGGTAACCCTGCTTCTGTTCTTAGTTTAAATTACTAGTGGGACCTAAACCGTTGAAAATATGGAGTGCAAGATTTAAAGAAAAAACTGTCATATATGAGTCTTTATCAGTATGATGATGATGATGATTAATGATCATAATTGTAAGTTGTTTTGATCGCTACACTGTATCTGTTATGTTTTTAGGCTGATCAATCGGGAACAATAGTCGATATTCTTGCCGAGGATGGGAAGCCTGTTAGCCTGGATACGGTAACGTTTCTTCTCTTCTTTATGTCACTCGCATACATCAAACTCGATCTTTTTTCGTGTTGCTAATTAAACGAGAAACTCCATTGTTGGTTGCAGCCTCTACTTGTCATTGAACCATGATGAGGAACATGAATTGGTCCGGTGAGGAGTCGAAATACAAAACAAATTGAGCGTTAGAGTTTTGTTTGTTGTTTAGTTTTTGTTATGGGCTTCTTTCACTGTAATTTTACCTTTTATTAATGGTTGTAATTCTGTTTGATCTGAGTGTAATTGGGGCACCTTGTATAACTTAACTAAATAATCTAGATGATCATGTTGTTTTGATAAGTTTTATTTCAGTTGGAACTTTTTTTCTTTATTTCTTTTCCTACAATCATCGACGGGTAGGAATTGCTCCTTAAGTCTCTCGGTTATATGTATGTATATGTTGAATGGGTCAGTATGCTTGCAATAGTTGTTTGGTATATGTAAGTTCGAACATAATCAATCCCAAGACATATTACTAAATGACATCACTAATTCAAAAGGAAAGGTTCACCAACTACCATTCATTGATTCAAACATTAGTAAATCAAGCAACTTAACTGCAAAACGCTCCATACAGATCGCCTGTGATTCTCAAATACTCGTCTATTTCATCTACCTCCTCAATCTTTATCCTCTTCGCAGCCTGTTCATCATTCGCACAAGGAACTTGAATCAGTATATCACACTTCTGCCTTGTTTCAGCATTCATCGGTCCACCATTCCTCTCCACCCTGTAACTCAGTTCTTCACCATTCATGCCTGCATCTATATACACCGTCGAGTTTTCATCAATCTCTTCTCTAATTAACATCTTCGATAACTCAGTTACGACCTTCCTTTCCAGCCATCTCCTGATCGGTCGCGCCCCGTATACCTACATGCAAACCATCCCAGTGAGTATGGTGTGTGTTTTTATGGGCCTAAAGCGAAAAACTTAAAGTATAATATATAAAACGAATTCTCAATATGGAGGCCCTAAGCTCGTGCTTCACTCAAATTACACTTAAGCCGGCCTTGTGTGTGTGTGTGTGTGTGCGCGCGCGTATATATATATATATATATAGGATTAGGTTCAAGAGTGAACACTAGTGTAGTTTGCGAACTGAGCGAACTAATCCTGGCCATACATGTGTGTAGATCAATGGCCAGGATTTAATGATGAAATACACTAGTGTATCTTACGATTTGATGATTAAATCCTAGCCATCCACGTGTGTAAATCAATGGCCAGGATGTGTTCACTCAGTTCGCAAATACATTAGTGTTCACTCTAGAACCCTACCCTATATATATATATATATATATATATGAAAACCAGTCATAATAAGTGACTCAACAAGATTTTGATGCGTACCGGATCATAACTCTGATTCAGTATGACATCTAAAGCTGCTTCTGTAACTCCCAAAGCAACGCCCCTGTCAACAAGGCGAACGGCCACGTCTTTCAACTGAAGTCTAGCAACTTTCCGTAACTGGTCATGAGAAAGTGGGTCGAAAACGACAATCTCATCAATCCGGTTCAACAGCTCGGGTTTAAAGTATTTCTTCACCGCCTGCATCACCATTTCATGAGATTTGACCACTGTGGTCTCCCCCTTTAACAGAAATTCAGCTCCAAGATTGGAAGTCATGATGATGACTGTGTTGGTTAAGTCAACGGTGCGACCTTGACCGTCTGTCAACCTTCCATCATCCAATATTTGAAGCAAAATGTTAACAACCGATTGATGAGCTTTCTCTACTTCATCAAATAATACTACACTAGAAGGTCTTCTCCTCACGGCTTCTGTGAGTTGACCACCTTTTTCATGACCAACATATCCAGGTGGAGAACCGATTAGTCGGGACACAGAGTATTGCTCCATGTACTCAGACATATCAATCCTAATCATAACTTTCTCATCATCAAATAGTTGCTCCGCAAGTGCCTTAGCAAGCTCGGTCTTCCCTACTCCAGTGGGACCCAAGAAGAGGAACGAGCCAGTTGGCTGCTGGGATCGTCCCAAACCAGCACGAGACCTTAAAACCGCCTCGGCAAGAGCATTAACCGCTTGATCTTGACCTACAACTCGCTGATGCAACCGGTCGGCTAGACCAATAAGCCTCTCCTTCTCATTGGTCCCGAGCCTCGTCACTGGTATACCAGTCCACTTACTCACCACCTCAGCAATCTGGTCGGGTCCCACCGTCTCTGTCAGCATTACATTTTCGTCTGCGGTACCTTCAATTGTTGCTATAGCAGTCTCCACTTGTTGAATTGCTCCATATCTCAATTCTGCAATTGTTGCTAAATCGTATCTTGTAACCGCTTCTTGCAGTGCCGCCAAAAGTTCTTCCCTTTTCTGTTTCAACCGCCGAATTTCACTAAGGCGTTCTTTTTCCTTTTTATATTTCATCATCAATGGCTGAAGTTTATCTCTCAAATCATTAAGTTCTTTTTTAACCTGAATATACGGCACAAGTTAGCACATTATGGTTAAAAGTTAAAACTAACCAAAAGACGTAAAGAGTATGTTATCAAACTAATGAACTCGAACTCACGTCAACAAGTCGAACTTTGCTTGCTGTATCTGTTTCCTTCTCTAAAGCATGGAGCTCAACCTCCAACTGCATCCGTTTCCTTTCAAGATTATCGATCTCTTCAGGCTGACTGTCTAATTGTACCCTCACATTTGCACATGCTTCATCCACAAGATCAATAGCCTTATCCGGCAAGAAACGTGCTGCATACAAATTCCGATAAGTGTGTGTATAATAGTAGTTTACGACCACATTATTTCACAAGAACTAGTTAAAACCAGTGTTGTAAGAATCGCTAGGCGATAGTCGGGCGGTGGGGTACCGACTAGCGAAGTAGCGATTAATCGGGATTAATAGGGATTAATCGGAATTAATCGGATTGATATTTTATATGTAATTTTTAGTTACATATATACACACACATTTTTATATGTAGTTTTTTTAAAGTAGACATGTTTTAACCCCTCATGAACCCATTTTTTAAGTAATTGGAAGGAATTTATATGGTTTGATCAAAATTTGGCCCGGCATCTAGCCAAAATTTCGCCAGAATAGGACCGCTATTAACTGCCTAGCTATTAATCGGCCATTAATCGATGAACCTCCGATTAGTGATTAATCAGCGACTAATCGGAGACTAGTCGGGATTTTTAAAACCATGGTTAAAACCAATCAAAGAAATGAAACATACCATTTATGTAGCGGCTTGACAGTTGAGCTGCAACTACGAGAGCACGATCAAGAATTCGAACACCATGGTGGCCTTCATATCTCTCTTTCAACCCTCTAAGAATACTTATCGTATCAGGAACACTCGGTTCAGCCACCAAAACCTGTTGAAAACGTCTCTCAAAGGCTGCATCTTTCTCCACATATTTCCTATACTCTTCCAAAGTGGTTGCACCGATGCACCGAAGTTGACCCCTAGCAAGCATGGGCTTCATAATATTTGCAGCATCCATGGCTGAACCATTGGTTCGACCCGCTCCAAGAACAGTATGAATTTCATCAATGAATAATATCACCTTCCCTTCAGCTTCTTCAACTTCTTTCAAAACCGCTTTCAACCTTCCCTCAAACTCCCCTTTGTATGTGGCTCCAGCAACCAATGCCCCCATATCCAACGCTACAACCCGTACATCGCTAAGATTGTTCGGGACATCACGTCTTACAATCCTCTGTGCTAATCCTTCAACAACCGCAGTCTTTCCCACACCAGGCTCCCCGATAAGAACGGGGTTATTCTTCGTTCTTCTCGATAGAATCCTAATCACTCTCCGGATTTCGTCGTCTCGCCCGATTACCGGATCAAACTTTCCCGCTTGCTCCACAAGATCACGACCGTAGGTCTTAAGAGCTTGAAAATAAGCATCTCCGGAAGCACTTTCCACCTTCACCCCTTCTTTACCTCTAAACTTTTCTACCTCGCTCTTAACCCGGAATGCATCAACTCCAGCTTCGTTTAAAAGATTCCCGACTTGGGAATTTACAATAAGACTTAGAATCAACTGATCCACAGCTAAATGGGTGTCCCCGTGAGCGTTTTGTAAACTTTGGGCATAATTTAATACTTGGAAATAAGAGGCGTTTCCCGGGATTTTATCCGGTGCAGGAGATTGAGAAGGTAGTTTTTTCAACGCTTGATTGATAACCCGCTCAGCGGAATTAGCTGCCTCTTCACCACCTGCATTGCTAATAGCTTGCCAGAATATACCGTTGGGCTGAGTGATCAAAGCATACGCGATATGCAGTGGTGTGATCTGCGCATGGCCAGCGTTCCTACCAACTGTAAGGGCCGAAGTCAATGCCACATTTGTCTGGTATGTGTTTTTGCAAGCATTCATGTTTGATAGTTACAATGCCTAAAACCCTACAAACACAATAACAGTAAATTTAATTTAATCTATCTTATATGAACAATAAAAGATACAACAGGTTTTTCATCCGAATCAAACCAGTTGGAAAGGAACTTCAATAAGGGCTGCAATTGTTCATGTTGTTTGTTAAGGAAATAACGGTCTTCACGAACTGTTCATGAACACTTACCGAACGGAATATCCTATTCGTATTCGTTTATTAAGAAAACGAAAGTGTTTGTTCGTTAATTTTAGGCAACGAACAAAATCTATCACAAAGGGACATTCATGAACACAAACAAGCGTTTATGAACAGAAACGAACATATATTAAAAGGTATTCAAGATACAATACACTAATATTTATTAAATATTTTATTAGTGAGGATTTTAAAGCATTTAAAAAAAAGATATAAGTTCTTTTTATAAAACCCTAACGAACTAAACAAACACAAACGAACATAAACGAACACGTTACTAAACGTTCATGATAAAACCCTAACGAACTAAACAAACACAAATGAACATAAACGAACACTTTACCAAACGTTCATGAACATAAATGAGCACACACGGTCTCTCTTCATGTCCGTTCATTAAACAAAACGAACTAAATTTCTTGTTCATATCCGTTCATTTATTAAACGAACAAACACAAACCAACTTAACTTCCCGCAAAACAATTCACAAACTGTTCGCTGGAGGTCAGATTCGCTTGCAGCCCAAGCTTCAATTCTATGATCAAGAACTGAAAACCCTAACCCTATATCAGAACTACCAAAATGCAGTGGCGGATCCAACCTTATTTTGTGGGTTCATATGAACCCACTCGGGTTAGAAAAAATGGAAAAAATTAGTGAAAACAATGTATGATTTGGAAAAAATTAGTAAGAATATATCAAAACGAACCCATTGAAAAAAATTTCTGGATCCGCCACTGCCAAAAACAACAGTTGATATAGTTCAGATGATCAAATCGATCAATGACATAATAAAAGCAGATAACATGCAATCAAAAATCAAACAACATTATCTTATAAATACACAACATGAATATAAGAGCATGTTCTTACCTTGAACTCAAACGTTCGATTTAACTGAAAGTTGTTGTGTTTTATGAAGAGTTTATTTAGTGAATTTATAGTGAGAATTTAGGAATGATGTGTGTTGAGTAGAAGACGATCTCTGTAACGTATCAGACTGTCAGAAGTATTCGGGAGTTTCCGATTTTCGCTCCTTTTGTGGTTTCTAAATGTTACATGATAAGCCCCTCAGATTTGAGAATTTATGATTTAACCATCCACTTTTCATAATCCTATATTTAAAACTTAAAAGCATAGCATAGTATAGAATTTTATGATTTAACCATCCACTTTACATAACTGAAGCGTAACCAAAATAACTGGGTTCGGTATAGACGGCTGACATTATACGAGTATATATTATGGTTTAGAACTTGAAACGAGTTGTTTAAACTGAGTTAGTTTATAATTTATAGTTTATAACATAATAAATGTTTAACCCTTGTGTTGCGTACGCGAGGGTCATAAACCTGTGCTAAGTAGTAAGTAAACGATGACCGATATAATTTTTTTTAGAAAATGAGAGCGAAAGTGACATATTTAAAACTTAACGGAAGCGAAACAATTTTTTATGTAAAAAAAACTTAAGGGACCAAAACTCATCACTAAACAAAGTTTGGTGGTCAAAACAAAAGACACCAAAACTACAATGGTGGACGGCGCAGTTTACTATTCCGTAGAATCTACGCTAACCTAATGACATCTTTGTAATTAATTAATGGCATTTTTTGTAATTAACTTTTAAAACATGGGTTTTTTTGTTTACTACTCCGTAGAATCTACGCTAACCTCGTATGGCATTTTTGTAATTAACTTTCAAAATATGGGTTTTTTTTATCTATTATCATTCCGTAGAATCTACGCTAACCTAGTATGGCATTTTTGTAATTAACTTTCAAAATATGGGTTTTTATCTATTATTACAAAGAATCTACCTTAAATGTTATATATGATAATAGTAATTATAAATATAATCCTTCGGTTGTTTTCTATTTCCGTACTTCAATATTTACAAAGTGCACCTTACATATATACAACTTCAGTATTTACAAGAGGTTTAATAATGGCACACCCCCCTGTTTATCCGCACACTTTTCCAATCTAATACGCATCGTATAGGCCTATACGATGCGTATTGAAATAAAGTAAAAGACATGGCAGACTGACATGTGCAGGTTATGTCTGGCGGCGGGCTTGATACGCATCATATAGGCCTATACGATGTGTATCATGGCACTGATTTTTTGAAGTTTATTTTTTGTTGTGTTGTGTCGAATGCGAACCCGAGAAACGAAAGGGATTTCGAGCAGTTGGTCGATGACATGATAGATTAAGATCTTGACACGATCATATCCATTTTCAAATATTAGACTAGATAGTCCAAGATGAAATATATTAAAACCATTCAAGCCCACCAATCTACATTGTGAGATTTAAGCGGAATGTTAAAACGGAATAAATCTCAGATTGTCTAAAGAAACGCTTTTATCATGTGTCATGTGGTAACAACTACCAAGGGGATATTCAGATCTCTATTCGGTCATCTTTCCGAGCTTTTACACATGAATATGTGGTTCCCAATTTGCGGAACATAATCTCAGATTATCTAAAGAAGCGCTTTTATCATGTTTCATATGGTAACAACTACCAAATGGATATTCAGATCTCTATTCGGTCATCTTTCCGAGCTTTTACACACGAATATGTGGTTCTCAATTTTTAAAATATTATGTCAGTGGGAATGTTTTAAAAATCAGATGCAACTTTACGGCACGCTTATCTTAATCACATCTTTCATGGAGTCACAGATCCGACAATAGGGCCCACGGATCTCCAAGTCCACCAGTCTACAATGTGTTATGGTGAGATTCTTCAAGTTTACAGAAAAGACCAGCACCCTTGTCGTTCCGTATTTTCTCCTTTTCTAATTCTCGAAGAATCTCATAATGTATTCTCTGTTTCTCTAAATCGTCTGTAAAATTATGTTTCTCTAATATGACACATGATAAAAGCGCTTCTCTAGACAATCTGAGATTATGTTCCGTTTTATGACACATGATAAAAGCGCTTCTCTAGACAACAGGTGCACCTTTACGGCATGCTTACAGTGACGGACCTAGATGAAAACTTCAAGTGTATCCCAATTTTTTTTATATCATGCATTCATATGATGTAATTTTTTACCTTATATTCATAAAATCAAATACACAATAAAAACTAAAATAAAACTAAAATTAGTAACTAAACCTTAACCTGAAAAAAATTTAGTCCCTTTTGTGCTAGAATATCTTTGTCCACGGAACCAAAAACCTTTAACCGGGGGTTGCAATATGACTTTAACCTAGTAATCATTAGTTGGTTAATGTATTCACAGGTGATTTCAATTTTTGATAACCCACCTTTATCTCTACCTTTTTGATTATTTTGTTATTGGTATTTAACAAATTTAATGAAGCTTTAATAATGTTTGATATATATTAAAAAATAGAATAAATTAAATTAAATAATAAACTACAACAAAATAAAATTATAACCTAAAGATAATTTATAGTAGAGAATTCAACAAAAACTTAATTGGTTTATTAATTTGTCAAACTAATTCATTGTAAAAAAAATATAATGAAAGAATAAACAAACCATAAAATATACAGATTTGCTTTGACTAAAGCAATGTGATGTCAGTAACTTTCTTGTACTTGTACTATCTTTTTTAAACTTATAACGTAAATATAATTAAAAAGGTACATCTTCTTCCTCTTGCTCTGTTAACCAAAGCTCTTTGATGATAAAATTGAAAAATCCACCATGATGCTATACATCTTCTTCTTCTTGCTCTTCACCTTCATTGTTGTCCTATGGTTTCAAGGACGTGCTCAGTGGTATCCTAATAAGAGGTATACCCGAAACATAAAACGGAGAAGGAAAAAAATGCACTTCGTCGAAAAGTTGAGGGGTATCCCGAGCTACCCCTTGGATACCCATAGATCCGCCCCTGGAGTCACAGATCCGACAATAGGGCCCACGGATCTTATGCCCACCCGAGACCAGCCTCTGGATCACACGTGGGAGAAAAGACCAGCACCATTGTCGTTCTGTATTTTCTCCTTTTCTAATTCTCGAAGAATCTCGTAACATATTCTCTGTTTCTCTAAATCGTCTGTAAAAATTATGTTTCTCTAATATGACACATGATAAAAACGCTTCTTTAGACAATATGGGATTATGTTCCGTTTTATGACACATGATAAAAGCGCTTCTCTAGATAACAGGTGCAACTTTACGGCACGCATACCTTAATCACATCTTCTATGGAGTCACAGATCCGACAATAGGGCCCACAGATCTTACGCCCACCCGAGACCGACCTCTGGATCACACGTGGGAGAAAAGACCAACACCCTTGTCGTTCCGTATTTTC
The DNA here is from genome assembly GCF_002127325.2 of Helianthus annuus. NCBI lineage: Eukaryota > Viridiplantae > Streptophyta > Magnoliopsida > Asterales > Asteraceae > Helianthus > Helianthus annuus. The sequence continues at coordinate 13,174,266 of NC_035448.2, read as the reverse complement.
TTCTTTTCTAATTCTCGAAGAATCTCGTAATGAATTCTCTGTTTCTCTAAATTGTCTGTAAAATTATAAAAAAAAACAAACTATGCGGGCTTTCCATCCATATATTCCGTCCAACATATGACACATGATAAAAGCGCTTCTCTAAACAATCTGGGATTATGTGATAAAAGCGCTTCTCTAGACAATCTGGGATTATGATCCGTTTTATTACAGTCGTGAGGTGGTCAAACCTTTCTAAAAGTAGAAAAAAATAAAACATTAACAACTAACAAAGATTGAAGAACCATTCAAGCCCACCAGTCTTTATATGCTTCTTTCCTGATGCATGTCTGTGTCGAACAGTTTCTCCGTCGCTAATTTCTCCACTCACCGTGAAATCGAACAGTTTCTTCATAGATTCCGTCTGGTTTCAAAGCCGGTTGAGGATTACGAGTGTTCTAGACTCATTTAAGGCATGCTTGTTTGTGCGATCTACATAAATAAGGATGCATTCCATGGTAAACGATGCAGCTGATGAAACGGGACATTGTTAACAGGGGAATTCTATTGGAACTCCTGATTATCTATCTAAATACCTTATGCCCACCCGAGACCGACCTCTGGATCACACGTGTTGAATGATTGAGAGAAACTTCTTCGAGCTAACTGTCGATATCTCATCCTTCTTGTCTTGCTATCAAGCGAGGTATAATAGCTAATAAAATATGTTTAACTTTGGAAGTCTGTATATTCTCTAACTTTTGAAGGTTCTTTATATGCTTCTTTCCTGATGCATGTCTGTGTCCAACAGTTTCTCCGTCGCTAATTTCTCCACTCACCGTGAAATCGAACAGTTTCTTCATAGATTCTGTCTGGTTTCAAAGCCGGTTGAGGATTACGAGTGTTCTAGACTCGTTCAAGGCATGCTTGTTTGTGCGATTTACAGAAATAAGGATGTATTCCACGGTAAACAATGCAACTGATGAATCCGGAGCTGTTATTTCGGTTGTTCAGTACTTCCGAGACGATTCAAGTGAATCCTATGAAGCAAGTGTCTGTCTATTCAATTGAGAGGAATCATTGCATTACATCCCCGTTGAAAACAAGTGGTTGTAATGATGGGACCCTTAATTTGAAATGCATAATGTGAAACATTTAAGGGGTATTTTTGAGAAACTCATAGTTTAATACGCATCGTATAGGCCTATACGATGCGTATTAATCGAGGAAATTACTGAAATACCCCTGTTTTTCTGATAAATTAAGGGGTATTTTTGAGAAAATTCAAAGTTTAATACACATCGTATAGGACTATACGATGCGTATTAAGCCGATATACGATACAACATAGGCCTATACAATCGTATATGTCATAATTTGAAATTTAGTTTAATTGTGTTTCCCTCGGTTCGACGCGTATACGTGTCGCTTGTTGACGAACTTTCGCATATTTTGTCGTTTTAGGACGTATACCTTCAACATACATCGTTTCGGTGACGTTCAGTTGCGTGCGAATATCGTATTCTATAATTACATACATTTTTGTTTGAAATCCACTTGTACTGCATAGTGTCGTGTTATATGTATACGCGTGTGGAAATATAATTAGTCGCGTATTTTGACGTATTTTTGCCTATTTTGACGTATTCTAACATATTGTTGCGTATTTTATTGTATTTTTTACGTATTTGAGCATATTCTAACGTATTTTAGCTTATTTTAACCTAGTTTAGGTTATTTTTACGTATTTCGGCATATTTTAACGTATTTCGATGTATTTTTGCGTATTTTATCGTAATATGACGCATATTAACATATTGCAGCGTATTTTAGCATGTTTTCATGTATTTTAGCGTATTTTAGGGTATTTTTGCATATTTTAGAGTTTTTTTTCGTTTTTTAGAGTATTTTAGCGTATGTTTAAGGATAACACAAATAAGTTCTCCATAGTTTGTTATTCAGATCTCTATTCGGTCATCTTTCCAAATTACAACACACGATAAGTTTAAACTTTATAGTGTGTGATTTGACCAGGAAAGGATTGGAGGTGATTTCTACTTTTAATAAGTTGTCACAGTTTTCAAATTCGTTGCACGCATTCATATTGTTTAGACAACAACATATAATGAAGGGATTGTTAGACTTCTTGTTCCAAATGCAGCTGTAGGATCCGTACTTAAAGGTTTCCTTAAAATATGCAACCGAGACTGCTTTGTTAATTTTAATGAAGCAATGAAGATTGAATGTGCAAACCGCAACCGTTTTTTACTACGGAAACGATGGCTATGCGAAATACAAACCGCAATCGTTTGTGACTATGGGAAACACAAGTTTTCTCTTCGAGCTTGATGGATGTCCGTTATCTCAACGCTTCTCCTTACATTTCTGGTCTGGAATTGGAGAACCATTGTGTATTTGCTTGCGGATTATTGAAAATATTTGTTGAAATCGAAGAAAAGAGTAAAAAAGATTAAATGAGGCGTGTTAACGCAAAAGCAATACTTCCAATTAACCAACATACATTGATTGTGGATTTAACTTGCAACATACATCAAAGCTTCATGTAACCGGGACCGCCTTGTTAATTTTAATGAAGTAATAAAGATTGAATGTGCAAACCGCAACCGTTTTTTACTACGGAAACGGTGGCTATGGGAAATACAAACCGTAATCGTTTGTCACTATGGGAAACACAAGTTTTCTTTTTGAGCTTGATGGATGTCTGTTATCTCAACACTTCTCCTTACATTACTGATCTGGAATTGGAGAACCGGTGTTATTTGCTTACTGATCTGGAATTGGAGAACCGTTGTGTATCTGAATCAGGTTCTCAAACAAACACTACTAAAGATGAGTTGGTATTGAACCAAGAATATGAAGATCATGGTGCAGACACGTGGGAAGAAAGCCATTGGACTGCCGCAGATGAAGTCAAATGTGATCAAACTTGGACATCAGACGTAAATCTTGAAGCAAATATATGGTTCCCAATTTGTGGATAATAACCCCAGATTGTCTAGAGAAGCACTTTTATCATGTGTCATATGGTAGCAAGAGTATGCTGTTCCAAGATCAATTCCAATTGCAGTTTTTCAACTCTCCTGGCCATTTTCAAACAAGTGGTTGTAATGATGGGACCCTTGATTTGAAACACATAATGTGCGTTGATTGGATTGTAGATATTCGTTACTTGCATTCATATTGTTGAGGCAACAACAGATAATCAACGAATTGTTGGACTTCTTCTTCCAAATGCAGCTGATGAATCTGGAGCTGTTATTTCGGTTGTTCAGTGCTTTCGTGATAAATACAATGTTCATCTTCGTTATCCTTTGCTTTCTTCAATTCAAGCAGGCACGGATGCTAAACGTACTGTTATTACATCCTAGACGATTCAAGTAAGTCCTATGAAGCAAGTGTCTGTCTATTCAATTGAGAGAAATCATTGCATTACATCCCCATTGAAAAACAAAATCGATAAATTTAGGGAAAATGGGGTTGAAAGATGATAACCCAGTAGTGGAGGATCTCCTTCTACAGCTTCGATAAATTCAGGGGTATTCTCAAATAATGTTTCCTAGATGTTTGAAGACCAACAAATATCCAAAGTGCTGATTTTTCGTTCGCGTGACAGAAAGCTACCGCGTGACAGGATGCTACCTTGCAAAATTAAAAAATTAAATGGACACATTCAATACGCATCGTATAGGCCTATACGATGCGTATTGTTGTGGGTTCAAACTTCTATGTCAGTCAAAGGCTGACAATGTCCCCTTATCAAAAAGTAATACGCATCGTATAGGCCTATACGATGCGTATTGAGGGTGTCGATTTAATCCCCCAAGGTGTGCCAATAATACGACCCATTTACAAAATGCACCTTACATATATACATTTTACGACCCAATATAAAAGAATCGTCGATAATAACTCAAGGATTTCTAGAAAACTAAAAAGATTTAATAATTTCCATAATGTTTTTGAACTCTTTAATTTATTAAGCATTTAAGCTTACTAGGTTATAACTCCGTGTATTACATGAGTTGAATAAATATAATTTTACATATTAAATAATAAAAACGTTATGTCTTTAAGAACCACGTGTATTGTACATGCTGGATAAATGTAATTTTATATACCAAATAACAAAAAAAGTTACATCCTTAAAAACCACGTGTATTACACGGGCTAAATAAATGTAATTTTGCATACTAAATAATAAAAAAAAAGTTATAGCTTTCAGAAACCATGTGTATTGTACGGGTTGAATAAATCTAATTTTATATACCAAATAGTAAAAAGATAAATATCTTAAAAAACTCCGTGTATTACACAGGTTGAACAAATGTAATTTTGTATAGTAAATAATAAAAATGTTATATCTTTAAGAACTCCGTGTATTGTACGGGTTAGATAAATGTAATTTTATATACAAAATAATAAAAGTACGTTGGTGTATGTTGTTTGTAATGTGATATTATTGGTTGTGTTTGCCTCACCTATTTTTTATGAAACAAATAAGGATCATTGTTAGTATTTTTGTGAGAAATCCTTATCCTTATCTTTTATCAAGAGACGGAAATCTATTATCTATTATATATAATAAACAAAAAAAATTTGGGACACTTGGCACAATATTAGGGCTTCCTAGATAAGCTTTTGGCGGGAAAACTACTGGGTTTTTTTTACGCAATGAAGCCCCATATAATGACCCGACCCGTTATATTTGGATGGTATAAAAACCTCTAAAATATCTTCTCTGCCGAGTTTTTTTCCCAAACTAGTGTTGGTGGAAAACTTATTTACCAAAACGGGTGATTTGAAAGTTATTTACCAAAATGGGTATTTTTCTAAAATATCTTTTTTCTCACTCCTAATTGTATTGATAGAATATCTTATATTTAAAAATATTTTTATTAACAAGAGCTGAGGAAAAAAAATAGTAAAGTTTTATAAAAGTTTAAAAAAGTTTTTGTTATCCAACTTTTTTCAAAATTAATAAAAAAAGGTTTTTGACTTTATATTTTAAACTATCACTAAGCGATTTAGGTTTAACATTACTGAAGGTTATTATTATTTTTTTTTGTTACTTTACGTAACAATGAATTCGAGAAGACATTTTAAATTGAATAAAGGTAAATATAGTATCAAATGTTGAACCATTTAAATTTATTTTTGTTCCTTTTCTGGTTTATGGATAAAAAAATTAGAGAAAGTGACAAAACAATAGAAAGAACATTTGTGTTATTAAACTCTTAAAAGAAAACAAAATCGTCTCAAGCCAGCTTAAAATCTAGAAACAAAAGATCTTTTTTCTTTAAAATTGGAAAAAAAAACAAAAGCTTTTATAAACGAAAATATTTTAAGAAAATGTAATAAATATGAAAGAATAAATAATATCTTTTTTTAAGAAACATTTAAAATAGTTAAAGAAATCATGTAATTAAAGAATTTATAAAATATATTAATTTTTTATAGAATTTCATGATCAAACAAAATGTTTTATAATTGTTTTTAAAGCTTTACTATGTTTTTTCTCAGCTCTTGTTAACGAACATATTTTTAAACATAAGATATTTCTATCTATTATAAATAGGAGTGAGAAAAAGTATAATTTAGAAAAATACCCATTTTGGTAAATAATTTTCAAATCACCCATTTTGGTAAATAAGTTTTCCACCAACACTAGTTTGGGAAAAAAGTCCTTCTCTGCCTCTCTAGAACATTGAAACCCTAGATAGAACACTTTCTCTCTCGATTCTCTCTGCGTAAATCTTGAGAATATCATCGGCGATGCAGGCTTTTATCTACTTTTCCGATTAACATCTGATAACATCAAGGTATGTTAACATGTAATCCCATTCACCGTACTTTCCAGGTCTGTAAGCTCCATTCACCGTTTTCATGATTCAGATAATAATCGTTTTCGTATATTAATAATACTTGTGTGTTTGTTTTGTGATCATGTTTGTGTGGAGTAATTTTCATCAATGACGAAGATCGTTGGTACGCTCGGACCGAAATCGATGTCTGTGGAGGTTCTTTCACAGTGTCTCATGGCCGGAATGTCTACCGTTTTTATTAAAAAGTCATATAATCAGGCATGCTTTCTGGATAAAACATTGTTAGATACTTGAATTGTGTCTGTAGAATTTAAATGTAATTAGATTGATGGGAATGCGATGTGCGCTACTTGTGACTAGAAAAGTGCATACGTGTTGTTCGATGAAATGTCTGATGAATATTTTTAAGTGGATTCTGATTTTGTGTGTTATAGAGCATTCTGGAGAAAGCGATTTGGTGGAACTTTTTAATGGATCAGACTCCCCATTCCGGCTTCGTTTAAATCTATGGAAAAGACGATTAAAATTTGGTGGAGACAAGCCGGGTTAAAAAGCTAAGCTGGAAAAAGTGGTTTATGTTGGGTGGTTTTCCTACTTCGTGCTGGATACCAAAGGTGAGAAACTAGAATCATGTGCAAGCAACATGTTACCTCTGTTCGCATTGTAAGTCCATCTTACATGTCCATGTTTCTTTGTGTCATTTACTTCATATGTGATCTTCTCTTTTCTTTAGCCATGTTGTTTGGGTGTGTCATGTTTCTCACTTATATATGTCATATTTTTATGTATAGGTTTCATGTGATTCATTTTGCTTTTGCTTGGTTACTTGTCAGATTGCATCCATGGCGGATTTTTCCTCTTTTCTTTGAAGATGATACATTTCGTATCTTGGGTTGGCATTTGAGACTATGAGTGCAACTGTCATGGGTCGTCCCTATGGTGCAAAGTTATTATAGAAGTTACCTTTCAATGCGTGACTAGCGAGATGCAACCCACGTGTTGCCGCGTGGACGCGAGGCGAATTCTATCAGAATTGGTTCGTTAAAATGGTATCTTCTTTTTTAAATATGTATATCTAATACAAATTCCAGTTGACGCAAAAACCAAAAAAACCTCAAAATGGTGTTAACTAAGTTGGTGCACATACAGACCATTGCTTCATGTAGTGCACCAAAACTGCACCTTTTTATAGCAAAAAAATTTAATAAACCACCCTTTTTACAACATTAAAACCTACCATTTTATGGAAATAAAATGCAGCAAAAGATGCACCAGAACTGCACTTTTTTACAACAAAAAATTTTAATAAACCACCCTTTTGACAGCATTTTATGGCGAAAAAATGCAGAAAAAGTGGTCTTTGGAGGGGCACTATTAATGCATAAAAACCAACTTAGAACACATATAAATGATGAGCAAAAGGTGGGAATCGAAACGGCAACCCCACGGTTGTAGAAATATGCGATAACCCGAAAATCGTAAAATCGTGTCACACACATGAACCTGAACAACACACAAGTATTCGCGGGTCGACACAAACACGACCCTTTTAACCTTAAAAAGTTTGTTTAGTTATTTTTTTGGCATGTTAATACTTTAAATTTATAAATTTACATATTATTTTTGTTTTTATTAAGTAATTATGTTTGAAGTATGTGAAGTTATATTTGAACTTTTAAGTTCTGGCAAAAAAAAAAAAACCCCCAAATAGGCAAATAGTGTAAGTTATTAAACTGGTCAATCCGCGAACCCATTGGGTTGAGACAAACACGACCTTTTTGTCTGAAAGTGTATGTGAGTTCGACCCGAAGTTGATCCGTACCCATTTAGATCAGACTCAAACCAACGAATTTTGTGTTAGGTTCGTGTCGTGTATGAAGTTCATATTATTAACTAATACAAGAAACCAAGAAAATATGTTTTCCTTATAACAAGGTCAAAGATTTTTTTAGTAACATTGTCTTTAGCTGCATTGTCATATGGCTCAGGTTGAATTTTTAAATTTGTATACGTGTAATTACAATTAAAGGGTTTTACTTTCATAGTTTCTTTGAAGGGTATTAAATTTTTAGTAAATTGAAGAGTGATTTTTTGGATAGTGTAGTCAATAAAGAGTCTTGGTTTTTCAAAGAAAAAATCAATAAATTTAAGCAATAAACTTTTGTAAACAAAACTTTCAAAATTATTTTTTATTTAAATATATCTATTTCCAGATCAAAAGTGGCAGTGTTGAGATGAGTCCCTTATTAATTTATTCTTAAATTAATTGATACAAAAGTTGATTTACATCTTACATTTAGGGTTTGAATTCTCTCATATTCATTTTTACTCTTAATGCCAACGCAGTTTATGTTGGAAGATACTCGATTTCCTTTTCTAGATCTCTCACACCCACCCACTTAGGTGTTTGGCACAATTATGATTTTAATGAAGCATTTGGTTTGACCCATTTGGGCCAATTTTTAGTTAATGTATCTTTATTTTATCCATTTGGCCCACTTTTTTTTTGTTAAAAGTTACTTTAATCCTGCAAAAGCATACAATAATCTTATCTACATCTTACAGCTATAAGGATAGCGATGGTAACATTTCAGAATTATTTACATCATTGCAGTACCATTTTTTATTCTGTTTTGTTGACTTAAGATTCAAGTAGATGCATAAATCTGGTAAGGGTGGGGTTCTAGAGTGAACATTAGTGTATTTGCGAACTGAGTGAACAAATCCTGGCCATTGATCTACACACGTGTATGGCCAGGATCTCATCATCAAATCGTAAAATACACTTGTGTATTTCAACAGCAAATCCTGGCCATTGATCTACACACGTGTATGGCCAGGATTAGTTCACTCAGTTCGCAAGCTACACTAGTGTTCATTTTTGAACCTAATCCAATCTGGTAATATATATAGCTTTACTTGTTGTTGTATTTTTTGGTTTCTAAGGCTTGTGGATGTTTCTTGCAGTCAACATTAACTTGGAAACAATGGGTGCATGGACCAGTCAAATTGAACAAAGAAAAGTTGCTAAGGTTGGAGACTAATCATAAAAAAATCAAGTTATCAAGTTATCAGTTATTTACCGTTAACATATGTATCAAGTTATCAGTAATATATCACTCTGTTTGTATTTATTTTATTTATAAACTTATAATTAATATAAATCAGAATTTCCTACCCGGGAAGTTCCCGGGTGATAACCTAGTAATAAATATATAAAATCATTATCCTTATCTTCTATCAAGAGGCGGAAAAATTAAAAATAAGTGTCTCCAAAAAATGACACGTGTCATACATTGATTTACACATTAATTTGTTTTATTATACAATACTAGTAGTAAGACCCGTGTGCAAACACGGGTGGTTTTTAGAAAACCATGCATACTACATTTTAATAGAAAGTATAGCAATAGCAATGTGTTAAACGTTAACACCGAATTTAATAATGAATTCCAAGGGGTTTTTAGGTTGGATTACGAAGAGTCGAACTAATCTTACTGGCTACTACAATATACTGAACTAATATATAACAAAACCTAAACCTAAAGGTCTCAAAACATACATTGGTCAACAATCGATGCAACTCCAAAGGTCTCCACTAGAAGAAAAAAATATGAATATAATTTAGAGGGTATAACATTTTCCTTTTGTGGACAGAGGAAGTGATTTTATAAGCATTGCAGTTAATGTGACATAAATGTAAATTAGTGCAAGTATAGTAGACAAGATTCAGGTTAACATGTAACCATAAACATAGATTAACACAAATTTATAGTCATTCGTATTCATTAAGTATCACCCAAAAGCTCACAATAAATGCAAGAAATTAAACACCTAAAAGAAAAAAAAAAAAAAGACAAACAATCAGAAGGACCATGGTGATGCTTCATTCTCGGTTAGCGTGTGCGTTACATTCTTCCCTCTTCTCAGAATTTTGTGTCGCAGACGAAAGACTTTAGGTGGCTAAACTGCGTTCCGTCTAAGGTCACTTGTTTTAGCTGGAGACTGCTTCTAAATCGGATCCCGGTGGGCGTCAACTTGGTCAGAAGGGGCATTTCAATTACGGACAGTCGATGCTTCTTCTGCAGATTAGAAGATGAGTCTGTTGATCAGATTAGAAGGGGTATTTCAATTTGCACACCAATCTGCACCCCACCATTAGTAACACCTCCAACTTTTTCAAACCACTTATCGACCTTAGTGACTCATCACTTATCTACAAAAAAGAAGATAAAAACGATATGCAGTCAAAATTCTGTAGTAATAACATTAATCAATAACACGAAACTGAATCATTTATACCTTGAGGTATGAAATGTAGAGATGCTTCAATCTCAAACTGTAACACCCCAGTGTTTCGGAAGTCAAAGTCAAAGTCAATATTGAAGTCAAATGAGGAAAAGATTGCTAATTGCAATCTGTCTTTCCTTACTCAATTCCTGTTTTGACTTCTTTGACTTATAATTAGTCTTTTTTGTGTCTTACGTTAGTTGTATTATGTGGAGTAATAAATTATAACCGCAGTAATCGACGAATATTATCGCTACGAATCGCTTTACGACTGTGAATAATAGGAAGTAACAATGCGATAAAGTTATCTAAACGTTAATCGAACTAATCTAATCAACATCGCGCTCGCAACTCGAATATCGCATTTTTGGTAATTGTTATACATGTGTGTATGCCTTATGTGTTACTTGTGCGTGTTTATTTATGTTATGTGTGGTAATCAATCGAATCGCAATCAAAACGCAATCGAACTCAATCGAAATCGAACTATGATAATTAGTGGAGAAGAGACAGCGCGCGATATGAATAGTTGGGATTAAAAGTAATTTGAATAGGAAACTCTATCGTATTCGCATCGTTCGCAATCGAAATTGAAATATCAAAAATCGTCGCATCGAACACTCAAACCAGATGCCAGCCGGCCGGATTGCAATCCGACCGGGCTGCCATCCGGTCGATGTGTCATCCGACTGGAATGCCACCCGGGTGAGATGTCATCCGACTGACCCACCCTTTCCTCTTTTGGAATCCTATAAATACCCCAAGTCACTTTCATTCTTTCCACTTTTGGCAAAGTGACGTCCGACCAGCTCGTGCTCCTCACCTTTTCTCCGATTTCCCTCAAATCCGGTAAGATGTCGTCCTAAATCTTGTACTTCTTTAATCTACACGCACTCCTACACCTTTCTATCTTTTAAATCTTAAGTTTTAACCGTGAAATCACTAGATTTGAAGAACTTCATGTTTTGGCCTCAATCCACCAAAAACAACTTAGATCTAACCGATTTCCACACAAATAAACAAAGATCTTGCATAGATCTAAATAATTGCATGGTGGAAAAGGATTGAAAGATGGTTTCTAACTTTCTTTCAACTATTTTACACTCAATGCACTCAAAACCGACAGAATCGGATCTCGTTCTAACCTCTACTCGTTCTTAGTGATGTGTTGGTTCAAGATCTGGATTCTATCCACGAGACCACCGATTCTGGGTTAATCAAGAACAACTGTCTCGAACCGGTTAACTGGTTGAACTTGGGTGATTCCTGTTTGGTCAGGTTACCGGGGTCGAAATGGGGTTTTGTGGGTTAACACGTTGTCAAAGCGTCTCGATAAAACTACAAACAATCAGAACGACCAAGTGAAAGACGAACGGAATGACCGGCACGGAGTGCTATCCGACCGGACTACTGTCCGACCGGACAGCCATCCGAGCGACTGGCCATCCGAACGGCTGACACTTTGGGTCCCACACTTAGTCAACCTTATCTAAAGTTTGAGTATTGAACGAATTGTTATCCGATCGGACTACCATCCGACCGGATTACTCTTCAGATCATGAGATACTTGACTTTAACACTTAATCGATTTTTCAAACGCGTTAAATACACTAAGGATGCCACCCGACCGGACTGCTGTCCGAATGAGTGACAACCTGCTGTGAACTTGCTCTCACTGAAGTGTCAACCTGTCGGATTGTCGTCCGATCGGACGATCGTCCGATCGACCGACCTGAAAGGTAGAGATACTTCGATGTTTTCAAAATGCTACAACAAAAACTTCAAAAGTCAAGCCATCATACACAAACACATCTTTCTCAAAGGAAGAAACAATCCACTCGAACAGTCATCCGACCGGACTACCGTCCGACCGAACAACTGTCCGACCGGATTGTCACTGCACGATCGGCTGTCCGACCGGATTACCATCCGACCGAACAGCTATCCGACCCACAAACACTTGCATCGTTTTACACGTCTCTTATCGTTGTGCTATCGTTCTGATCTGGCTAACCCTACTCTCTAAGCGCTCCCTTCAATCCATCAACCGCTGTGAGTATACTCGAACCCTTTTTGCTTTACGCACTTTTGGGTGTCACATATGTTACTTATACGAAATCACAATCAAACACACTACGCAATACTTTAAATGCTAACCGTTACCGCATGTTATATGTGACTTAATGAATGCTTGTTTGTTATGTTTACACATGGAATGCTGTCTACCTGCCTTAACGACGATAGTACTATAGTTTGGACTCAGCACCTGTTCACACGGGGGTTGTTAAGGACAATTATTTGCATGGATTACAGTGGTGATCATGTATTACGAACTGCCTTGAGCATTCAACCCGCAGTCATTGGTATCGATAGGTTCATGTCGATAACTAACATGCTTCGTTTTCCTCTGTGTACGTGCTGGTTATGCGTAAACTATTTCGAACTCTATATGCTATTATCAAACTTGTATACTCGCCTTTACACTATGTGTATTGACTTTATTTTAACGTATGTGACAGGTGTTTAGGATGCTTATCTGCTAGGAAAGCGAGGCTAGAATAAGGTCCTAGAGGCCAACAAATAGTTGTCTGTACAATTTGAATCTGAGTTGTCGGAACAGAACTAATTGCCTAGATTTTTGTCTGTAATATTTTTAATTGCCTTTTGAGACATGGTATGGGACATGTTATTTTAAATTGATTGGTAATGATAATTTTTATGGAAACTTCTGGACAATCTGTTTCGCTCAGTGCCATGCCCCGATGATTCCGCCATCGGTTGGGGTGTGACACAAACACTTATTAGATAACAGATCAATCCCCAAATCAATAATCTCCAAACACCATTTCAAACTCAACAGTGGTTTCAAACCACAGTTTTAACCCAACAGTGGTTTCAACCACTGTTTTCTCCACAAAACACTGTTTTAACTCAACAGTGGTTTCAACCACTGTTTCTCCACAAAACACTGTTTTAACCCTAATCTGGTCTCAAACACAGCCAGATTACACCCGTGTGCAAACACGGGTGGCTTTTAGAAATATCCAACACAAAATTACTAATCTCTCCTACAAATCGGTCGGGTTGCTGATACATGTATAGGCAAACTTATTTAGATAACATAGAACAAATACGAGTTTTATGTGAACTCAGTTTAACTGAATGGCATTTTACGCTTAAAAATGTGAATTCAGTTTAACTGTTGGCCAAAACTGTAACACCTCGAAATTTTGTGTCCAATAATGTATTGACATGTGTCTTAAGTTTACACGTGGCGTTTTATATTTAATAAAGGACTAATGTTGACAAACCTTGAAAGTATATAAATTTGAGGGTTATAAATGTCAGACAAGGGTAAGTATACTGTATAGTAACCCTAAATGGTGCTCGTACCTTCAAACGAATAAATCATGGATCGTACGGAAGCGAAACGCGGAAGAAAGTGGGAGATTACAAGCTGCGGGGGTTAACTGTGTCAACATGTTTAATTATACCTCTGAGTGACCCTTTGACGTACCCGAGGCTTTGTAACAGTAAAATACGCTCACTAGAATATACTGTATAAATTCCGCGAAGTTCCGTTTTAAAACGAGAAAGTTATGATCAAATTCGTACGAGAATGGTTAAAAGCGTCAACAATGAAAGTTAAGGCTTTCCGAATAATTAACAAGGTAACCGGGGACTTAACAATGCGGGTAAATAACACGAGGCCCTTAGTTGTAAATAATCAAGGGCCAAATCACAAAGTTACCCCTTCAAACCCGAAAGGTCAGTTTAATAATTACAGAAGATTTCGTTATTAAATTACTAGATTCTAGTCATGATTACAAAAGATTTAAAAATCCTGAAAAACAAACCTCTCGCGGGCCGCGTAAGGTTTTTGGTTAAGTTGAGGCGGGCTGCGAGCCTCCTAATTCTACGCGTCTGATTTAAAACTTCAGGCGGCCCGCGTAATAGTTGCATGAATCTTTCATGCGGGCCGCGTGAGACGCCCAGATGCAGAAAGTTTGGACTTGCATGCCTTTTGAACTTGTGAACGATCATTTAAGCAATAAGTGAGGCATGGGCACCCTCTACCTGACCCCTAGCACTTTAGGACACCTGCTGAGCATCCATACTCACTTGTAGCCTGAGTTGTGATGATCCCATGCCCTTTCTTGCACTATAAATAGAACCACATTGTGCATAAGTTCACCACACCTCAAAACACACTCTCTTGATCATCTCTGAAGCTCCCAAGTCTTCTTCTAGCATTCCAAATCGTGCTCAAACTTCTGTAAGTTGTTTAGAACATTTATGGTTTAGTTTTGCTTAGTTAAATAGCTAAAAATCAAACCGTCGTAACCACGGTTTGACTTCGAGATAAGTTCTCAATGGCTCAGTCCTAGCTCGAATCTAAAGTAGCTATGTGTTGGTATTTATGTGGGTAATAAACCCCTAAAAGGGTTCCCACTGATCACCACTCTAACTATGTCGAATGTCGAGTCAAACGTGCACTTAAAAAGTCAACAGAAAGTCATTTTACAATTTTGTACATAATCTGTAATGTATATGCTATGAAACCTGTTTTTATGATCATAAAACATGATATTAAGTATATAAACTTGTCTAAGCTCGTTTGATTCGGCCATTTGCTATATTGACCCGGTTCGGAGCCGAATGTCGCAAAAGTTTGACTTTTGCTTTGACTTCAGTTCTGACCCGTTTTAGTGCAATGTAGATATGCCTTAGGACACTCTTAGGACCAGGTCACGTGATGGTATCGCCCTCTGTGACCGGTTCGTTGTTTGTCCGAGTCTTTTATGCATTTCCGTTAATTACTTGAAAGTTGACCGTAACGCCCTTTTTAAAATAAAACGAGTATTTCGGACACGTGAAGGGACCATAACCTTGCTTACTAAATTCTAAGCATGTCCCTAAAGTTTCACGCCAATCCGAGGTCTAGAATGGGAGTTATGCTAAATAGCGCATTTTTAAGAAACTTTTGTAATAAACGGCGCAATTAGCATAACGCCTACCTAAACCAAGATTTCGTCACCGAAACTTTTACCCACTCTAGTTAAATAATATTTTGGGATTTTAAATATTTTAATTAATTTTAACCTGCTCATAACCTACGGTTATGGCTACGGTTCGGTAAATACCGAATGTGCCCTTTTCGGCCAAAACTTGAGTTCTACAAGGTCTTTTGACCCGATTCCAGTTGCTACTGATTTTAAATAATAAATAAGATATCTTAGACTTATTAAACTGATCGGGAAACTCAGGTTTCCTGTAGAACTCAGAAATCCCTTTAAAAGTCTTTAAAATGACCGGAAAACCTCTACGGGGCGTATAATGAACTAAAACTCGTTACGGGCATTATGGAAGGTATCCTACTGATACCACAACCTCTTTAAAGTATATTGACTTAGGAAAACAGTGTAGGACTCCTACGGTTACCCGTTGCGCCTATTGCGCGCACGGTTCGGCTTATGTAACTAGTTTACGTAAATTAGCCGACACGGGTCAAACCATATCATTTTGACCCCAAGATTCAGAGTGTGAATATTAAACCCGTATAAAACAAGTCTCCGAACTTGTTGGGTCAGAATCACATCCATTCTCGGTTTTCGCCTTTCACGCGAGTAAACCGTATCTATCCCTCGAAACTAACCGGTCTAGGCTACGGCTAATATAAAGACCCGTTAGGATTCTAATAGGTTATTTTAAAACCTTCGTTCCAGAATAGGAGCCCCAGTAAAAGATATCTGTGATTTAACCGATTAAGGACAATACTTGCAAAGGTAAATACTTTTAACTTATTTTCCCTTATACGGGCTTGGGTTACGGTATATATAAAATACCGCTTGATTGAGCATTAAATTCTCCACGCTGAGTGGGTATTAAATTTGATCGGCTCATTTAAACAGTCTTGTTACTTAAAAGCCTTTGGGGGGTTAATGACCATGTCCCGGATATCCTTGGCATCATTCGAAGAAATGGCCACGACCTTGACAGTCGGGTGTAGGCGTACACCCGGTATTATGTCTATACTATTAAAAGACGTAGCCGATGGCTTACCCACCTCGGTTTTACGCAATGTGGTGTGTCTATTGATCTTTAACCCGGACTAGATCCGGGCTACTGAACGCATAGAAGGAACATGTAATTCGTTCACAAGATTATAATTTTAAATAATTCTCCCAAGTTATAAAAGAATTTGTGCCTCGTGCATTCAAATCAATTTTTATAAACATTTTCAAAAGTGTCGGTTGAATGTATTTACCAGTGTAAACTGACGTATTTTCCCAAAAAGATTAAGTGCAGGTACTACACGTAATCGGCTGGCAATAGCTCCTTAGCATCTTAAGAAGTCTCGCAAGCTTGATGTCTTATCTGTTGAACAACATTTTTATTTATTTTGATCCCTCCTGTGGATACTATTCAACTACTTGTGATACATTTGATATTACAGTAAATGGTTGAATTATATTTATCTTTATGCTTCTGCTGTGCATTTATATATTGTGGTTTGACTATATTGTTGCCAACTACGTCACGGTAATCCCCACCGGGCCCACCGGTGATACACGTGGAAATCGGGGTGTGACAGGTTGGTATCAGAGCCAACATTGAGTGAATTAAACACTATCCTAATGTGTTTAATCTCAGTGACACAATTGCACATACTTGAGTCTAGACATGAACATAAGACAAACTGGAATCATATTCTTTCAGTTAATCTTTTCTTTTATTATTGTTATTTAAAGTTTTAAAAGCAGGAAATATGCCGCCAGTGATTTTCCGAGGAAGAGGAAGGGGAAGAAGAGGCAGAGGAGAGATCGTTACTCATCACGATCACGAAGCTGGACCTTCAAATATGCGAGCTCCTTCGACCACAAGGAGTGAAGAACCGCAAAGGCGAAGAGACCTTTATGAACCTGCGAGGCATTCCACCTCGCATAGCTCGACGCCATCATACCGACACTCATTCGGGCCAAATTCAGAAAATGATCCCAACAACCCGCAACCCTCCTTCATACCTCTACAGAGTTCGGTATCGCACCGAAATTTTGATGACCCTACTCCATACTTCAGAGGTCAGTTTAATCCAGCTGACTACATCTAGGAACCTTCAGGCTTTGTTCCTTTAGGACCACAAGACCACTTCTCCGAAGATCATATGGACGAGGATACTGATCCGACAGAACCTGCTCGTGGTACGCCCACGCATCCAATAGAAATCTCTGATGGGTCATCCTTTCATGGTACACCCTATCAGGGACCAGATAGCTTCATGGCGTTGTTTAATCAAAACGAGTGGTACCACACGCCACAGACATCACAACAGCCGCAACATCCGCGAGATCCCTCGGAGGATCCACGTTTCGTGGCAGTTACGCCACCACCTCCGCCACCGGTACAGCCAGTAATGCCTGATCCGCCAAGGCGTAGGAGGACAAATGCTCGTATGTCCACACGAGGAGGGGAATTCCACTTCAGCACCCCTCGACACTCTAGTAGTAGCCACTACCCGCCACTACAAGAAGAAGGACCTTCAAGTCCTGTACAGGAGGCGAACTCCGCACCAGCTGCACCAACTTCGCCACCATTTGGGTATGATCACCCAATACCTGCGTACACGGGTCCAACGGCTTACAACCCGTTTGAACCGTCATCGCAAGCACATTACAACTATAACTATGAGCGCGACCCATATGTGGTAGCGGCTAGGTATAATGCACGCTATCCCGACGGAGCTCATGGGAACATGGGAGTACCGGACTACTCAGCTCATGGGTACCCAGCACCTCCCAGACCTCCAGTTCCGCAACAGGCGCCACAACCACGTTTCTCTCCTCCCGAACAAGAAGAAATACTCCACCGTTTGAGCCGTGTGGAAAGAGACTTCGAAGAAGAACGTAAGAGCCACCGAGGATTCCTCAAGGGCTTAGCAAACCTACTGAAGGTCAAGAAGAAGAAACGTGATCATTAGTCCTTATGTATGTTCTAATGTAATGTTATTTTAAAAGAAGTCCCTGCGTGGACGTTTATAGTATTTCAGTCCCTACGTGGACTTATCTTTTAGTCCTTGCATGGACACTTATCTTGTATTAGTCCCTGCGTGGACTTGTCTCTTGTTTTAACCTCTATGTAGGTATGTACTATTTAAAAGTCCCGTTTAGGACGGTGTGTAATCGTATTAAAATTTTGGAATGTTATATTATGAATTTCATTTTGTTATCACTATGTATGAAATAAATCAAAACCATTCCTTTTAATTTGATCTGCCTAAATAAAGAATCTTCAGAGTGAAACCTAGCCAGGTGTCTTTTAAGATCCGGCCAAGATGGTAAGACCTAATTAAAAGATTCTGATTCCCTGTTAACCTCTGTAAGCATGTTAACAAATCATGACAGATGTGATTCGTTAAAGTCGCACACGTCATTCTTATACAAGAATCCTTTAAAGGATTCCAAAGCCCAAATTAATGATATAATAAATCATGGGTTAAATCATTAATAAAGATGATCACTTGTTAAACATCCATAAGTGGTGTAGTGCCTACGGGCCATACTGTAATGCCCTGCTTATTTGTACTTTCCATTTATAGCAAGACTTGTTCGTATTTGTATTTTTGGAAGTCTTGTTTCCTTTGTAATCGTATTTCATTTCAAGCCATTGTAAATTTGAGACTTCGATCGTAATGAAATTGATTTTGTTTATACATGCTTATACATTGGTTTGTGCATTCGTTTGATACTTTGGTTATAATGAAATACTATTTTATACATGCTTATACGTGTTTCAATACTTGGGTTATACGTTACCAATCTCGAATGCATACGCGCAACCGATACTCAACATACTGGTACTCATAACTTATACATGCTTGTTAACTATTAATTATGTGGTCAATAATAATAATAAAAATAATAATAATAATAATAATAATAATAATAATAATAATAACAATAATAATAATAGTAAGAATAATAATAATAATAATAATAATAATAATAATAAAAATAATAAAAAATAAATATAATACTAGTAATAGTAGTAATTCAATTAATATAATAATAATAACATTTTAATAATACCTATTAATGTACAACGTGAAGATAAGAAAAAAAAAAAGGAAAAAAAAATATAATAAAATGGATGACCAGGGAAACAGCCAACATGTATCAATTACATTTTTAGATTCCTACTCTTGATATTTTAAATAATTGGTCATGTGTTTAACCAACTTAGTATAATAAGTGTAAATCTAATGTATTGAAACAAAAAAAAAGAAAGGTAAGGTTGGTGGCCGTGAACAGCCATGCGACCGCAACAATAATCTGTTTAAATGGTTTTTTTTTTTTTTTTTGTTTTCAACCTCCAATCAATTTATTAATTAATTAATGCTCAACCACATAACCCTAATCCTTCTCCCTATAAATACAACTTAATCTCAGCCTCCTTACCACTTTACAAACTCTAATCTCACTCTCAAAACTCTCTCAAACTCCCTAAATTCGTAGCTGAAAGTGCAGGTTCGGACAGAAGTACCAAGCTCCACTAAAGTGAGCATAACTCACTCAATACTTGTCCGATTTAGTCCATTTTTTTCCTGTGTGCTTGGATTGACCTTGGCTTCGATTCCATGGGTATTTCACAGTGAATAAGTCCCTGGAACTCCGGCAAATAGGCTCCAAAGTTCACTGTTTTCATTTATCTTTACTAATTCTTGTTCAAACTTGAGTTTAACTCACTCAAACCCACGTCCTTATGCTTATAACCACTTCTATTGTTAGTTAAGCTTAAAAACGGGGCTGAGACATACAAAATCAGAGGTTAAACCTCAAATAAATTCTGTTTTGATTAGGGTTTTAACCCACAAATCATGTTCAAGTTTCAAACTTGATATAGGAGTGATTATGGAACAACTTGGGTTTTTCCAACATAAAATCCCCACATGATTTGATGATTTCTCATAGCATAGATTGTTTACATTATTGTATTAATCTTAGTTCATGACACTCCTTGTTTGTTGTTACAACAAGTGTAGTGGTGAACATATACGAGGTGCCTAAATGGAAGCTTGTTCTTCCTACCTCCTACATGATTTCTATGACACACCTTGAGGTACCTAAATGAAGATGTAATCTTCTACCTCATACTTGAAATACTTGAACATTTGGACTTAATAATATACTATACAACCTAAATAATATCTATGTACACTCGAACCTTTGATGTTGAAATCATGTTCATTTGTCAAAGTAGTAGAACATCATCTAAGGACCTAAACCTTGTTATGATTCTTATGGGTGTTCAACTCATGAAATCATTAAAACCCTTGTGGTTACCAAGTGTCATACAAGTGTTATGTGTGAAGATGATTAGTTTGATATAATATTTTCATGTCGCTTTAGTTTCGAATCCTTAATCTTCTGATTTCCCCAAACTCATACACTTTGTTCCTTTGTGTAGAAGGACAAGGTGCTCCAACTAGCTAATCCAACAACCAACTTACTCTCGGATTCCCAAGTTCAAGACTTGCAAAACCGTGATTACACTCGACCCATTTACATTTTAAACCACTTTTGGGTTGTAACATGTTACCATACAAAATTACACTTACACATACATAAACATGCTTTATGAACTCAATCCGTTATACATGCTACTTGTTATGCTAGATAATACATGCTTTATGCCATTACTATGTTATACCCTCGCTTAACAATTATAGCGCTATAGGAGTAGCACACCACCCGACGGGGGATTGTTAGGTCATTATACTATACGGTCTCGTCACTCTTGTGGCGAGGGATGCTAAATACTAGTGGACACTTTGGGTTTAGACGTAATAATATGCATGCTAATTACCTTGCTTACAAATTGCCATGTGGATTCGAGTAAAATGCTTTATACTTATGCTATACTATTTAAACCTTGTGTACTCGCCTTTGCTTTTGCATTGAATTTTATTTTAACATGTTACAGGTTGATGATGATGATGCTATGAAATGAAGTAGCAATGATGCCTAGATACACATATAGACGTTTAGGTTTAAATGTTGTATCAATTTTGATTATGTTGTTATGCATTTCGTTTGAACTTGTTATTTGAATTTCCTTGTATTGTTGACAAATTAAATTATGAAATGAAATCGGTTTATTAAATATTGACACAAATAGTGTTATGAAGTCTCTAGCAATCTTCACACTTCGTCTCATCCCGATGTTTCCGCCATTGGTTGGGGTGTGACAGATTGGTATCAGAGCCATAACTATAGGGAATTAGGAAAATTGCCATGCTTTTGCCCTAATCTATAGTTCTAGGAATTTTGTCTCTTATTTGCTGTTTAAAACTTTTGTACTCTACCATGCATGCTTCCTAGCTACACTTCTTGTTATTAAATTTATGCGCCTTTCCTAAGGCTAACACGAATACACTTATGCTATTTTATACTCTTGTAACATCAACGAGACAACTTTACCAAAATAGGCGTGAAACCCACAATTTGGTAAACGACTCTCACTCTACCTTTAATCTATTTTTGCACGAAATTCACCATTAAGCTAGGAGTGACATCCACAACTAAATGGTAATTTCCATTTCAACTCTAGTGGACCCTTGTCAAAGTGTCAAAATTTTATCTTTGGCCGACAAGTACCAACCACATTTAGGGTACGAGATCGTCAAGTTAGGGGTGAAACCCGCATCTTGTCGATTAAGTCCCATTCCTTGATTTTTATTCTCGCCAAAGTCCCGAATGTTCCAATCATTTAGAGATGTGTAGTAACCGGAAGGGTAAGATACCGTTAATCGCTTCTTGACGAGAGTATCTTACTTATAGGCCAAAGCACAATATCTCTAAATCGAAAGGACTTTCGACCCACTTTGGAATTGTCGACGTTTCTCTACCCGAAACAATCCTATGTTTTATTGAGCCTCTCTTTTATGTATCTCAATTTATATGTGATTTTATACTTGAACGTTCATTCATTTCGAAATGTCGTTTTAATCATTTCGCACGTTACCGCAATCATAAACAATAATAATTCTCGTGAACAAACTAAATTTATACCCTCTTTACGCAACTTATGTGTTATACTTGTTGAATGCATGTGGAAACTTATGCTCTATGTGAACTTTACTTGATACATGAACATTTACTTGCTTTTACATACACAAACCTTATTTTCAACTAATGATCAAGTCTCATCCTTTCCTTCTCTTTTTCAATCTTTTAGATGTCGTCTAGTTCCTCCAAGAGACGCAAGTCAAAGAAGGGTTCGACTTCCACCGCCATGTCTCAAAAAGATTGCATGAAATTTATGGCCAAGCAATTTGCTAAAGTCCTACCCGACATCGTTAGCAAGATTCAAACCGATTCACCGCATGGCTTTGTTGACTCAAAGGCAGACAAACCCAAACCGACCTTCCAGTTTAAGCAATTCATGGCTTGTAAACCCTTAGAATTTACTGGCAAGAATGGCGCTACCGCCATGATGAACTGGTTTGATGCCATCGAGCTTACTTTCTTGCAAAGTGGTTGCCCTGACGAACTAAGAACCTTGAATGCAACTGGGGTGTTTCGTGAAAAGGCACTCGAGTGGTGGACGACTGAACGTAACAAAAGAGGAAACGAGGTCGCACATGCTATGCCGTGGGACGATCTCAAACAGCTTATGAAAGACCACTTCTGTCCCCCTCATGAACTCCAAAAATTGGAGAACGAATTTTGGAACCTTACTCAGAAGGGGAGTGACATGGATGGCCTGATTACGCGCTTTAAACAACTCAGTGTTCTTTGCCCTGGACAAGTTGAGACCGTTCCTAAGACCATAGCCAAATTCGTTCGTTGTGTTGCACCTTCCCTGACAAACCACCTTGCCTCTGCTAATCCCCAAACCATCGAAGATGCTTTTCGTATAGCCACCGAACTTAACAACAACTGCGTTCTTCATGGAACCTTTGACAAGGTTTCAACGAAGAGTGCACGCCAAGCTACAATTGACGCTCCTGATGAGCTCAAACCCTCCCAACCGTCTAAGAAAAACCAAGGCAAGAAGCGGAAGGCTTCGAGCCAAAATTGTGCGGTCGTCACTCTGCCAAACCCACAACCTTTACAAACCGTACCAGCCACTAATCCCACAACCTTTGGACCACAAGGAAACTACGTTGGGTCGTGGCCCAAATGCAACCAATGCTTTTACCATCATCCTACTGGCACCCCCTGTCGCAAATGCTTCACCTGTAACAGACTAGGGCATTTTGCCAACCGTTGTCGCAACAACCTGAAGCCCGATCAAAACAAGGCTATGGTAGCTCAACACCCTGCTCCCAATCAACCTCAGAACCAAACCGTTTGTGTGCGAGCATGTTATAAGTGTGGTGATGTCAACCACATGGCAGATGTCTGTCCTCAACGAAAACAACCACAGCAACCACAGCAACCACAGCAACAACAGCAGCAGCAGCAACAACAGGCTCAACAACCCGCTCGAGGCCGAGCCTTTCTTCTCACTACTGCTCAAGCTCAAAACGCGAATGATGTCATTACTGGTACGTTCCTTGTGAACCATATTTATGCTTCTTGTCTATTTGATACTGGCGCCGATAAAAGTTTTGTGTCGTTAGAATTCGAGTCCTTGCTCAAGTGTAAACGCTCTAAGTTGCCAAAATCTTTCGCTGTCGAGGTCGCTAATGGTAAAACCGTCACTGTCGATTCCGTTCTCTCCAATTGTTCCTTGATTCTCAACGATCATACGT
This sequence comes from Helianthus annuus, assembly GCF_002127325.2. Classification (NCBI taxonomy): domain Eukaryota; kingdom Viridiplantae; phylum Streptophyta; class Magnoliopsida; order Asterales; family Asteraceae; genus Helianthus; species Helianthus annuus. The sequence goes on along the minus strand of NC_035448.2, from coordinate 13,150,398 downwards.
TTTCGATCAACCTTATACCTATGCAAATGGGTAGCTTTGACATCATAGTAGGCATGGACTGGCTTAGGCGAGTTCGTGCTGAAGTTGTTTGTTCTGAAAAGTTTATCCGCCTTCCTCTTCCAAACGGTGATTCCCTACACGTCTATGGTGAAAAGCCTTCTCAAGGCCTTAAGCTTATGTCGTGTATCAAAGCAAACAAGTGCTTACGCAAGGGTACCTTCGCCTTTCTCGCCCACATTGTGGAAAAGAAGGACAAAGGCCCAAGCATAAGCGACGTTCCTGTTGTACGCGACTTTCCGGATGTATTTCCCGACGATCTTCCTGCTCCGCCTCCTGCTCGTTCTGTCGATTTTCGCATCGATTTAGTGCCTGGTGCTACACCTGTCGCTAAGTCCCCCTATCGTTTAGCACCCTCTGAGATGCAAGAGCTCTCGAGTCAACTTCAAGAGCTTCTTGACAAAGGCTTTATACGCCCTAGTACTTCTCCTTGGGGCGCTCCCGTTTTGTTTGTCAAAAAGAAAGATGGATCATTTCGTATGTGTATTGACTATCGTGAGCTCAACAAGCTTACTATAAAAAACCGATACCCTCTTCCTCGCATTGATGACCTCTTCGATCAATTGCAAGGCGCGACCTGCTTTTCAAAGATCGATCTTCGTTCTGGGTATCATCAACTTCGAGTACTCGAAGAAGATGTACCTAAAACCGCTTTCCGCACGCGTTATGGTCATTACGAGTTCGTGGTCATGCCCTTTGGTTTGACCAACGCACCTGCTGTTTTCATGGATTTAATGAACCGCGTGTGCAAAGCATACTTGGACCGTTTTGTGATCGTCTTCATCGACGATATTCTCATCTATTCCAAGACGCAAGAAGAGCATAAGCGACACTTGCACCTTATCCTTGAACTCCTTCGTACTGAACGTCTATACGCCAAATTCTCCAAGTGTGAATTTTGGCTAAAAGAGGTTCAATTCCTTGGTCATACTGTCAACGAACTTGGAATTCACGTTGACCCCGCTAAAATCGAAGCTGTGAAAAATTGGATCGCACCTAAATCTCCGTCTGAAATTCGCTCGTTTCTTGGTCTTGCTGGTTACTATCGTCGTTTTATCTCCAACTTTTCAAAAATCGCCGTCCCTTTAACCTCCTTGACTCAAAAAGAGAAACCTTTTGTTTGGGGTCCCGAACAAGAAGAGTCTTTTCAAACGCTCAAGGACATGCTATGCAATGCTCCTATCCTAACGCTTCCTGATGGTAACGATGATTTTATCGTGTATTGCGACGCTTCAAATCTTGGCCTTGGTTGTGTCCTTATGCAATGTGACAAGGTTATCGCTTACGCATCGAGACAACTCAAAATTCATGAGAAAAACTATACTACCCACGACCTTGAACTTGGTGCAGTCATTTTCGCATTGAAGATTTGGCGACACTACCTTTATGGTACTAAATGTGTGGTCTTCACCGACCATAAGAGCCTTCAACACATCTTCAACCAAAAGGAACTGAACATGCGTCAACGCCGTTGGGTAGAATTATTAAACGACTACGACTGCGAAATCAAATACCACCCAGGTAAAGCGAATGTAGTAGCCGACGCTCTTAGTCGTAAAACTCATGTCAAAAGTATCCGTTGTTTCCAACTCGTTCACGATCTTCAAAATCGCATACGTAACGCTCAATATACATCTGTTAATGAGGGTAACCTCTACAACGAGATGCAATGTGGTGCTGAAAATAGTCTCGTGTCCAAATCTGATGGCATTTTATACTATCTCAATCGTATCTGGATTCCCAACCGTGATGATCTTCGCAAATTCCTGATGAAGGAGGCCCATAACACGAAGTATTCTATTCACCCTGGTGCCGACAAGATGTACCACGATATGCGTACATCCTATTGGTGGCCTGGAATGAAGAAGGATATAGCCACCTTCGTCTCAAAATGTCTCACATGTTCCAAAGTGAAAGCTGAACATCAACGTCCCTCTGGCTTACTCAAACAACCAAGAATACCTATCTGGAAATGGGAGAGCATTGCCATGGATTTTATCACTAAGCTTCCTCGCACTACTGCTGGTCATGACAGCATTTGGGTAATCGTTGATCGATTAACCAAGTCAGCTCACTTCCTCCCTATTCGTGAAGATTTCAAAGTCGAGAAATTGGCTAAGGTCTACATGAAGGAGATAATATGTCGTCACGGTATTCCCATTGACATCATTTCTGATCGTGATGCTCGTTTTACGTCTCGTCTCTGGCAAACTTTTCAATCTGCTATGGGTACTAAACTCAACCTTAGCACTGCCTTCCATCCTCAAACTGACGGTCAAACCGAGCGTACTATCCAAACCTTATAGGATATGCTTCGTTCATACGTAATAGATTTTGGTGGCAACTGGGATTCACATTTGCCCTTGGTCGAATTCTCATACAATAACAGTTATCACGCGAGTATTCAAATGGCAACTTTTGAAGCATTGTATGGTCGCAAGTGCCGTTCGCCTATTTGTTGGCACGAGATTGGTCAAGCCCAAATCACCGGTCCCGAGCTTATACAAGAGACGACGGACAAGATTTTACAGGTTCGAGACAACTTATTGAAAGCCAGGAGCCGACAAAAGAGTTACGCTGACAAGGTACGCAAACCTATGGAATTCGAGACGGGTGACTTCGTGCTTCTCAAGGTATCCCCTTGGAAGGGCGTGGTTCGATTTGGCAAGAAAGGGAAACTCGCACCTCGCTACGTTGGTCCTTTCAAAATTCTCGAGAGGATTGGCGAGGTTGCGTATAGACTGGACCTACCAGAAGAACTCAGCAATGTACACCCCGTCTTCCATGTGTCCAACTTAAAGAAATGTCTAGCTGACGAAGGACTCCATGTTCCTCTCGAAGACTTGCAAGTCAACGAAACACTCCACTTTGTGGAAAAACCGGTCGAAATCTTGGACCAAGGAACCAAGCAATTGAGGCGCAGTCGAATTCCTATTGTCAAAGTTCGATGGGAAGGAAAACGTGGCGCTGAATTTACTTGGGAGCTCGAAAGCGAAATGAAGTCTAAATATCCTCATCTTTTCCCTAAGTCTTCTTAAATTTCGGGACGAAATTCCCTAAAGGAGGGGAGACTGTAACGCCCTGCTTATTTGTACTTTCCATTTATAGCAAGACTTGTTCGTATTTCTATTTTTGGAAGTCTTGTTTCCTTTGTAATCGTATTTCGTTTCAAGCCATTGTAAATTTGAGACTTCGATCGTAATGAAATTGATCTTTTGTTTATACATGCTTATACATTGGTTTGTGCATTCGTTTGATACTTTGGTTATAATGAAATACTATTTTATACATGCTTATACGTGTTTCAATACTTGGGTTATACGTTACCAATCTCGAATGCATACGCGCAACCGATACTCAACATACTGGTACTCATAACTTATACATGCTTGTTAACTATTAATTATGTGGTTAATAATAATAATAATAATAATAATAGTAAGAATAATAATAATAATAATAACAATAATAATAAAAAATAAATATAATACTAGTAATAGTAGTAATTCAATTAATATAATAATAATAACATTTTAATAATACCTATTAATGTACAACGTGAAGATAAGAAAAAAAAAAAAAGAAAAAAAAATATAATAAAATGGATGACCAGGGAAACAGCCAACATGTATCAATTACATTTTTAGATTCCTACTCTTGATATTTTAAATAATTGGTCATGTGTTTAACCAACTTAGTATAATAAGTGTAAATCTAATGTGTTGAAACAAAAAAAAAAAAGAAAGGTAAGGTTGGTGGCCGTGAACAGCCATGCGACCGCAACTATAATCTGTTTAAATGGTTTTTTTTTATTTTGTTTTCAACCTCCAATCAATTTATTAATTAATTAATGCTCAACCACATAACCCTAATCCTTCTCCCTATAAATACAACTTAATCTCAGCCTCCTTACCACTTTACAAACTCTAATCTCACTCTCAAAACTCTCTCAAACTCCCTAAATTCGTAGCTGAAAGTGCAGGTTCGGACAGAAGTACCAAGCTCCACTAAAGTGAGCATAACTCACTCAATACTTGTCCGATTTAGTCCATTTTTTTCCTATGTGCTTGGATTGACCTTGGCTTCGATTCCATGGGTATTTCACAGTGAATAAGTCCCTGGAACTCCGGTAAATAGGCTCCAAAGTTCACTGTTTTCATTTATCTTTACTAATTCTTGTTCAAACTTGAGTTTAACTCACTCAAACCCACGTCCTTATGCTTATAACCACTTCTATGGTTAGTTAAGCTTAAAAACGGGGCTGAGACATACAAAATCAGAGGTTAAACCTGAAATAAATTTTGTTTTGATTAGGGTTTTAACCCGCAAATCATGTTCAAGTTTCAAACTTGATATAGGAGTGATTATGGAACAACTTGGGTTTTTCCAACATAAAATCCCCACATGATTTGATGATTTCTCATAGCATAGATTGTTTACATTATTGTTTTAATCTTAGTTCATGACCCTCCTTGTTTGTTGTTACAACAAGTGTAGTGGTGAACATATACGAGGTGCCTAAATGGAAGCTTGTTCTTCCTACCTCCTACATGATTTCTATGACACACCTTGAGGTACCTAAATGAAGATGTAATCTTCTACCTCATACTTGAAATACTTGAACATTTGGACTTAATAATATACTATACAACCTAAATAATATCTATGTACACTCGAACCTTTGATGTTGAAATCATGTTCATTTGTCAAAGTAGTAGAACATCATCTAAGGACCTAAACCTTGTTATGATTCTTATGGGTGTTCAACTCATGAAATCATTAAAACCCTTGTGGTTACCAAGTGTCATACAAGTGTTATGTGTGAAGATGATTAGTTTGATATAATATTTTCATGTCGCTTTAGTTTCGAATCCTTAATCTTCCGATTTCCCCAAACTCATACACTTTATTCCTTTGTGTAGAAGGACAAGGTGCTCCAACTAGCTAATCCAACAACCAACTTACTCTCGGATTCCCAAGTTCAAGACTTGCAAAACCGTGAGTACACTCGACCCATTTACATTTTAAACCACTTTTGGGTTGTAACATGTTACCATACAAAATTACACTTACACACACATAAACATGCTTTATGAACTTAATCCGTTATACATGCTACTTGTTATGCTAGATAATACATGCTTTATGCCATTACTATGTTATACCCTCGCTTAACAATTATAGCGCTATAGGAGTAGCACACCACCCGACGAGGGATTGTTAGGTCATTATACTATACGGTCTCGTCACTCTTGTGGCGAGGGATGCTAAATACTAGTGGACACTTTGGGTTTAGACGTAATAATATGCATGCTAATTACCTTGCTTACAAATTGCCATGTGGATTCGAGTAAAATGCTTTATACTTATTCTATACTATTTAAACCTTGTGTACTCGCCTTTGCTTTTGCATTGAATTTTATTTTAACATGTTACAGGTTGATGATGATGATGCTATGAAATGAAGTAGCAATGATGCCTAGATACACATATAGACGTTTAGGTTTAAATGTTGTATCAATTTTGATTATGTTGTTATGTATTTCTTTTGAACTTGTTATTTGAATTTCCTTGTATTGTTGACAAATTAAATTATGAAATGAAATCGGTTTATTAAATATTGACACAAATAGTGTTATGAAGTCTCTAGCAATCTTCACACTTCGTCTCATCCCGATGTTTCCGCCATTGGTTGGGGTGTGACAGATACATATTGTCATAATAAGACAAAAGACAGTGGTGGTTTAGGACTCCCTGTCAGAAGGAGTAAAAGGACTACGGTTCAAACCTTCATACCTTGATTCTCTGTAATCTCGGCTAATATTATAATAACGTCCTCGTGACTAGGCTTTTATGCCACTAGCAATATTAATTGTGATTAGGATAAGTATGTTCAAATCCTAAATAAAAGTGAGTAACAGATTAACCGGATATGGTCTTCGTTACCATGGTTAATGAGTTGCCATAAAAGACAATTCAATAATAAACTCCTAAATAGAATTTTCATTATCTTCTGCAGCAGATACAAGCTACTATGGCGAATCCTAATGAAGGAAACAGTCATACAAATGAAGATGATTATGATAATGCCCAAATAAATCTAACGGGCGCTCAACTCAAGGCTCTTGTCGAAAACGCTGTGCAAGCAGCTCTGGATCGACAATATACAGAATCCCGAAGCAGAACAGTTTCCAAACCACCATCAAAGCCAAAGACACACTCAAAAACCCACAGCAAACCACTATCCAAACCTAAGAAGGACGACGATAACCACTCGTCCAAGCCCAAGAAAGACGACGACAACCATTCGTCAAACGAAAATAGTGTTCGTCGCGAAAAGGAGTATATCGATGCCTCCCGGGCCAGGGGCTGCACATACAAGTAATTTGTGTCTTGTAAACCCCGAGACTTTACAGGGGAGAAGGGTGCCGTCGAATGTATGACATGGTTGGATGAGATGGACACAGTGGTGGACATCAGTGGCTGCGCGGAAAAGGATGTAGTGAAGTTTGTGTCGCAGTCGTTTAAGGGCGAGGCCCTAGCTTGGTGGAGGGCGCTTGTTCAGGCCTCGGGAAAAGCTGTGCTTTACAGCATGACGTGGGAGGAATTCGTTTCTCTCATCAGGGAAAACTACTGCCCTCAGCATGAGGTGGAGAAAATAGAGTCCGATTTTGTGTCATTGGTGATGACAAATCTGGACTGCCAGGCCTACTTGACGAGCTTCAATACGATGTCTCACTTGGTTCCTTATCTAGTCACCCCGGAACCAAGGAGGATTGCTCGTTTTATTGGGGGGTTAGAACCCGCGATAAAGGCTAGTATGAAGGCCTCTCGGCCAACGACCTTCAGGTCGGTGACTGACCTCTCTTTGTCCCTCACAATGGACGCAGTCCGACTGAGATCGCAGAGGAACAAAGAGGCCGAAAAGAGGAAGCGTGAGGATGATACCTCGCGGAGGTCGGGAAAGAAGCACCATGGGAACGGTGATGGCAAGAGAGGAACAGAGACGAGAAAAGAAGGGCAACAAACCGGGGAGAAGCCCAAGTGCAAGAACTGCCAAAAATTCCACTTTGGGAAATGCAGGTTTGGGCCGAACTCACAGTCCCAGTCAAAGACGCATACTTGTGGACTGTGCAAGTCCAAAGACCACAAGACTGTGGACTGTAAGAAAATTAAAGACGCAACCTGCTACAACTGTAGTGAGAAGGGGCACATCAGGAGCAACTGCCCCAAGTTCGCCAAGAAGACTGAAGAAACCAAAAAGAATAACACTAGAGTCTTCAAAATGGATGTGAAGGAAGCCCTGCAAGACGACAACGTAATCACATGTACTTTTCTCGTGAATAATATATTTGCAAGAGTACTTTTCGACTCAGGCGCTGACAAATCCTTCGTAGACCAAAAATATTGCAAACTGTTGAATATGCATGTCAAAACCCTAAATGTGAAATACGAGGTAGAGCTAGCAGACGGCATAGTAGAAACCGTCTCCACTATATTAGATGGATATATTATATCCATTAAGAACCATTCTTTTCCTCTATCTCTACTTCCCTTTAATCTAGCTGGTTTTGACATCGTTCTGGGCATGGACTGGTTAGCACACAACCAGGCCCAGATAGTCTGCAATAGAAAACAAATTGTGCTAAAGACCCCGACTGGTGAATCACTCACCATTCGAGGGGATACGCAGTATGGATTGCCCGAGAACGTAACTATGCTCAAAGCTTCAAGATGCTTAAAAAGAGGCTGTGTCATCTATATGGCACAAGTGATTATTGAAGAACCCAAATCAAGGATAGAAGACATTCCTGTCATTTCGGAGTATCCAGAAGTTTTCCCCGAAGACCTACCTGGGTTGCCACCAGATAGGCAGGTGGAATTCAGAATAGATATCATTCCTGGAGCAGCTCCCATCGCTAGAGCACCTTACAGGCTAGCACCGACTGAAATGAAGGAATTGAGGACCCATCTGGATGAACTGTTAGCAAAAGGTTTCATCAAGCCTAGTTCATCTCCTTGGGGAGCACCTGTCCTGTTTGTGAAGAAAAAGGACGGATCGATGCGTTTGTGCATCGATTATCGTGAACTTAATAAAGTCACGATAAAGAATAGATACCCATTGCCAAGGATCGACGATTTGTTTGATCAATTGCAAGGGGCTAGCTATTTCTCAAAGATCGACTTGAGGTCGGGCTACCATCAGCTGAAGGTCAGAGATGAAGACGTACACAAAACAGCATTTAGGACTCGCTACGGTCACTACGAGTTCCTAGTGATGCCTTTTGGGCTCACAAATGCACCGGCTGCGTTCATGGATCTCATGAATCGCGTCTGCAAGCCGTACTTGGACAAATTTGTCATTGTATTCATCGACGACATTCTTATCTATTCAAGGAATAAAGCCGACCATGAGAAACACCTACGATGTATTCTCGAATTGCTGCATCGTGAGAAACTCTATGCCAAATTCTCTAAATGCGAATTCTGGCTACGAGAAGTCCAATTTCTTGGACATGTCGTAAGTGAAAGTGGTATCCAGGTGGATCCCGCTAAGGTAGAGGCGGTCATGAATTGGCAAGAGCCAAAGACGCCCACAGAGATCCGTAGTTTCCTGGGATTGGCAGGATACTACGGAAGATTCATTGAGAATTTCTCAAGGATTGTTGCGCCCTTAACTTCTCTAACCAAGAAGAAAGAAAAATTTGTTTGGGGCCCTAAGCAGCAAGAATCCTTTGATATTTTGAAACAAAGGCTGAGCAACGCTCCTGTGTTGACGCTACCAGAAGGTACCGAAGAGTTCGTAGTTTACTGCGACGCGTCACACACTGGCATGGGGTATGTGCTCATGCAGAAAGGCAAAGTGATTGCCTATGCTTCAAGACAGTTGAAGGTGCACGAAAAGAATTACACCACCCATGACTTGGAGCTGGGTGCCGTTGTATTCGCACTAAAACTGTGGAGGCATTATCTATATGGAATCAAGTTTGTGATCTATTCAGATCACAAAAGCCTTCAACATTTATTCAATCAGAAGGAGCTAAACATGAGGCAACGCCGTTGGATGGAAACCTTGAATAATTATGACTGTGAGATCAGATACCATCCCGGCAAGGCGAATGTAGTCGCTGATGCCCTGAGCCGGAAAGAAAGGATGAAACCCATCCGAATCAATGCTAGGAGGATGGAAGTAAAGAATAACTTGATTGAAAGGATATTAGCTGCACAGTGAGAGGCTGTGTTAGAAGCTAATTATCCTAAGGAAAAGTTAGGAGTAACTGAGGAGCAGTTGACTCTTAGCAAGGATGGAATCCTGCGACTGAATGGACGAATATGGGTTCCTATTTACGGGGGACTACGAGATGTTATCCTCCAGGAAGCCCATAGTTCCAAATATTCTGTCCATCCCGGAGCAGATAAAATGTATCAGGATTTAAAGGCAAACTATTGGTGGATAGGCTTGAAAAAGTCTGTAGCCGCCTATGTAGCCAAATGCTTGACTTGTGCGCAAGTCAAGGCTGAGCATCAAAAGCCATCTGGCTTGCTACAACAGCCTGAACTTCCTGAATGGAAATGGGAGTGTGTAACTATGGATTTTATCACCAAGTTACCAAAAACGAGCAAAGGAAACAACACAATATGGGTTATAGTCGATCGACTGACTAAGTCAGCTCATTTCTTACCCATCAAGGAGACTTATAGCTCCGATACATTGGCCCAGTTATATGTTGATAAGATTGTCGCCTTACATGGTATACCTGTGTCTATTATCTCTGATCGAGATACTAGATACACGTCACATTTCTGGAAGAGTTTCCAACAATCTTTGGGCACACGTTTGAACTTTAGTACGGCTTACCATCCTCAGACAGACGGCCAGAGTGAGCGTACTATTCAAACGTTAGAAGACATGCTACGAGCATGTGCTATCGATTTAGGTGGTAGCTGGGATAAGAACCTACCCCTAATCGAATTCTCCTACAACAATAGCTACCATACCAGCATAAAGGCTGCGCCTTTCGAGGCATTATACGGTAGGAAGTGTAGATCGCCTGTTTGTTGGGCGGAAGTGGGAGAGGTCCAATTATTAGGGCCAGAGATAGTTTTCGAAACAACGGACAAGATTGTCCAGATTCGGGAACGTCTCAAGGCTGCCCGTGATAGGCAGAAAAGCTACGCTGATCCAAAGCGTAAGGATTTTCACTTCGAGGTAGGTGAAAACGTGCTACTAAAAGTATCACCCTGGAAGGGGGTGATGCGTTTCGGTAAGAAGGGTAAACTGAGCCCGAGATACATAGGACCTTTCGAGGTTATCGAACGTGTCGGGTCAGTCGCCTATAAATTGAACTTACCAGAAGAGCTCAATGGAATTCATAATGTGTTCCACATCTGCAATCTAAAGAAGTGCTTCGCTGATGAATCATTAGTGATCCCACACACAGATGTGCATATAGATGAGAGCTTGAAGTTTGTGGAGAAGCCTTTGTCGATTGAAGACCGACAGGTGAAAAAGCTCCGAAGAAAACACGTGCCGACAGTTAAGGTTAAATGGGATGCCCGGAGAGGTCCCGAATTCACGTGGGAAGTTGAATCCACGATGAAGGAGAAATATCCCTATTTGTTTGAGTAAATCTCGGGTCGAGATTTATTTTAAGGGGGAGAGGATGTAACACCTCGAAATTTTGTGTCCAATAATGTATTGACACGTGTCTTAAGTTTACACGTGGCGTTTTATATTTAATAAAGGACTAATGTTGACAAACCTTGAAAGTATATAAATTCGAGGGTTATAAATGTCAGACAAGGGTAAGTATACTGTATAGTAACCCTAAATGGTGCTCGTACCTTCAAACGAATAAATCATGGATCGTACGGAAGCGAAACGCGGAAGAAAGTGGGAGATTACAAGCTGCGGGGGTTAACTGTGTCAACATGTTTAATTATACCTCTGAGTGACCCTTTGACGTACCCGAGGCATTGTAATAGTAAAATACGCTCACTAGAATATACTGTATAAATTCCGCGAAGTTCCGTTTTAAAACGAGAAAGTTATGATCAAATTCGTACGAGAAGGGTTAAAAGCGTCAACAATGAAAGTTAAGGCTTTCCGAATAATTAACAAGGTAACCGGGGACTTAACAATGCGGGTAAATAACATGAGGCCCTTAGTTGTAAATAATCAAGGGCCAAATCGCAAAGTTACCCCTTCAAACCCGAAAGGTCAGGTTAATAATTACAGAAGATTTCGTTATTAAATTACCAGATTCTAGTCATGATTACAAAAGATTTAAAAATCCTGAAAAACAAACCTCTCGCGGGCCGCGTAAGGTTTTTGGTTAAGTTGAGGCGGGCCGCGAGCCTCCTAATTCTACGCGTCTGATTTAAAACTTCAGGCGGCCCGCGTAATAGTTGCATGAATCTTTCATGCGGGCCGCGTGAGACGCCTAGATGCAGAAAGTTTGGACTTGCATGCCTTTTGAACTTGTGAACGATCATTTAAGCAATAAGTGAGGCATGGGCACCCTCTACCTGACCCCTAGCACTTTAGGACACCTGCTGAGCATACATACTCACTTGTAGCCTGAGTTGTGATGATCCCATGCCCTTTCTTGCACTATAAATAGAACCACATTGTGCATAAGTTCACCACACCTCAAAACACACTCTCTTGATCATCTCTGAAGCTCCCAAGTCTTCTTCTAGCATTCCAAATCGTGCTCAAACTTCTGTAAGTTGTTTAGAACATTTATGGTTTAGTTTTGCTTAGTTAAATAGCTAAAAATCAAACCGTCGTAACCACGGTTTGACTTCGAGATAAGTTCTCAATGGCTCAGTCCTAGCTCGAATCTAAAGTAGCTATGTGTTGGTATTTATGTGGGTAATAAACCCCTAAAAGGGTTCCCACTGATCACCACTCTAACTATGTCGAATGTCGAGTCAAACGTGCACTTAAAAAGTCAACAGAAAGTCATTTTACAATTTTGTACATAATCTGTAATGTATATGCTATGAAACCTGTTTTTATGATCATAAAACATGATATTAAGTATATAAACTTGTCTAAGCTCGTTTGATTCGGCCATTTGCTATATTGACCCGGTTCGGAGCCGAATGTTGCAAAAGTTTGACTTTTGCTTTGACTTCAGTTCTGACCCGTTTTAGTGCAATGTAGATATGCCTTAGGACTCTCTTAGGACCAGGTCACGTGATGGTATCACCCTCTGTGACCGGTTCGTTGTTTGTCCGAGTCTTTTATGCATTTCCGTTAATTACTTGAAAGTTGACCGTAACGCCCTTTTTAAAATAAAACGAGTATTTCGGACATGTGAAGGGACCATAACCTTGCTTACTAAATTCTAAGCATGTCCCTAAAGTTTCACGCCAATCCGAGGTCTAGAATGGGAGTTATGCTAAATAGCGCATTTTTAAGAAACTTTTGTAATAAACCGCGCAATTAGCATAACGCCTACCTAAACCAAGATTTCGTCACCAAAACTTTTACCCACTGTAGTAAAATAATATTTTGGGATTTTTAAAGATTTTTAAAGATTTTTAATTAATTTTAACCTGCTCATAACCTACGGTTATGGCTACGGTTCGGTAAATACCGAATGTGCCCTTTTCGGCCAAAACTTGAGTTCTACAAGGTCTTTTGACCCGATTCCAGTTGCTACTGATTTTAAATAATAAATAAGATATCTTAGACTTATTAAACTGATCGGGAAACTCAGGTTTCCTGTAGAACTCAGAAATCTCTTTAAAAGTCTTTAAAATGACTGGAAAACCCCTACGGGGCGTATAATGAACTAAAACTCGTTACGGGCATTATGGAAGGTATCCTACTGATACCACAACCTCTTTAAAGTATATTGACTTAGGAAAACAGTGTAGGACTCCTACGGTTACCCGTTGCGCCTATTGCGCGCACGGTTCGGCTTATGTAACTAGTTTACGTAAATTAGCCGACACGGGTCAAACCATATCATTTTGACCCCAAGATTCAGAGTGTGAATATTAAACCCGTATAAAACAAGTCTCCGAACTTGTTGGGTCAGAATCACATTCCATTCTCGGTTTTCGCCTTTCACGCGAGTAAACCGTATCTATCCCTCGAAACTAACCGGTCTAGGCTACGGCTAATATAAAGACCCGTTAGGATTCTAATAGGTTATTTTAAAACCTTCGTTCCAGAATAGGAGCCCCAGTAAAAGATATCTGTGATTTAACCGATTAAGGACAATACTTGCAAAGGTAAATACTTTTAACTTATTTTCCCTTATACGGGCTTGGGTTACGGTATATATAAAATACCGCTTGATTGAGCATTAAATCCTCCACGCTGAGTGGGTATTAAATTTGATCGGCTCATTTAAACAGTCTTGTTACTTAAAAGCCTTTGGGGGGTTAATGACCATGCCCCGGATATCCTTGGCATCATTCGAAGAAATGGCCACGACCTTGACAGTCGGGTGTAGGCGTACACCCGGTATTATGTCTATACTATTAAAAGACGTAGCCGATGGCTTACCCACCTCGGTTTTACGCAATGTGGTGTGTCTATTGATCTTTAACCCGGACTAGATCCGGGCTACTGAACGCATAGAAGGAACATGTAATTCGTTCACAAGATTATAATTTTAAATAATTCTCCCAAGTTATAAAAGAATTTGTGCCTCGTGCATTCAAATCAATTTTTATAAACATTTTCAAAAGTGTCGGTTGAATGTATTTACCAGTGTAAACTGACGTATTTTCCCAAAAAGATTAAGTGCAGGTACTACACGTAATCGGCTGGCAATAGCTCCTTAGCATCTTAAGAAGTCTCGCAAGCTTGATGTCTTATCTGTTGAACAACATTTTTATTTATTTTGATCCCTCCTGTGGATACTATTCAACTACTTGTGATACATTTGATATTACAGTAAATGGTTGAATTATATTTATCTTTATGCTTCCGCTGTGCATTTATATATTGTGGTTTGACTATATTGTTGCCAACTACGTCACGGTAATCCCCACCGGGCCCACCGGTGATACACGTGGAAATCGGGGTGTGACAAAAACCTTAGGGACGAAAATGGCATTTTACGCTAAAAGAATATGAACTTAGTTTAATTGAATATAATCTACCTGTCCTGTGGAGACGATAACTGGATCGCGCATCAGTTCTAACGAAATAGGGCAAAGGAAGTCAACATGTTTTACTGGAGCATCCAATTTCTTTTTTTCATCTAATAAAGATGATGTTTCAGATGAGTTCTTTGAAGTTTCCAACTGATACACCGTTTCATTTTGATTATACCCTTCCGAAAGATTCTCTTTCGACGCAGCTTCCACCTTTGTTTCAGCTTCTTGATCATTGATGTTAGTATCGGTCTTTGCAAGATGAAGATCTTCTGCATCCGACGTTTAATTTAGGGGTTTACTGTATCTTTCTCTCACTCTTCGCAGCTGACCTCTTACTAAGTCAACCTAAACACGCGATATAACATGATTATTATAAGAGGATAAAATATCAAATCAAAAGATACAAGAAAACATTACCTTTTGCAATGTCCATAAAGAAAAGAAATGGATCAGCTTCATTAATAGGAGATTGCAAGTCTTCATTATCATTGAAGTCATCATCGTTGTCGTCATCATCATCAACTCGACGGAATGACTTTCCCTTCAGATATATTAGATTCATGATTACAACTTGATTGATTTGTTACTATTAATAAAGTAGATAGATGTCCGAAAATATATAAACCTATACGGCTAATCTTTGAAGTTTTAATCTATCAGCTTCATCGCCATCCTCTGCATCAACTCCCATATCCACATGAGACCGTAGCTTAACTGAAGCACCCCTGTTAATTTAAATGAACTTACGAATTATTTTTCATCTTTTTTTTTTTTTGGTTACATTCTGGTGCAAGTAGAATATCATGGTGAAAAGGGAGTTCAAATTAATCAATATGCTTTCTCGATCATAAGAATCAAATAAATACCTAGTCAAATATGACATATTCTAAATAATAAAAGCTTACTTTAATTTATAAATCAATTGATAAAATAGTTATAAATTAATTGCATACCTGAAATTTTAAATAATTTTACATAGGCATGCTGCTGCAATGAAAGATTTATAATATATTAATTCGTGTGAACTGTCAAAACACATATATAATGTGAATCTTTAACTTAAAAACACATACCAGGGTAACCATGTAAGATATTAACAGACATCTTCTGTATTTGAGACGAACCTGCAGAATCAGTCATATCTCCCAAAAGATCAGTCAACTCGAGTTGATTTTCTTTCTTATCCTTGACAGACGGGGCTTCCTTCTGCATATTGATCCTTCTCTATGTCATTTTTGCTATCATATTCAAGGTTTCTAAGATATATCACTACAAAACTCGTATCAAAATTGATCCTAAAATAAGTCTGGTTACTATATTGCATCTACATAACCAAATAACAACTGTAGAAAACTAAAAACCGAACAAATCTAACATCACATATAACACTACATCAAACAAAAAGAGTTCAAATCACTTACTTAGCTGACGACAACGACTTTTGACGCCAGAATCGTGCGTGGATTGCGAACAGAGATAAACCGCCTTTAATACCAACTCTGATGACAATTGATTTACCCGTATTTGTCCATCCAACTTCCTGCTTGAATATCTTTAAGGAGCTGTTTTGTAAATCAAGCAATCCATTTGGCTGTGTACACATCCTTTCAATATCTTCAAGAAAGCAGTTTCTTTCAAAGTCGAGATAGTGCAACTAAAAGACATAGTTTGCTAAATATGTCTTTCCAATCCCAGCCATTGCCCATATTGTGAGAATTTTAGTGCTTTGTTGGGATCTGTCTTTCAAAAATGAAGTGACGAACCTAACTGAAGAATCCACTCCAATTAGATATGGGATTTTACTCCTTCTCTCTAGGTGCAATCTGCTAGCTATCTCTTTAACAGTTGCTTCAATAAGTATGATCCGCCTCATAAAAAAAGCATAACATCAACTACCTCACCAAAACAAAAAGTATACTGAAGTACTGAACTATGGAACACAATACTTTCGTAAAAGGGAAACAAAAGCAGAAAATACCAGTCATCAACTATGTTTGTGAGGCTTCTAAATGATGCACTTGGGTCTTTAGATTTGCAGCCAGCCACATAAAGTGGCAAAATAACCTGCCATTATATGTACATAATATATATATCAGCACAATTTTATATTAATATTTTTCGCTTGGAAACTTTTTATTGCAAGATACTCCATCTCAAAATATAACTAAAATACAACACAAATCAAAGAAAAGAACAGGCTAATGAGAATGAAATCGAGGCTTACTGAAGCAAAAAAGCATCCACCAATGACTTTTCGCCGAGAAACACCAAACGTCGCCAGCTCAGACTACTGTTTAACAAAATTATTCCAAATTTAAGTCACAAATCTGTTGCGCAAAGAACATTCTCATAAAACACTGATGACGAAAAACAGACAACATTAACCAACAATCCTGACCAAGCAACACGAAAAACAAACCGAGACTCACATTACCTCTATAGCAATGTGAGTAATTAATTACGTTTATCTCTAATGTATGTGACATCATGGCTATAATTCAAATTGTGAATTTTGATCAGTTCCAAACATTTAAGTTCATATTGATCCTGATCCAATATGCATACGTCTATCCCAAATAGCATTGTAAAGATAGCAGCTGGGTCATACCATAATCTAAATAACTAAAGACCACAAAACTACCATTGAGATTCCTGATTCCCAATGAGCATTAAATCTTTAACCTGTTATAAAATACTAAATCTTTAACTAAAACAATAAACTGAAGAAAGAATATATAAAGAATAATGCCAAAAGGTACTGAAAATACAAATAAACATTCAATACGCATTGGATGGAAGTCTGGATGGACCTGGCGTGCCTACAAAAAGTTATACAAATAAACATTCAAACCATATCTAAAAAACTTACATGTAGTCGCCAATAAGGGTAGTTCGTCGGGTAGTTTTCAGAATACTCATCCTCATTTTAGAAACAAACGAAGTGTATATCATATATTGAAAAATACAAAACATACCTTTGTGGCATAAGCAATTTAAGAACTCGATCTTGATGTGCTTCCGTCTTCCAAATCCTAGATAACATGTATAACACTTACCTAAATACAACTGTACATACAAACGAAGTTAGATAATCAATAATACAAACAGATTCCAATCACAACAAAAAGTTATAAGTAAACTGGTAAAAATACAATGTTACCTGCCATTGGCTTCTTCCCCTTTCATATCAGCAACTTCTATTAGGGTTCCATCTAATTAGAACTTATACAACTACAAAATAAAAATAACGAAATTTCAAGAAACTCGCTGAGAATCCTCTAAATATCGAATAACGAAATCACAGTGGCTAAACTGAAATTATTCCTCTAAATATCAAATATTCAATTGTACTTTCAAATTTCAATGATGAACTTGTTAATTGAGGTTTCCAAGCGATTTGTTGTTGAGTAAATGATGATGAAATTGAAGAGTAATTGTAGAAGAAGTGGCGGAGATTGTGTTACCGTGAGGAAATTGACGACGTGAGATTCCCAGAAGAAGGTTTAGGGTTTGATGAATTGAATATGCTCAGATTAGGGTTTGAATATTGCTTGGTAGTCATTATCGGTTAACAAAAGTTATAATCTAATCTGTGAAGTGTTCTTGGCTTGCATATCACCCGACGACTTCTTTTTAGGAGATGTGTGGTTTGAATAGATTCAAGACAATCAGATTTTGGGAGGAATGAAGAGTTTGGGTTTGGATTTGAATTTTGAAAGATGGGACTCTATATTTGAGAGAGAAGAATTGAAGCTCTGATCACATTAAATGCAAATTACATATCTCTATAAGTTTTAAATTTCAAATTACCCTCCATTTTAATTAAACATCTGCTGAAGGAATGTATTTAAAGTGATGGCAGCGGTTGAATTTTGAATGTGGAGCAGAGTTTTGAAAGTTATGTGGGCAAACATTTGCCCTTTTCTATGTGGGCAGACCTTTGAAAGTTAAATGTGAGCCAGAGCTTTGAATTTTAAAGTCTTTTAATATTAAGCTTTATGATGTAATAATGACATAAGAAAAACATTGTTGGACAACCTCTATGGCTGCCAACTAAGCTTTTCTTATTTCACTGCATTTTCTCCTTTTATTGATAGTATAGATAGATATAGATATATCTATAGATATTATAAGGCCAGTTAATTAACTTGAAAAAAAAATATTGAATTTTCATTTCAAGACCACAAATGTCCTTATATAAAATTTACTTTTTCCCTTTTCCCAATCACCTTTTCTATCTATATCTATAATATATAATAAAATAAATCGCCCTTCTTTTATACTTATATTAATTTAATCAGAACAATACACAATACACGAGTTTTTTATAGATATAACTTTTTTTATTATTTAATATATAAAATTGCATCTATTCAATCCATGTAATAAACGAAGTTTTAAAAAATATATTATTTTATTATTTATTAAATAAAATTACATTTACGCGCTTATTTTTATGTATGGTTTTAGTTGGTCTACGTTTTGTCACAAGTTTTGTTCAAGAACGAGTTAGGTCAAACATAATACGTTTTCACTAAGCGGTATAAATTCGAGTTACTTTACGTTTCAACGTCGCCGTAACGCATAGTAACAGTCTTTAACTTAAAAACCTATATTTTCTTACGTGCTTTTTTCAGTACGTTTCGGTACAGATCCAAGTTGGTTTACGTTTTGACATAAATGGTCTACGTTTTGTCATAAATTTTGTTCGAGAACGAGTCGGGTCAAATATAATACATTTTCACTAGGCGGTATAAGTTCGAGTTACTTTACGATTCAACACCACCGCAAAGCGCGGTACTATTCTTTAACTTAAAAACTACTATTTTCTTGCGTGTTTTTTAAGTACGTTTTGGTATAAATCAAAGTTGGTTTACGGTTTGATGTAAATTTTTCTCGGTAACGAGTTACATCAAATATAATACGTTTTCGTGCTTATTTTAATGTATGTTTTTAGTTGTCTATGTTTTGACGTAAGTTTTGTTCGGAAAAGAGTCAGGTCAAATATTTGACGCTATAAGTTCAAGTTACTTAAAGTTTCGACGTCGCCGCAACGCCTGATGTGGTCAAAATACTAGTTATACGATCAATCTAAACCTATCATCAATATTTAATTTGCATAAAAAAGAGTAAGTTTTGTGGGATGAAATTCAAGGAAAAAATAAGAAGTATACAAAGACACAATAGAACGCACTGTCGAGAAAAATATAGCACAATGACGAAAAATATAACACAATGCCAAGGAAAAAAGACACAATGGGTCGCAAAAAAGACATAATGGGTCGCAAATATAGCACAATGATAAATAAAAGACACAATGATAATAAACAAAAATTCTAAAATCTACAACATATAAATCCAAAAGTGAAAACCTAAAATCTCACATCATAAAGTTTGATGAGACGATCCCAATGCCGCTTGAATGGGGTCATCGAAGTCCGTTTGATACCCTTTATACGACTTGTTATTTTTAGAAGGATCTAAACCAAGATTCAAACCTATCATCACTTATTTACTTTGCATAAAACAATTTTTGTAGATTTGTGATGTTGGTAAAGATGCGATCGTGACATTGACCGTGCTAATTTGCCTCTCCTAGTTTAACTTATTTAAGAACTAGGTTAGTTCCCCGTGTGTTACACGGGTTGAACAATCTAAACTATATAATAAATATTTCTTGTAAATGCAAACTAAAGATGGAGACGTTTATATACCAAATTGATATAAATGAGTTAATACATTTGAGTGTGTTCCCTTTTCGTCAAACGAAATTTAAAATTTATGGTTAGATAATTTATTAAAGAGTAAATTGCCATTTTAGCCCCTGAGTTTTTGTCCAAATTGCCATTTTAGTCCAAATAGTTTTTTTTTCTCCTCTGGGTCCCTGACTTTTCCTTTTACTTGCCATTTTGATCACATTGTCTAACTTAGGCTAAAAACCAGGTTATAATTAGGGGTATTTTTGGCATTAAATTATTATGAGGTTTATAAATTATGTTGTAAACTACCCCTGGTTATCACTACACAATAGTTATGCCAAAAATACCCCTGGTTATAACCAGATTTTTAGACTGAGTTAGTCAATGTGATCAAAATGGCAAGAAAATGAAAAAGTTAGGGATCCAGAGGAGAAAAAAAAACTATTTGAATTAAAATGACAATTTGGACCAAACCTCAGGGACTAAAATGGCAATTTACTCTTTATTAAAAATATATGTTTCGTTAATAAAAAATTATGAATTTTTTCCTATAAGAGATTAAATTAAAATTAAACTAAATAATAATTATCTATAAGAGATTAAACTAAATAATATTTAATATGAGAGTTATCTATAATTAATTAAAAGAGATTAATTAAACTAAATAATAATTATCCATAAGATATGGCTTAATATGATGACAAGTGTCCAAAATTGGTTTCTTTTATTATATAGTATAGATAGATTCGTGATATTTATAATTTACAAAAAAAAAAAAAAAACAATAACTTGTTATACAAAGTTTTATATATAATTTACAAACACTTGCTTATTACACAAAAAAAAAACACACACACACACAACTTGTTATACATAGTATATAATTTACAAACACTTGCTTACAAGAAAATGATCTTTACTCCATTAACGATTTTGAAAACTCCAGTTATGAATTATATAGAACATGATGAATAATCCGGTCACAACAGAAACATGTGACATATATGACAGGGTCACCATAACTGATCAATGGTTTGAAAATTTTCATATAAATTCCTTCTCATTAATTGTATACTTATACAACTCATGATCTAACCTTTCAAGGGTAATTCTTGCCGCAACTTGTTCGGCAAGCGCTTCGCAGGGCCTGCATGACAGTTAATAAAGGATGACTAGCATTTAAAATGCCCAATATCGCATATCGACACTAATTCAATCTTTTCATACAATTATTTGAGACTTGAAAACAAGTATATTGAATCTTGAAAGCTTAAACAAGTTTTATGGTTCATTATATTTTTGGAACATAGATCAGGAAATTACCTATCGTCCGATTGTATAAAGCATGGTACTTTAGTTGCTTCAACGAGAGCGCTTTTCCATACTTTCATCCTCGGGTGTGTATCATATTTGGACATGGCTTCGCCAAAATACCCTGTTTGCCCCCTCACATCAGAGGGGCGTACGTCCCAATATACAGATGTAACAAAATTTCCTCTTTTTTTCACGCACTCGATAATCTCCACAACTTCGTCCAGGTTCCAATCATTAGCGCCAAAGTTTTTGGAGAAAATGATAAGAAAATACCTTGATTCTTTGATGACAGAAAGGCGTTTCGAGTTGTCCTTGTATGTGGAAAGTCCTCCTTGTTTAAGAGCATCACATAGACAATCAACAAAGTGTTTTGTTTCAACTCTAGAAGTACTAATGTATACATCATACAAGTACCCACTTGGATTCCTACCAAAAAAACAAGAATTGTGGAACCATAAATGACTGAAAGATGGACCAAATGTGTAACAAAAGCTTACTTGTTGATAAAATAAAGCTTTCTCTAGTGCTTCCACGACCAAGCTCATTGTAGGACGATCTTCTGTGCATTCCTCCAAGCATTGATAGGTAATGGTTGAAAATGTACGCAAGGAATCGGAGGTCATTTCATTTCTAAGATCAGGATCAATCATCATATGCAATGTTTCCATTAGATAATGTTTTTTGGCCATTTTGACGGTAAAAGGACTATCACCAAGATATCCCGGAACAGCTACAAGCTTTCCAAACAAGACTTCATACAATACAACCCCAAAAGAATAAACATCAGATTTTTGTGTGATACCACCGTTTAGTATTTGTGGATCAACATATCCGGGTGTTCCGTTAGGACCAGTGAAAATAACTGAGTTAGCCGAATCTATAAGAGCTATTTTAGACAATCCGAAATCTGAAATCTTGGCCTTCCAGTTCTCGTCCAAGAGGATGTTTGAACTCTTGATGTCGCCATGAATAAGTCTGTGTTTAGATCCGGTTTCATTATGAAGGTACCTCAACCCACGGGCAGCGCTCAGGCAAATCTGAAGATGACGCATCCATGATAAATCTTTGCTACGCAAAAACTTGTCAAGACTTTGATTTGCTTCATATTTGTAAACCAAGATCTTCTCACCATCTTCTTCACAAAATCCGATTAGAGATGCAAGGTTTTCATGTTTATATTTTGAAAGCAGTGTAACCTCCATCCCATATTCATTGTCTCCTATGCACACACGATTCAACCGCTTTATGGCTAGCATCCCATGTTGTTCAGATTGGCCTCGGTACACTAGACCATATCCACCCTTTCTAATGATGTTTGCTTCAGCGAATCCGTTAGTCACCGATGATATTTCTTGTAGCGGAATCTTCAAGTTTTGAGAGGAAGACATGATTGCAAATTTAGAAAGAGGGAAAGGGTTATAGCAATAGAAAAAGAGCTGTTGGACTTATGTTATGATGTTGGTACCGAGTAGAGATGAATTTATTGGTAGAGCCTTGACTTTCTTACTCACACCACAACTTCAATAGGTGAGTTTTGCAACTACCCACAAATATTCTATGCTATAATAGCTAGAGCCTAGAAGCATTCATCTTGTTTATCAAATCATGTGTGATAATGATATCTCACCCGACACACAGAAAACCCCACACACATGGTTGACTTTGGGCATCCTGTCCCATCTACATATACAAGGGCGTAGCTACATTCAAGCTCGGGGATGGCCACCCCTAAAAAAATCTAGTGTATTTTTAGACAAAAGTTCATATCATCTCCGTGGAAAATAAATCTTTGACTTGTCACTTTGATTACGTATCGAAAGAAATGTACAAACACCATCTATGTGTTTGGCTTGTAGACCAGATTAATAAGAAGAAAAAGTCTTTATATAATTAAAATTTTAATAACTTCAGATTCATATCAAACTACTTTTAAAAATTAACCTTTACCTTTTATTAGAAATTCTTGAATGATAAATTTGATTCTTTTTTAGTTTTTCAATAGCATAATGAGGTAAAATCTACTATTTTAGTGTGTTTTATACGATATAATCGATTTTTTCATATATTTTAGATCAAACCGTTAAATTGAAAATTTTTGTACATTCAACCATTATTATAACTTTAATTTTTTTGGATTTTCTTTTATTTCTGTTGCTATAACGTGTGGCGTTCCCCTATGGGACCAAACTGATACCGTCCAAATTCTCACCGCGCAGCGCGAGGAATCACACTAATGCCCCATCATTTAGCTTGTTAATGGTTTATTGTTTTACTAAGCCTAAACGTGGGGGTTTACTTTATCCGGCTTTTCAACTTACTTCGCAATAAGAAACACACCTTTATAACAAAATGAGTAGTAAAAACCCTTAAAGGTGTGTAAGCAATGGTCTGACTGTGCATTGTATTGACTCATCTTAATTAGGGTTTACAAAATAGATAGGGTCCTGGTTTGTCAAGAGTTCTTTTTGAAATGGCCGTTGGCTTGCCTTCGTGATACGATTCAAGTTTTAAGTTTATGTTTTAATTTTAGTTTGCTTGTAACAAGGACCATTATGGCCTTTTTATGTTTTTGTGGGTTTGTTTTGGAACTTTGGTTTGGATCATGTTTATTATTGTGAATGAATCTCTGGAAACAACCATCCAGAAATTTACGTATCTTTCTCGTCCTCCTCTAGCTTTCTGCCGTAACCTATCAAGGGTATCAGAGCTATCCGATTCCTTCTCGGAACTCTGCATCCACCATGACGAACACTCGTACTCAAGAGATTGATAACACCTTGAAGTCCCACGACAAGGCAATCACCGATATCCAGGCCGCTCTATCCACGCTGATGAAACAACAGGAACAAGCATCGAAGCAACAAGAGGAGATCCTGAAGGTTGTTCGTGACAAATCGGTTCAGTCATCGGGCAGTTCTTTCGGGTCTTTTTCTGGTCCAGATTCCGATTCACGTGGTTCAAAGCCGTTCAGAATTGGTAAGATTGGCTTTCCAAAATTCTCGGGTGAAGATGTGGAGGGTTGGGTTTACCGTTACGAGCACTTCTTCGCAATGGACGAAACCCCGGAGGAGACCAAGCTTCGCTGTGCCGCCGTTCACCTGGAAGGCGATGCATTACAATGGCATCGGGCTTTCATGAAAACCAGGAACGCCACCGTGGCCGAGATTCCGTGGAATGACTACGTTCAATCCATCTCAGCCCGTTTTTCGGATGCGTTATTCGAAGACCCGCTGGAGGAGATGGCCTCCCTAACACAAACAGGTTCGCTGCAAGAGTTGAATACGGCCTTCGACTCGTTGCTGAATAAGGTATCGTTAAGTGAAACCCAAGCTGTGAGCCTTTACCTTAAAGCCCTCAGACCTGACATCCGAGGACCGGTTAAAATGTTCAAACCTCGTATGTTGCACGAGGCGTACGGGTTGGCCAAGACCCAAGCCCTTAATAACGAAACCTGGGAAGAAAAGTTCACGGGAGGAAAATGGACAGGGGGATCATCGAAGGGCAGCCATACTAAAATCACCCGCCTACTAACGCCGCTAAACTACCACTTTTACCCACCCCCACCCACAACACCAACCGAACTCCAAACAGCCACAGCAAGCCATTTAACAACCAAAGGCGTCTAACTAGCAAAGAATTGGAACAGAAACGAGCGAAAGGCGAGTGTTTTTGGTGCACGGAAAAGTTTGTACCCGGGCATAAGTGTGCGACACCCCGTAAGCAACTTTACATTATTGAAGCTGACGATGATGAGGATAAGTCCGTGGAGGAAACGGGGTCTGATAAGGAGGATGAAGCGGAACATCAGATCTCCATACACGCACTAACGGGTATTCCATCCTACTCAACGATGCGGGTAAACGGGTCGATGGCTACGCGTCAACTGCATATATGTAACACCCCGAAAATAAAAACCCTTACCTTGAAATTTTAAAGAATTAATAAACAAGAAATTACTAACTAGGAACATAACCTAGTTAAGTTCAAATCTTGAAATAATGCATGATATGCCTAAAACACATTAACTTAAGAACAAAACAAAGTTGGGGGACTAAACTTGACAAATTAGAAAAGTTGGTTACTAATAGTAACAAAACCAAACCAAACACACCAAAATTGGTGTGTCTGGTCGATCAACAGAAGAGGGGTGACAAGGGGGTTCTTCAAACCCTAGCTTCATACCAAAATCCTTTAAATTGAAGCCCCAAATCTGTCTCAAATCAAGTTCTAAACACAAATTAATTATCACCTCGCTGTAGGGATTAAAGGTATGTAAAATCTTGATATTTTGTCCATCTTGAATTCTAGGTTAAGTGTGAAAAGCAAGAAATTCAACTTGATTGTTGATGCATGGCTGCAATTAGAAGGGTTATGAGGTTTAGGACCAAACCCTAGATGATTTCTTGACACAACCTTGTATGATACTTGTAGGGTTACATAATCACCATTGTAGGTGAGTAGTGAACTTCAAGAAACTTGATAAATGCAGAATTTAAAACTCTTGTTCTAGCACAATCAGAAATTTGGAAGTGATTTCTGAAATGTTAGAATGATAAGATATGTGCAAAGTTGTTTAATTAAAGTGAAATTCGATGAAAATTACAAGATATGAACTTGGTAATGCTTGTAGGAAAATCTGACCCGTTAGGTGTTTGTTGAAATGCCTAAGTGAGGATTTAAATGTAAAAATTTGGATAAAAACGCAGATTTGATAATGGTCCATAATGATGTGATTGTGGTCATAAAAAGAGTTCTAAACATGTTGTAAACTGAAATTTTTAGGCAAAGAGTCCGGATCGTCAAGCGGACAAGCCGAAAGGAATCCACGGGGAAAGAGTGTGCTCTAAAGGTACGAAACTATTGCTTCGTCACATCAAGGTTAACTATCGTTCTTATGTTATAGTGAAAAGCATGGTAAATAGGATAGAACATTGTGTCACGAAAGTGATTGTGCTTCTTAAACAAGTAAACGGGCCAAA
This sequence comes from Helianthus annuus, assembly GCF_002127325.2. Classification (NCBI taxonomy): domain Eukaryota; kingdom Viridiplantae; phylum Streptophyta; class Magnoliopsida; order Asterales; family Asteraceae; genus Helianthus; species Helianthus annuus. The sequence continues at coordinate 13,124,222 of NC_035448.2, read as the reverse complement.
ACAAGTGAAAAGCATGAAATCTTGCATATCCTTAATGGTGTGTAAATTTAGCACCCAAACGGGTCAAACAAGTTTTGGTAATAAGCACGAAACAAGACACAATTACATAATGCATGATTTACATGACGTGGAAGCCGTGTAGCTAACACCATAAGCAAATTAAGAAACTTTGCTCTTAAGATAGGAGTTAAAGTTTAGATATTTGATGCATGACAATAGCACAAACGACTAACTAAATGCCTTGTAATTTAGTTTGTAAGCTAATCCGTAGACATGCCCTCATGAGAATAGTTGAGTATTATCATAAGTAAAATACAAGTATGGAGAAATTAGCCCAGTCGCTTAACAATTAATGTGAGATTAAGCTGTCTGACGCTCGAAAATAACCAGCAACACTGTATTTGAAACAAGGGGGTTTTTGTGCAGGTACGGTGGTACCGTAATTTACGGTGGCCAGTATACTGTTACGGTGGGAACCTACTGATTTACGGTAGGTTCCAAATTGTCCAGAAGCCACCGTAATTTACGGTGACACCGTAAATTACGGTGGAGCCTAGCTTGATGTGATTTCTATTTTAACCTCTCGAATAACGTGTTCGAATTTGGTTGAATACGTGAAATTTTAGAACCATAATGCTAATGCTTGTTTAAAACATTTAGTTTCAGGTACGCAAGAAAAAGGATGATGATCAAGCAATCGAGTCGAACCGAACACACATATTATAACGCTTCCGCACTTGATATTTTGTTTTGTAACTATGTAAACACTCGTAGTTTTACCTTGAACATCGTTTAGTAGGTTAAACATGTGAATGTTGTAACTAGTTGGTTCTCAAATCTTGAAAGTTTTTGTAAAGTCTACTTTTGGCATAAATTGTAAGTCTTACATGTTGTTAAATCTGATATTATAAACTGGGTGTAACAAGTTGGTAATCAGAGCTTAAGGTTGCCAATAAGTGTTCGGTTCAAGCTTGATCAACATTCGGTAAGAGTAATTGCTTAAGTAAAATTTAAAGAGTATAGAAATAATTCACGAACAAATATGCATGGAAAAGAGTGTGTAAACACACTCAAACACAAGAAAAGCATGAAACAAGAACGATAGAATCAAGAGTGTGTAAACACACTCAAACACAAGAAAAGCATGAAACAAGAACGATAGAATCAAGAGTGTGTAAACACACTCAAACACAAGAAAGGCATGAAACAAGAATGATTGAGTCAAGTCACGAACTTGATTAAATCAAAACAAGTAAAACATGTGTTACAAATGAAATGTTTAACAATGTATGTAAGCATTTCAGTATTAAAGATGGCGGATGGAGGTGATGATGATGCGGTGCCAAGAGTCACCGAACAAATGAGGATAGTGATTGCCGAAGAGGTTGGAAAGGCGATCGAAAACAGTTTTTCAAACTTCATTGATAAAATTCAAAACACGGTTTTATCAGTAATAGAAGAGAGAATCAAGAAGCTAGAAGATAATTCGAATCTAGCAAAGGAAAAATCTGGGGAACGAAAGCCTTGTTCATACAAGGAATTCATAGCTTGTAAACCACCTATATATAATGGGGAGGTTGATCCAATCGTGTGTCAACGATGGATAGGCGATATCGAGGGAGTATTCGAGAGAACTCATTGCGATGAGAATGACTACGTAGCTTATGGTACGGGTCAATTAAGAGGTCAAGCGAAAGACTGGTGGGATAATAAAAAGAAGGAGATTGGAAGCGAAGCGGCTAAGGCCATGACATGGGAGGAGTTTAAGACGCCGTTTCTTAAACACCATAGTCCCAAAGCGGTTATAAACAAGATCAAGGAAGAGTTCATGCAACTCAGACACAAAGGTGAATCCATAGACAAGATCACGGGGATGTTTATGGATAAGATGAAGTTTTGTGACGATCTGATAACGAATGAAGAGCAAAAGGTTTATTACTACCATAACATGCTAAGCGCAGAGTATAGGGAGTTCATAACCCCTTCAAAGTACGAGACCCTTACCGAGATTGTCAATGCCGCTCGGGAAAGGGAGATCGAGCTGAAAAAGAGTATAGAACGGGGTGAACGAAGGGCACAAGACGTAAATCCGAGCCCTACCAAGAAAGCAAGAACGAATGAAACAGTGAAGAAATCAGATACAAAGGGCGGTACACCAAGTTGCAAAATTTGTGGCAAGAATCATAAGGGTGAATGTCGCTTCAAAGATAAGCCCTGTCCCATATGTCGAAAAACGGGACATATGGCTATATCATGCCCGGAGAAAGTGACCGTTTGTTACAACTGTTACCGAATGGGTCACAAAAGATCGGAGTGCCCGGAACTGGTGGGAAAGAAAGAAGGGCAAGACTCGAAAGGTGAAGCCTCAAAAGCCAAAGCAAGATCTTTCCAACTGACCGCTGCTGAAGCAAAGGTCGAACCTGACGTGGTCTCAGGTATATTTATTGTAAACTCAATTCCCGCACGTGTGTTATTTGATACTGGTGCGAATAAATCCTTTGTTTCATATGGGTTTATTCGGCACCCTTCATTTGTTCTAACAAAATTACCTATGCCCTTAGAAGTAGAGATAGGTAATAACAAAAGCTTTATTGTTTGCGATGTATGTGAAAATTGTACGATGAACATTGATGACGAGGAATACACAATAGACTTGATTCCGATGTCGATGGGAGAATTTCAAGTGGTAGTGGGAATGGATTGGCTATCCCGTTACCATGCGAAAGTGGTTTGTTTCCGAAAGGAAATAAAACTAACGTCACCTAGCGGAAAACAAGTTACGATATATGGAGAAAAGGGAGGTAACCCGGTGATATGCACAATGCTAGAAGCTCATAAACTCATGAAACATGGATGCAAGGCCTATATGGTATATGCAAGCGAAACGGAAAAAGAACCCCTCAAAATTGAGAATGTACCGGTCGTGCAAGATTATGAAGACGTGTTCCCGGAAGAGCTACCGGGGATACCACCAGAACGGGAGGTAGAGTTCGGAATCGAGTTGATTCCGGGCGCGAAACCCGTGGCCAAGGCGCCATACCGACTTGCACCGTCGGAGTTACAAGAATTGATGTCTCAAATTCAGGAATTTCTTGACAAGGGGTTTATCCGACCGAGTGTGTCTCCGTGGGGCGCACCAGTCTTATTCGTGAAAAAGAAGGATGGCAGTATGCGCATGTGTATCGATTACCGAGAGTTAAACAAACTCATGGTGAAGAATCGATACCCACTTCCAAGAATTGATGATTTATTTGACCAATTACAAGGAGCAAGTTGGTTCTCCAAAATTGATCTCCGATCTGGTTATCACCAATTGAAAGTCAAGGAGGAAGACGTACTGAAGGCGGCCTTTCGTACACGGTACGGGCATTATGAGTTCCTTGTAATGCCCTTTGGATTGACAAATGCACCCGCGGCTTTCATGGACCTCATGAACCGGGTTTGCAAACCCATGCTAGATAAGTCGGTGACGTATTTATCGATGACATTTTGATATATTCGAAGAATGAAGCTGAGCATGTGTGTCATTTGCGGGAAGTATTAGACACCCTCAGACGAGAAAAGCTATATGCAAAATTTTCTAAGTTCGTTTTCCGGCTAAGAGAGGCGCAATTTCTTGGACATATCATTAGTACCGATGGAGTACTAGTGGATCCGTCCAAGGTGGAAGCGGTGTCAAAATGGAACCCTCCAAGAAACCCCTCAGAAATCCGAAGCTTTTTAGGGCTTGCAGGGTATTATCGGAAATTCATACAAGATTTCTCCAAAATTGCCTTGCCATTGACCAAATTGACTCGCAAGGAGGAAAAGTTTGTATGGGGCGTTAAGCAAGAGGAAGCTTTCCAAACGCTCAAAGAAAGGTTGACCCACGCTCCGGTATTGACATTACCGGAAGGGACTGACGACATGGAAGTTTACTCGGATGCTTCCTATTTAGGGCTCGGGTGTGTTTTGATGCAACGAGGTAAGGTCATCGCCTATGCCTCGAGGCAATTGAAGGTTCACGAAAAGAAATACCCGGTTCACGACTTGGAATTGGCGGCGGTGGTGTTTGCCTTAAAGATATGGAGGCATTATTTGTACAGGGTAAAATTTACAATTTTCACCGACCATAAAAGCTTGAAATATTTCTTCGATCAGAAGGAATTAAACATGAGACAAAGGCGGTGGTTGGAAACAGTCAAAGATTTCGATTGTGAAATACATTACCACCCTGGGAAGGCCAATGTAGTGGCCGATGCGCTGAGTCGCAGAGCAGACTATACCCCGATACGGGTACGATCAATGCAACTTGTTGTGACTTCAAGCTTACTAGAGCGAATTCGAGAAGCACGGGAGGAAGCTGTAAAGGCGGAAAACTGGAAAAAGGAAAGAATTATCGGCCAAGTTAAAGACCTTGAGATAGGCAGTCACGGCCTAAAGACTCGTTTTAATAGAATCTGGGTCCCTAACACATGTGAGGTTAAGAAGCTTCTACTTGATGAAGCTCATAAATCCCGTTATTCCATTCATCCGGGAGCGACCAAGATGTATAATGACTTGAAGCAAAACTATTGGTGGCCCGGAATGAAGCGGGACACCGTGAAATACGTGGAAAAGTGTTTGACTTGCCTACAAGTTAAGGCGGAACACCAAAAGCCATATGGTAAACTTCAACCGTTAGAAATCCCGGTTTGGAAATGGGAACAAATTACGATGGACCTATTGACCAAACTGCCTAAAACAAGCCGTGGTTTTGATGCTATATGGGTAGTCGTGGATAGGTTAACTAAAAGTGCTCACTTCATTCTGATTCGTGAGACTTATACGTCTGAGAAAATGTCAGAAGTATACACCAATGAAATCATAGCAAGGCATGGGGTACCGATATCCATTGTGTCAGACAGAGATACTCGGTTTACTTCGAAATTCTGGCGTGAATTCCAAGAACAAATGGGAACTAAATTGTTCCTTAGCACTGCTTACCATCCACAAACGGATGGGCAGAGCGAAAGAACAATACAAACGTTGGGAGATATGTTGCGGGCTTGCATTATTGACTTTGGAGGTAGTTGGGATGTCCATTTACCCTTGGTCGAATTTGCATATAACAATAGCTATCACGCGAGTATTAAAATGGCCCCGTATGAGCTATTATATGGCAGAAAATGTCGGACCCCGGTATGTTGGGGAGAAGTGGGTCCGCGGGGGCTAGCACCTGCCGATGTAATCCGAACTACAAATGCGAAAATCGTTATAGTTCGGGCACACTTGAAAGCGGCTCAAGACCGGCAAAAGGCATATGCAGATAAAAGAAATAGGCCAATTGAATTTCAGGTTGGCGATATGGTTATGCTAAAAGTTTCCCCATGGAAGGGTATTATTAGATTCAGAAAAAGGGGAAAATTAAGCCCAAGATTTATTGGGCCATTTAGAGTCACTGAACGGGTTGGTAAAGTAGCATATCGTCTTGAATTACCCGAAGAGTTGAGTGGGATACATAACACATTCCACGTGTCACATCTTCGAAAATGTTTGGCCGATGAGACCGCTCATATCCACTACGATGATATCGAAGTGCATAACAGCCTCAACTATGCGGTAAGACCTATTGAGATTTTAGATCGTAAGGTGAAAATCCTAAGGAACAAAGAGATCAACCAAGTGAGGGTCAAATGGGAACACAAGAAAGGGGCGGATACCACATGGGAATCCGAAGAGGAGATGCAACGGCTATACCCTTTTTTATTCGGTACGTAATTCGGTTTCGGGGACGAAACCATTTTTAAGGGGGGTGGACTTGTAACACCCCGAAAATAAAAACCCTTACCTTGAAATTTTAAAGAATTAATAAACAAGAAATTACTAACTAGGAACATAACCTAGTTAAGTTCAAGTCTTGAAATAATGCATGATATGCCTAAAACACATTAACTTAAGAACAAAACAAAGTTGGGGGACTAAACTTGACAAATTAGAAAATTTGGTTACTAATAGTAACAAAACCAAACCAAACACACCAAAATTGGTGTGTCTGGTCGATCAAGAGAAGAGGGGCGACAAGGGGGTTCTTCAAACCCTAGCTTCATACCAAAATCCTTTAAATTGAAGCCCCAAATCTGTCTCAAATCAAGTTCTAAACACAAATTAATCATCACCTCGCTGTAGGGATTAAAGGTATGTAAAATCTTGATATTTTGTCCATCTTGAATTCTAGGTTAAGTGTGAAAAGCAAGAAATTCAACTTGATTGTTGATGCATGGCTGCAATTAGAAGGGTTATGAGGTTTAGGACCAAACCCTAGATGATTTCTTGACACAACCTTGTATGATACTTGTAGGGTTACATAATCACCATTGTAGGTGAGTAGTGAACTTCAAGAAACTTGATAAATGCAGAATTTAAAACTCTTGTTCTAGCACAATCAGAAATTTGGAAGTGATTTCTGAAATGTTAGAATGATAAGATATGTGCAAAGTTGTTTAATTAAAGTGAAATTCGATGAAAATTAAAAGATATGAACTTGGTAATGCTTGTAGGAAAATCTGACCCGTTAGGTGTTTGTTGAAATGCCTAAGTGAGGATTTAAATGTAAAAATTTGGATAAAAACGCAGATTTGATAATGGTCCATAATGATGTGATTGTGGTCATAAAAAGAGTTCTAAACATGTCGTAAACTGAAATTTTTAGGCAAAGAGTCCGGATCGTCAAGCGGACAAGCCGAAAGGAATCCACGGGGAAAGAGTGTGCTCTAAAGGTACGAAACTATTGCTTCGTCACATCAAGGTTAACTATCGTTCTTATGTTATAGTGAAAAGCATGGTAAATAGGATAGAACATTGTGTCACGAAAGTGATTGTGCTTCTTAAACAAGTAAACGGGCCAAAACAAATGAAAAGCATGAAATCTTGCATATCCTTAATGGTGTGTAAATTTAGCACCCAAACGGATCAAACAAGTTTTGGTAATAAGCACGAAACAAGACACAATTACATAATGCATGATTTACATGACGTGGAAGCCGTGTAGCTAACACCATAAGCAAATTAAGAAACTTTGCTCTTAAGATAGGAGTTAAAGTTTAGATATTTGATGCATGACAATAGCACAAACGACTAACTAAATGCCTTGTAATTTAGTTTGTAAGCTAATCCGAAGACATGCCCTCATGAGAATAGTTGAGTATTATCATAAGTAAAATACAAGTATGGAGAAATTAGCCCAGTCGCTTAACAATTAATGTGAGATTAAGCTGTTTGACGCTCGAAAATAACCAGCAACACTGTATTTGAAACAAGGGGGTTTTTGTGCAGGGCACACCGTAAATTACGGTGGTACCGTAATTTACAGTGGCCAGTATACTGTTATGGTGGGAACCTATTGATTTATGGTAGGTTCCAAATTGTCCAGAAGCCACCGTAATTTACGGTGACACCGTAAATTACGGTGGAGCCCAGCTTGATGTGATTTCTATTTTAACCTCTCGAATAACGTGTTCGAATTTGGTTGAATACGTGAAATTTTAGAACCATAATGCTAATGCTTGTTTAAAACATTTAGTTTCAGGTACCCAAGAAAAAGGATGATGATCAAGCAATCGAGTCGAACCGAACACACATATTATAACGCTTCCGCACTTGATATTTTGTTTTGTAACTATGTAAACACTCGTAGTTTTACCTTGAACATCGTTTAGTAGGTTAAACATGTGAATGTTGTAACTAGTTGGTTCTCAAATCTTGAAAGTTTTTGTAAAGTCTACTTTTGGCATAAATTGTAAGTCTTACATGTTGTTAAATCTGATATTATAAACTGGGTGTAACAATATACTTATTGATCCGGGATCGACACATAATTTTCTTAAAGAACGGCTGGCCAAGAAACTGGGGTGTGAGGTTGCATCGATAGCACCAGTGACCGTAGGGGTGGCGGATGGAAAAAAATCTAACTAGTACGCAGGTGTGTAAGGAATTCCAGTGGAACATGCAAGGAAACTGGTTCACAACCGATGTACTTTTATTGCTGCTTGAAAGTTATGACATGATTCTAGGGGTGCAGTGGTTGCTTCCGTTAAACGACATCCTATGGAATTTCCAAAAAATGACGATGAAGTTCGAACTAGCGGGTAAAGGTTATGAGTTAAAAGGACTACAAAATAATTTGTTTGCGGTGTGTTCTCTGGAGAAGGTGGGTAAACATGCACGAGCCGGGGATTTACAATTGTTTAGTTTACACTTGACCAATGACGAACAGGGGGATAATTACCACTCTCGTGTGGTGAACGTTCTGGGTGGACATGAGGGAACCGAGAGATGGAAGGAGTTAGTGGCTCGGTTTGCATCCGTTTTCCAAGTGCCCACGGGGTTACCGCCCACTCGACCGTTTGATCACAGAATAGTTCTAAAGGAGGGCACCACTCCTATTAGTGTTCGGCCGTATCGGTACCCGGCGGTACAGAAGGATATCATTGAAAAAACCACTCGGGAACTGTTGGATTCGGGAATAATTCAGAATAGTCAAAGTTCATTTGCAGCCCCGGTAGTCCTCGTCAAAAAGAAAGACGGCCAATGGCGAATGTGTATGGATTATAGGCATCTCAACGAAGCAACGATAAAAGATAAGTTCCCTATTCCGCTTATTGATGAACTGTTAGATGAGTTAGCGGGAGCCTCTTTTTTCTCAAAGTTGGATTTACGGTCCGGGTACCACCAAGTTAGAATGGCAGTCGAAGATGTTCCGAAAACGGCATTTCGTACACATGAGGGCCACTATGAGTTCCTTGTCATGCCTTTCGGCTTGACAAATGCTCCGGCGACGTTTCAGGCTCTTATGAACCACATCTTTAAACCCATGCTTTGGAAAGGAGTGTTGGTTTTTTTTTACGACATCCTCGTCTATAGCCGTAATGAGGAGGATCATAGGCAACATTTGGAACAAGTCCTCTCCATAATGCAAGCTAATAAACTGTTCGCTAAAGAATCGAAGTGTGTATTCGGAGGTCGACCCATTGAATATTTGGGTCATATTATTGCGAAGGAAGGGGTGAGTACGGACCCGAAAAAAATTGAAGCGGTGCAACAATGGCCAACTCCAAAAACAGTCAAACAACTTAGAGGATTTTTGGGCCTAGCCGGCTACTACCGGCGATTCATACGTTCGTTTGGAATGATTGCAAGGCCACTCACTGATCTATTTAAAAAGGATGCATTCAAGTGGGGAGAGGAAGCGCAATATGCTTTTGACAGCCTGAAGAGTGCACTCGTGTCGGCACCGGTGTTAACTTTACCCGATCCTACCAAACAATTTGTAATTGAAACTGATGCTTCGGCAGGAGGAATAGGGGCGATATTGATGCAAGAACGACACCCAGTCTCTTTTTTATCACGGGCTTAATCGGCAAGGCAGAACGCGCTCTCGGTTTACGAAAAGGAGTTATTGGCTATCATGTTGGCAGTGAAACAGTGGCATTATTACCTTATTACCGGGCCGTTTGTCATTCGTACGGATCAGAAAAGTCTCAAGCACTTACTCACTCAAAAGGTAACCACCCCTTTACAACATAAATGGCTAGCGAAACTTATGGGTTACGATTACTCTATTGAGTATAAAAAAGGTCGGGAAAACGTGGTGGCCGATGCGTTGTCACGGGTGCAAGGGTCAGAATTGTTCGTGACAGCCGTCTCACAATTGGAGCCGTTATTGTTGAACAGAATAATTGAAAGTCAAAAAAATGACATTGATATGCAACAGTTGATAAGCAAGGTCGAAGCGGGCGACAGTCATGCGAAGTACAAATGGAATGGTCAATGGTTGTCACGCGGGAACCGTATGGTGGTTGGTAACGATGGCACCCTACGTGAGGAAATGGTAAAACTATGCCATGAACCACCAGTAGGGGGCATTCGGGGGTGCGAGCGACTGTGCAACAGGTCAAAGGGCTGTTTTTTTGGAAGGGTATAAACAAGGTGGTGCGACGGGTTGTGCGAAGTTGTGATGTATGCATGCGAGCTAAAGGTGAAAATGTGGCATCACCGGGACTGATGCAACTGTTACCGATACCGGATATGATTTTTTCGGATATTTCGATGGATTTTATAGGTGGACTGCCGAGGGTTAAGGGTAAAGACACTGTTTTTGTCGTAGTGGATCGTCTCACGAAATATGGCCACTTTATGTTATTGGGTCACCCCTACTCGGCTAAGGAGGTGGCACAGGTTTTCTTTGACAATGTGTATAAGTTGCACGGGTGCCCAAGCTCTGTCGTTTCTGACCGAGATCCAATCTTCTTGAGTTCTTTTTGGACTGAGTTTTTGCAGTTGCAGGGTATCGAGGCAAAGTTGTCAACAGCCTACCACCCTCAAATGGACGGCCAGACCGAGGTGGTTAACCGGTGTCTAGAAGGGTATTTACGGTGCATGGTGATGGAGCGTCCGCATACGTGGGTCAAGTGGGTCTCGACGGCTGAATGGTGGTACAATACTTCGTTTCACTCATCCTTGGGCCGTACTCCATTCGAAGCCTTGTACGGGTATCAACCGCCGTTGCATATACCTTACATTCCGAGGGATGTGGTGGATAATGAAGTCGACGAGGTGATGCGGGATCGTGAGGCAGCCATCGGGGTACTTAGACAGTCATTGTTGAAGGCACAAAACCGTATGAAACAGCAAGCCGGTAAAAGAAGGTCAGAAAGGGAGTTCGAACCGGGTCAGTGGGTATACCTCAAGTTGCAGCCGTACATGCAGAATTCATTGAGAGTACACAAGCACTCGAAGCTCACGCCAAAGTACTTTGGGCCGTTCTTGATCACAGCAAAGTTGGGAATGGTTGCTTATCGGCTCGACTTACCGGAAGAAGCCCATATCCACCCGGTCTTTCATGTGTCGCTGCTTAAAGGACCGTGTGGACCGCCAAAGAAGATCATACCCTTGCCTAGTGAAGCTCGGTTTAATTTGCAACCGGTGGCCGTGTTGGACAAGAAGATGGTTAAAAGAGGTAATCGGGCGACTATGAAAGTTTTGGTGCAATGGAAGGATCAAACAACTCAAGACGCTACGTGGGAGTTTTTGGATGAATTGAAGCTGCGTTTCCGGATTTCAACGACCTCACTTTTGAGGACAAAAGTGACTAAGGAGGGAGTCTTGATACGATTCAAGTTTTAAGTTTATGTTTTAATTTTAGTTTGCTTGTAACAAGGACCATTATGGCCTTTTTATGTTTTTGTGGGTTTGTTTTGGAACTTTGGTTTGGATCATGTTTATTATTGTGAATGAATCTCTGGAAACAACCATCCAGAAATTTACGTATCTTTCTCGTCCTCCTCTAGCTTTCTGCCGTAACCTATCACTTCGGGCGATGCCGAGAATGTTTTCGGATCATTGCCCTCTTGTTTTGACTTGCGCGGAAAAATATTTTGGACCAAAGCCATTTAGATTTTCAACTCTTGGTTGGAAAGAAAGGATTTCGATGAGGTGGTGATTAAGGCGATTGCTAATTTTAACGGGGTTGGGGATCCTGACGAGATGTTATCTCAAAAATTAAAGAATATTAGGGAGGATTTAAGAGTCTGGAAAAAAAAGGTCTTGTCTAAAGAAGGGGAAAAGGAGTTATTACTTAAGGAAGAGCTAGATTGCTTGGAAAAGGATTCAGAAGGCAGAGAGTTAACCGAAGAGGAGGAATGGACCAGAGTGGAATGCCTTAAAGATCTAAAGGAGCTCGAAGGATACAAATTGAAAGATATCAAACAAAGAGCTAGAGCTAGGTGGGATTTGGATGGAGACGAGAATACAAAATTCTTTCATGGATACATTAATAGTAGAAGAGCATACAATAATATTCCGGGCCTTATGATGACAATGAATGGAACACTAAACCTTCAATGATAAAAGAAGAGATTATGGGTTTTTTCAAAAGGGCTTTTGAGGAAAAGATTAAAGATAGACCTAAACTCATTTGCCAGAACGTTAGATGTCTTTCGAAAGTGGACGTGGCTTCTTTGACGGTCCCCTTCAGCAAAGAGGAGATTAAATGTGCAGTGTTCGAGTGTGGTTCAGACAAAGCTCCAGGGCCGGATGGTTTTAACTTTAAATTCATAAAAAGGTATTGGGATGTTTTTGAAATCGATTTCTATAACTTGTTAGTTTCTTTTTACAGCAAAGGTACTATAGGAGCTGGATGCAGTTCGTCGTTCATAACTCTCATTCCGAAAAACAAAGACCCGGTGAGTCTGAAAGAATATAGACCTATTAATTTGATTGGGATGATAAGTAAAACGATTTCTAAGATTTTGGCTAATCGCCTCAAAATGGTGATTGGGTCTATTATTTCGGAAAATCAAACGGCTTTTCTGAAGGGGAGGTACATTCTGGACAACCCGCTTATGTTGAATGAAATCTTGGCTTGGGTTAAAAAATATAATAGAAAGGTTTTTCTTTTAAAAATTGATTTCGAAAAGGCTTACGATAACGTCAGTTGGAGTTTTCTCCTGGATTTCATGGGGCAAATGGGTTTTCCAGAATTATGGTGTAAATGAATCAAAGGGGTCCTAGCTTCGGCCAGATCCTCGGTTCTTGTAAATGGGTCCCCCACCTTTGAATTCAACTGTTCCAAAGGAGTCAGACAAGGCGACCCTCTGTCCCCGTTTTTGTTCCTGCTGGTGATGGAAGCTCTATCTAGCATGTTGTGCAAAGCTAGGTCGGAAGGTCTTTTTAAAGGTTTACAAACCCCCAATAATGGCCCGGTAATTTCTCACCTTTTTTATGCTGATGATGCTCTTGTGTTGGGGGAGTGGGATAGGGTTGATGTTAAGAATGTGGTGAGATGTTTGAGAATTTTTTACATATGTTCGGGGTTGAAAATTAATCTTCAAAAATCAAACATATACGGGATGGGTGTTGATAATGGGGTTGTGTCTGATATGGCTAAAGTGATTGGGTGTAAAGCGGATTCTGTTCCGCTTAATTACTTGGGAATTACAGTGGGATCGAATATGAATAAAATCAATAATTGGGCTCCAATTTTTGAGATTTTTGATAAAAGATTGTCTATGTGGAAGGCTAAAACTTTATCGATAGGGGGAGGCTTACGTTAATTAATTCAGTGCTGGAGAGCCTACCCATTTATTATTTTTCTTTATATAAGGCCCCGGCTGGGGTTTTAAAGTCCCTCGAAGCCAAGATGAGAAAATTCTTATGGGCCGGCAATGGTAACAATTCAAAAATGAACTGGGTGTCGTGGGATTGGGTTACTTGGCCGAAGACAAAAGGTGGGTTGGGTATCAATAGGCTTAAAGAGGTCAATGAGGCCCTCCTAGTTAAATGGGGATGGAGATATAGGGTTGAAAACCATAATCTTTGGTGTAAATTGGTGGAAGCGTGTCATAGTAAGTATAATCAAAGGAGCTTCCTTCCGCTTAACGTTAATATTTCGGGTTGTTGGAAAAACATTGTGAAATTGATATCCAAAATAAAAATAAATGGGAAGGGTTTAAATCATCTTATCAGGGGTAAAGTGGGGAATGGGGTTGATACTCGTTTTTGGTTAGACACGTGGGTGGGCGACCTTCCCTTCTTGGAAAGGTGGCCCCATTTATTTGGTTTGGAGGTGTTTAAATCGTGCAGGGTCGCAGAAAGAATGGAAACAGGAAGTGGAAATGGTAATTTCAATTGGCATTGGTCTAGTCAGCCGGAGACAGAAGAGGAACTTAAGGAATGGAAGGAATGTTGCGAGGTGCTTAGTAGGGTGAGTCTTTCCAATGGTAAGGATGCTTGGTTTTGGAATGGCGATAGTCAGAACGGTTTCTCAGTGAAGGAGGTTAAATTGGCCATGATCACGGATAGAGGCAATTGTCACCCTCCAAATTTTGCTTGGTGCAAGTGGGTGCCCGTTAAATGCAATATTATGATCTGGCGAGGCAATCTGGATAGGCTCCCTACTAGAGTAAACTTAAGAAGAAGGAACGTTGACATAACTTCGGTGATGTGCCCTTTTTGCGATGATGCCGAGGAATCGGTGGAGCATTTGTTCACCGCTTGCTCGGTAGCTCTGAGGGTGTGGGCGGCTTTCAGTATTTGGTGTAACTTTACGCCACTTTACTTTTTTGAGTTTAAAGACATTTTAGAAATCCACAAGTTCAGTAATCGGAGTAAGAAGGAAGAGAAGATCATATATGGGTTGGCTATGATAGCGTGTTGGTGCATATGGAAAGAAAGGAACGAAGTGGTTTTTAAACAGAAAACATGCAGCCCGCAAGAGATCATAGGAGAGCTAAAATCAAGAGGTTACTGTTGGGATTGAACCCTATCAGAGGAACAGATAATTAAAGCCAAAACTGGATCAGAACAGTGGATTCTGAATAAGCAGATGCTGATATACAAATCTCTCCCCTTGAAAGTGATTACAACTACTGATGACCTCCTATCTGCTGATCTTACCAAACTGCTGACTCATAACTGCTGCTCAACTAAAGATCTGATGGAAGACTAAAGTCCTGCTGATTCAATCTACTGCCTTGAGTCAAGCACTGCTGATCCGGACAAGTGCTGCTGGGTTCACAGCAGTAGAAGGTTGCAGCAGCTGTTCTAAAGTCTGTTTTGTAATAGAATGTATTAGCAGTAGTTAACACAAGCAGTGTCTGTATAGATCAGAGGTTAGAGTTTGTTAGGAGGTTAGATGTCACTTTCATGGTGACGTCAGCAAAGATGCTCAGTAGTTTGCAAGTGCCTATAAATAGTTCAGTACTTTGTACTGTTCTATTAGCTCTTTACATCATTCGTCTTCTTTGCACGAACAAACTACTGAGCTCGGGCTGAGGGGGAGTTTGCATTCATACATCTATCTTTGTAATCGTTGTTGAAATTAAATTCAATCATTCGGTTCATTGTGTAAAAGATGTTTGATTAAAGTATTACTCTCATTTGATTGTATGCAAAGTTTGTTTTCATTTTAATTCCGCTGCACAACTCATCCATATTCATCTTAACTTCAAACACAAAATACAATCAAAAAGAAACTCAGATCCAACAATTGGTATCAGAGCTTGGACAGTCAAATTTGATTTAACAATCATTTTGACGTAAATAGTTCAGCTCAAAACAGTTGATACTGATCGTTTGTTCGTCGTTGAAAAACAGAGTAAGGATTAATCACCACTAAAGTTGATTTCTCAGTACCTGTAAAACAACAAGAATGACGTCACAATCTCAGGACGATAAAAACAACATTGGTTCTCTCTTTAAACCACCTATGCTAAAAAGAAATGAGTACCACATCTGGCAGAGGAGGATGGGTCACATCCTCGCTCAACAAAGCACAGGTTGTTGGAAGTCTGTCATCTTTGGTCCTCATGTTCCTACAGTGCCAAGCGCTGAAGATGCTAAAAAACAAGTTCCAAAACCTGTTGAAAATTATACTGAAACGGATTATCAAAAGTTTGAACTAGATGCTAAAGCATTAAGTATCATAGCATCAGCGCTGCCCAACGAAATATATGCTGGATTGTTACATTGTGACAATGCCAAAGAGTTGTGGGACGCGCTTAAGGAACAGTTTGGAGGTACCGAAGAGGTCATAGAAAACAATAGGGAAATCCTGAACCAACAGTATGAAACATTTTGTCATGTTAAAGGTGAATCACTGATGCAACAATTTGAGCGGTTCAGTTGTCTCATCAGTGAACTGAGGCTTGTTAAAACCACTTTTACAAACTCAACTCAAAACAGCAGGTTCCTCAGGTCACTGCCAGATAAATGGGACACAATAGCGTTTGTCACCCGAAATTCACCCGAGTTCAAGGATCTGACCTTGACCCAACTCCATGGTCGACTCCTGACCTACGAAAGGGAGTTGGACCAGAAAAGGAAGTTACAAGAGTCAGGGAAAACCGTTGATGATTATTCATTCGGTAACACTGCTCTTCTGGGTCAAGAAGAATCTGGTGGTAGTGGTAAGGATCAGGGTTATGATCACTTCATTGACATAACTGCTGGTGCAAATTTTAACAACCCTGATCCTCACTCTACAGGTTATGCATTCACTGCAAATGAAAACCAGATGTCAGACAATTTAAGCTTTGAACTAAATGATTTACAGCATTTTGACCCCACTGATCTAGAGGAAATGGACATCTTGCATCAAATGGCCTTGCTAAGTGTTAGAACTAGCAAGTTTTATAAAAGAACAGGGGGAAAATTCCCAGGGTTGCATGGGAATCTAAGGGTTGGGTTGGATAAATCGAAAATCAAGTGCTATAAGTGTAACAGGTTAGGACATTTTGCTAGAGAGTGTAGGAGTCAAACAACTGGTCCCATAATCACTCACCCTAGTTCAAATCCTAGACCTCAAAATCAAAACACTGTGCACTATGCCCAATATGCCCCAGCGGCACATGTGAACACTGCTCACTATGCTGTTGCTCCTGTGCCAGTGCATTATGTCCAAACAGCTGCTCCACAGATTCAATATGTTCAAACCCCTGCTCCCCAGGCACAAGTGCAACCTGCACCACAAACCACTGCTCCAGTAGCAACACAACCAGATAAACAAAGTTTCTTTACTCAAGAGTTTGTTGACTGGAGCAGTATGCCTGAAGACCTCAGTGATGAAAACTTTGCACTCTATGCTTCTAATGTTTCTTCTCATGATGAATTTTGTTTGATGGCATTAGAGTCAATACAGGAGGGTGTTGAATCTGAAGAGAAACAGCTGGTCTCTGAAACAGTGGATGAGGTGATTGAAGCAGTGGTTACTGCTGTGGCTAATGAAGTACTGTTGGAAGAAAGTTCAGGTACCCTGATTGAACCACTGACATATCTATGGTCTGAAGAAGATAAGAAAGAAGAAAAGGCAGGTGAAAAAGAAGAGAGAGCTGGTGATGAAGAGAATACTCAGTGTGAGTGTGCAATGATGGCTGCTGCCAAGGTATCACCTCAAGTTCTAGAAAAACTGTGTTCTGACAATTGCATTATTGCTTTTGCTAACATCAAAGAGGTGAATGAAAACCTTAGGAACAAAATCTTAACTGATGAAGTCAAATTTGAAAGATCTTTAAAACAACTTAAAAACAAATTGGCTGAAAAAGAGAAAGAGATTACCAGCATGAAAGAAGAGCAAAGCATAACCAGAACCCAACTCCAAACTATGGTAGAAAAATACCAAGTTTGAAAAAAGGAGTTAGAATCCACCCAGATCACATGTGAGAAATGGGTGGAATCATGCAAAGGGTATGAGGTTATGCTTGAGAAACAGATAAAAAGCAATGTGAAATTTGGGGTTGGTTATAGAAAACATGATGATGAAAACACTGCTTTTGAAAAATCTGTTTCAACCACTGATGTAACTGCTGAGTACATCCCCACAAACAAGAATGGCCAAGAAGTGAAAATCATTGACAAACTTGGTAACAAAATCACACTTGACAGACCAATGGGCCCCTCTGCTTTTGAGGAGATTGAAAATCATCAATTTAAACCAAAATGGTCTGATGAGTGTGATATTCTTGAAAATTTCAAGCCAATGGACTTTACATCAACTGATGGTGTTAAAGCTCCAAAAGCTAAAGTCATTCCTCTTAAGGACATCCCAGCAGTGGTTAAAACCTCTGCTGCAAAGGAGTCTGAAAAGAGGAAGAAGAAAGAAAAAATGATAACTTGTTTTGTGAATTTTGTGAGAAAAGGAACCATCTAACAAAAGATTGTTTCTACTTAAAAGCTTATGATATAAACAAAACAAGTGTCATAGTTTCAGCTGAAAGCTGCATTGTTTGTGGTAAAACAAACCACAAAACTCAAGCATGTGTGTATCTCAAAAACTTTGACATCAAAAAGAATGAGTACCTTGCTAAAACATCCTTGAGTCCATCAGCATCACCATCTGTCAAATTCACAAAGAAACAACCACTGTTTGTGCCAGTTCAAACAGCTGTCACAAAACAGCTGAACCAAACATCTGTTAAAAGAGATGTTCAGGTTACTGATGCACCTCCTGCCAATCAGTTCAGAAAAGGCAAGGAAAAACAGTCTTACCAAAGGATTCCACAGGTTTATGAGGTCTACAAAAAGCCCTCTAAACCCAGAGTGAATGGGCATCCTTTCGGTTACCAGTAGGTGATTGGGCAAGACCCTCAACAGTGGTTAGCAAGGAACAGTACTAAAACTGTCCAAACCCCTGACTTAACCACTGTCCATCACACTGCATCCATACCAGACACTGTTGAGACTCCATCCAAAGCCATGTTGGCTTTGGAGTCCTTAATGAACTAATCCTTTTACTTCATGTGCGGGGAGCTTCTGCATGCTTTGATAGTCTTTGGTATGTAGATAGTGGAGGCTCCAGGCACATGACAGGATGTAAAGCCCTCCTCAAAGACTTTAAAATCCATGGTGGGGGTGATATATCCTTTGGAAATAATAGTAAAGGAAAGGTTCTGGGGTCTGGAACAGTGCAATCTGGCAATGTAAAATTTGAAAATGTCAATCTAATAGACAATCTAAAATTCAACCTTCTGAGTGTATCTCAAATGAGTGACAAAGGGTTTGGGTCATTCTTCACAAAAGATTGTTGTAGGATTGTTGGACCAGAAATGGTCAAAAAGATTGAAGCAATAATCAAAAATGGTCAAACTAAACTTGTTGCTCAAAGAAGTGGCAATGTTTATGTTGTTGACATGTCAAAAGAGTGTCCCAGAGCTGATGCCTGTCTGTTCTCAGCTGCCTCTAACAAAGAGACAGAACTTTGGCACAAAAGACTGGGGCACACAAATCTTAAGACAATAACAGAAATTTCAAAAAATGGTTTAGTGAGAGGCCTACCACAAAAATTGTTTTCATGTCCTGAACATTGCATTTCCTGTTTAAAAGGAAAACAGCATAAAAGTTCCTACAAGTCCATTGAAGAGTCCAAAACAATCCAGTGTTTGCAAATGCTACACATGGATTTGTTTGGCCCAGTTCAAGTCATGAGCCTCAAAAAGAAAAGATATTGTTTAGTTATAGTTGATGACTTTTCTAGGTTTACATGGACCTTCTTTTTGCACTCTAAAGATGAAACTGCAGGCATTTTGCAAGACTTTGTGACACAGGTTGAAAAGCAATTTGACCTTCCAGTGAAAAGCTTTAGGAGTGACAATGGCACAAAATTTAAAAATAGGGAGTTGGATGCTTTCTGTGTGAAGAAAGGGGTTGTAAGGCAGTACAGCATCCCTAGAACACCAGAGCAAAATGGGGTTGTTGAAAGAAAGAACAGAACTTTGATTGAGGCTGCCAGAACCATGCTTGCAGATTCAGGTTTGCCATTAACTTTCTGGGCAGAGGCAGTAAACACTGCTTGCTATGTCCAGAACAGAGTTTTAATAAACCCCAGGCACAAAAAGACTGCCTATGAAATTCTGTATAAAATCAAACCACTGATCTCATACTTCAAGGTGTTTGGCTGCCCATGCTTTATTTTGAACTTAAAAGATTCCATTTCAAAATTTGCAGCCAAAATTGATTGTGGTTATTTTCTAGGATACTCAACCACTGCCAAGGCCTACAAAGTGTTCAATGCACGGACCAAGGTAGTGGAGGAGACTTTGGATGTAAAGTTCAATGAACTTTCATCAATGAAAATCCCAGCAAATCCTGCTGAACTGTTTGATCTTAAAAAATTTACATTTGAAAATACTGCTGTCAAGTCTAACAGTGCAGGTCCATCAGAGGATACAACACCAGACTATGGGTATGAAGTCGTCATCCCTCAAAGGTCTGCCACAAAGGGAAAAGCACCAGTTGTTCAAAACAGCTGCCAAAGCTCAACCACTGCTACCTCAACAGTTGTTGACCAAAGTAGCCCATTTCCCACTGCTTCCACATCCTCAACTACTGCTGACAAAAGTCCTCAAATAGTGGATAAAAGTCAGCAGTGGTCTACTTCATTACCACCCATTCCACCACCTTTTGAAGCCACTGCTGGGTCATCAAAGTCATCAGCAGTGGTTAGCTCAGATGATACACATTTGCAGCCTTCACCAACAAATGCCATCATACCATACCAAGGAGATTTAATCTTCTTGAGATCTCATCCACCTGATCAAATCATTGGCAACATCAATGAAGGGGTGCTCACAAGAAGCCAAACCCAAAACATTTGTCTTTTTGCTGGTTTTCTATCACTTCATCAGCCAGTCAAGTACCAAGAGGCACTAAAAGACAACTGCTGGGTAGAAGCCATGCAAGAGGAGCTCCAACAGTTTAAGAGACAACAAGTATGGGAGCTTGTACCACTGCCAAAAGAGGTTAGTCCCATTGGCACAAAGTGGGTCTTCAAGAACAAAACAGATGAAAGGGGCATTGTTGTCAAGAACAAAGCCAGGCTTGTGGTTCAAGGTTACAGACAGGAAGAGGGGATTGATTATGATGAAACATTCGCCCCTGTTGCAAGATTGGAAGCTATCAGACTGTTCTTGGCCTTTGCTGTCAACCACAACATGAAGGTGTTTCAGATGGATATCAAAAGTGCTTTCCTCTATGGTACATTGCAAGAAGAGGTATATGTATGTCAACCTCCAGGCTTTGAGGATCCATTTTATCCTGATCATGTCTACAGGCTAAACAAAGCCTTGTATGGCCTGAAACAAGCACCTAGAGCCTGGTATGAAACTCTTTCCAACTTTCTACTCTCAAATGGTTTCAAAAGAGGTACCATTGATAAAACTCTGTTTCTTAAATGGAGAGGGAAAGATTTAATGATTGTCCAAATTTATGTGGATGACATTATTTTTGGAAGCACATGTACCAAAATGTGTGAAGAGTTTAGAGAACTCATGACAGCTGAGTTTGAAATGAGTGCAATGGGTGAGCTGCAATGCTTTCTTGGTCTCCAAGTACAGCAATTGCAAAATGGAACTTTCATTCATCAAAGCAAATATGCTAAAGAACTTTTAACCAAATTTGATATGAATGATTGTAAACCATGCAGCACACCCATGGCCACAACTAAGCTGGTCATGTCTGATGAAAAGGATGAGCTGATTGACCAAACACTCTATAGAAGCATGATTGGGTCCT
The DNA here is from genome assembly GCF_002127325.2 of Helianthus annuus. NCBI lineage: Eukaryota > Viridiplantae > Streptophyta > Magnoliopsida > Asterales > Asteraceae > Helianthus > Helianthus annuus. Next base: position 13,103,201 of record NC_035448.2, on the reverse strand, counting down.
TATTGTACCTAACTGCATCTAGACCAGACATCATGTTTGCAACATGTGTCTGTGCAAGAAGTCAATCAGCTCCCAGAAAATCAAATCTCATTGCTGTAAAAAGGATTCTCAGATACATAAAAGGTGCTCCCACACTTGGTATCTGGTATCCAGCTAATGGGAATATCAAGCTTTCAGGTTTTTCAGACAGTGACTTTGCTGGATGTCACACCACAAGGAAGTCCACTTCAGGAGGGTGTCAGTTTCTAGGTGATTGCTTAGTATCTTGGCAAAGCAAAAAGCAAGCAGCAGTTTCAACATCCACTGCTGAGACTGAATACATTGCTGCTGCAAGCTGTACAACCCAACTCCTGTGGCTTCAAAATCAGTTACTGGATTTTGGTATCACTGCCTTAAAGACACCACTCATGTTGGACAGCCAGGCAGCAGAAAATATCATCAAAAATCCAGTTTCCCATTCTACCACAAAGCACATCGACATCAGACATCACTTTATGAGGGATTGCTATGAAAAAGGTTTGATTTCTCTGCATCATGTCCCAACTAAAGACCAGCTGGCAGATGTGCTCACAAAAGCACTTGATACAGCCACTTTTGAAAGCTTGGTCTCTAGGATTGGGATGCTAAACATGGAATAACAAGCAACATCTTGTTTTTCTATGAATAAAAGCAACAAAATGTTTTCAGAAAATCAAAAAGCCATCCTTAAAAATAGCTTAAAAATGAAAATTTCATTAAAATCCTTAAAAGTCTGCCATAACCACTGATTGTTCAAAAGTCTGCTCTGCTTCAAAAAGTCTGCCCACTGCTGAAAGGCAACCTCTGTTCTCTCATTCCTTGATAACCAATGTTGTTCAAAAGCAGTGTCTTATCCACTGATATGCTATCCACTGATAGTGAAAATCATCCACTACCCCTTTCCACTGCTTTCATCAGTTGCTTTCACCAAAAGTACCGTCCTTCATTTTCACCAGTGGTTGTCACGTGGGCAGTACATAGCAGTCAGACCTTTTGTAACGGCTGCCACGTCAGCATTCATTCTCTTTCTTATAACATCCCCACTCACCATCAAAACAGGGTTTTACTGTCGAATTGAATTCTTCAAAATTCTCTTCTCAAAGCAGTTTTTCTTCTCATTTCTCACAAATTTCTTCGATCGTTTCGTTTCAAAAATGACAAAATCGAAGCTCTCTGCAAAACCCACATCAAAATCATCGAAAACAGCCTCTCAAAAGGCAACTACCACTGAAATTCCATTCAAAAAATCTCACAATCTCCTGGGTCTTCTCACAAAACCAGGAACCACAGATGTTTTCGATTCCATTATCACCATCATGGCAAAATCAAAGTACAAAACTTTGCTCACCGCCGACGCACCCATCTACTTGGCGACCCAAAGGGAATTTTGGAAGAATGCAACCCTTGAAAAACAAGGAGACATTGCAACTGCAATCCAATCTTCCATAAAAGGTAAAGCTGTCCACATTACATCACAATCCATCTCCGAAGTCTTTCAACTCGATGACCAGGCAGGTAAAACTTCCTTCACTAAAAACGAGTTGCACATTGACTTCATTGAAAGAGGGTATGAAGCCACAATGATGAAGAAACTAACCTTAGAAAAAGGTTATTTTCCTCCTGCACCAAGATTTCTATTTCATACCCTCCTCCTATGTGTTTCAAACAAAACCACTTCTTTTAATGAGATCCCTATAAAGATTCAAAATCTGGGATATGCAATTCTTCAAGAAGAAAATTATAATTATTCTCGGGAAATCTTTAAAGATTTGGTTAATAATGTTGAAAGCAAATCATTCTTACTATTCCCAAGGTTTTTAAGCTACTATTTTGAAAAGAAATTCAGTAAGGATGATTTAGCTTTAATAAACCAAGGTGAAATAACTGCAATAAACTGCCTAACATCTGAAACTTTTTCACGAATGTTAGCACCTTGCAAAACACAAGCAGGGGTACCTGAGCAGAATTTAGCAGTTACCACTGCTCCTCAGGTATCTGCTGCTGAGCCTACTGCTCTAAGTTATCAAAGCAGCAGACCAACTGTTTTGAAACCCACACCTACAACACCCAAAAAGCTTTACAAAAAGAAAAATCAAAAACCCCCCAAACCAATCAAAACGGCAACTCTGGAGGATGAGATACCAGAGTTAATGCCTGTGACAACACAAATGTCACAAGAAACCACTGCTGCTTCTTCCTCACAGCAGTTGGTACAAATATCTCAACCCATAACCATAACTCCTCCTGCTTCTTCACAAAAAGAACAGGTTGTACACAAAGGGCCACCACATCATGATGCTCTGGATACACTCGTCTCCATCATCCACAGCTCAATGCCCGGAGCAAATCTGATTTCCACACCTACCATCACATCCTCAATTCCACCAAAAACACAATTACTGTTGGATGCAATTGATTTGAACCAGGCATTACTCAGTCCTTCTCAATCACCTGTTGGTACGTGCGTGACTACACATATTTTTACAATGAAATTACACACGAATTGGTTTTAAATTTATAAAAGTGATTATTACTTTTACATCAAAACACACACGAAAGGGCAAGTGTACCCCGTCATATATGTAGTAAAGTATCGGTAAGAACCAAGTATCGATCCACGGAAATGGGCGGAGAAATAATACTAGACCTTTGTCACTAAATTACCGGTAAGAACATAAATTGTCTTGGTTTTAATTAAACTAAAGTAAGCATAAATAAAAACTTATAAAACATAGTAAAATATATATAAATAGCCTTGCTTAATACACAACCACAGCATGTCAACTAAGTCAGTTTTGGCACTAGAAGCATTCGGTCAATTTTCCATTTTAAGACAATTAGTATCCCTTTCGGGAATCCTAACATGACAATCATTCGGAAAGTTAAAACGATAAACACACTTTAACCACCTAAAATTGTTCTTTAACGTGCAATTGATAAATGTCTACAAAAATCTCCTAAAAATAAGTTAGTCATCCGTTAGGAGTTTTCTAACCTCACTTAATCAAGGAAAGCAACACCGATAAACACAATGCAACCACCGAGACAAGCATAAACTAGATTAAATCACAACCGAGTTCATTTTACAAATCTTGCGCATAAATTCACCAAGATAGCAATTTTGGCCGAAACTACTAACTAAGCTAACAAATCATGGCAAGAATTCATAACAACACCATCTAACCCGTTAGAGTCCTTCCGTGAAGGCAAGCTTTCTTGATTAACAATAATTACATTTTATTAAACCACTAACCCGTTAGAGTATCATGGTGCCCACATTTTAACCAAGTTAAGCTAGTTAACCAAATTAAAAGTTTACTAATACATGATTAAATAAGCTTCATTTTTCAACTATCTTACCTAACCAAGCACCAATCATCCAACACAATTACTTATAATCAAGAAATCAATATCAATAACAAGGTTGCAAACTAATCATCAAAGATAATCATAGAAAACACTTCAAAATGTCATTACAAACATAGATCAACATACTAATGGTTATAATCAAGCAAGGGATTGTTGTGTTTTTGCCCAAAGGCTTACATTAATACATAGTAATCAGTCTAAATGCTTGAAACATAACAAAATAATGGAAAGATTTGAGAAACCAAACCATAAACAAGCATAAGAATGAGAATCTGGATAGTAAATGAGCAAAACCGGGCAATGTGGCGTGAATCCGAGTGAAAGCAGCAGCCTTCGGAGCCTCAAAATCGCCTGCAGAGCTCCCAAAATGTCCAGAGTTACTACTAAAATGGTTCTGTTCTGTTTAAATGCTTTTTTCGAAGTTGCACGGCCGTTCTTCCGATCGCACGACCGTGCACTTTAAGCATTATTGGTGGTGGGCCACCATACTGCATGACGTCACAGATCGTTGACTGGTCTTCGGTCACGCACGGACGTTCCCCGTTTGGCACGGGCGTTCCTCACCGAGGTCTGAGTTGCACGCTTGGTTCCTTGGTCGTTCAGTTCCGAGGTTATGTTTGATCTCGGATCCGCACGGCCGTTCTTCACTTGGAATGACCGTGCCATTTCGGGCTTGCCTCCAGTGCCTTGCACGGTGAGTTGCACGCCTGGTTCACTGCCGGGTCTTCTTGGTTTGTCGGATATGCACGGTCGTGCATATGGCCGCATGACCGTGCCAAACGCCCAGGTCAGTTTTCTTCACAGAATCTTCGCAGCCTTGTCGTTTTGTCCGGAAAGTCCTCGTTTTCGCTATCATCTTGTCTGGTATGCTGTTTTAGGCCTGTAAACAAAATTGTAGATAACTAAGTATCCGAATGACGGTTTTACGGCCGAAAACGCATAAAATGGGGGTAAAACGGGGGACTAAAATATGTGTAAATTAGCGAATATCACCTGTCAATGAGAATATACCTCCACAAATGACTGAGCCTGCTGTATCATTCTTTGCTAACCCACCAACACAACCTGAGGAGGTTACACCCATTGAGTTACAAGTAACTCTTTGTGGTAATCCAAGTGAAGCAGCCACTACAACTGTTGAACCTACAGGTTTACAGTTGGACAGTGGTTACATCAATAAGACTTCCTTGGAGGCAATTCCTTTTATAGCACCTCTGCCAATCACCAGTGGATTTATTTATCCTACTGGCAACATCAAAAGGTTGTCAAGTGTTGAAGGAAGAAGACCCCAGTACCAAGGAAAAGGGGCATCAGTGGTTAAGGTTTGGAGTAAACTCCCTACTTCTACCACTGATAAAACCACTATTAGTGGGAAATCAGATGATCCCATTAAATTGGGTGATGGTTCACAGTACCAGAAATTGACGGCTCGTGTTGAAAAACTTGATAACTCTGTTGCAGAACTCAAAGATATGCTACAACAGTTGTTACAAGTACAAAAGGTACAATCCACTGCTGTTCCACCTCAAGCACCTGCTCTCCAACAGGCACCTGCTACAAATGAGCTCTGGAATCTATTTCAACCTTTTCTCCATCATCAAGCACAAATAGCAGATCAGCAACATGAAAAACATGTTCAACAATTGAGAAATGCTATGGAGTCTAGGTACAAAGACACTCAGGCTGATCTAAAGGCTCTCAAAACTCAGATCTTGCACTCCACTGGCACTGCTCCTCCACCAGTGTTCTTCATTGATCAACTCCCCGAAGATAATGCCAAAAAAGGGGAGAAAATTCAGGAATGGAGAAGGAAAGGAATAACAGATGGTCTCTACCTCGCACCAGAAAATTCCAATATGACCAAACAGATTCCTTTGCTAGATGGGAGTAAGAAAATTGATATGACCACAAATGCACTTGCAGAAGCACTTGCATGTGTAAAAAGGGATAGAGAGGCCAAAAAGAAAGCCAGGGTGGATTATCCGGATCAGGGTACTTCAGGGTCAAGAGATGATGAAAATCTCATTGATGAAAAGAAGAAGCCTACTAGAAAAGTAAGGCTACCCAAATCCATTCCGGTCAGACGTTCAAAGTCTGCTAAAAAACCACCACCTAAAACAGCTGTTGTAACTCCTGGTGTATCAGCTGCTGTTGGTACTTCAGTAGTTTCAACATCTGTTCCCACTTCAACACACACCACTTCAACACACACTACATCCAATGCTTTACCTCCATCACCACCAAAATCACAATCACCTCCTGTCAAAAGACAGAAGACAGCGGTTGTTATAACTTCTGCTGTAAAGACAACAGTAGTTGGAACACCAGTTGTTTCAACAACTGTTAGTCTATCACAAACCACTGCCACTACAACCACCTTTCCATCCAAAACATCATCAGTCCCTCCTCAAATAAAGAGGAGAAGGCTAATTCCTAAAGATGATGTCACTTCACCATCCCCAACATCTTCAAAACCTTTAGCTCTTGTCAATATACCAAAACCAGTTCCACTCTCTTCTATTCCAATGCACAAGCTTTTACCTCCTGCAGGTGTTTAATTTCCTCTTGAACTGGAAGCAGTTAGAGAAGAAATAAAATCCTTTTATACTGAGGATGATCCTGCCAAAAGGAGTTTGCCTTCAATCAAAGGATATCCCTAGCCCAAAAACATTGAAGAATATTTGAAGACAAAGGCCAAGCAAGCAGAGGATATCTCGAAAAGAAACACACAAGGGAAATCTGACAAAGAAGTATCAAGATACTACCAATATATGCTCACACAAGTCAGTTCCCTAGAACGTTTTGCAAAGAATGTCAGTCAACAAATTTCAGAAAGAACATCTGAAACTTTGAAGAAAAACTACATTGAAAGCATTATGTTTTACAAGAAATACAAGGGAGAGAGACACATGTACAAAGAGTGGACTGTTCCAGAGCTTGAAGCTGAAGCATCCAGAATTCAAGATATGATACAAAGGAAAGTCACTCACACTCCTCCTGATTGGGCAAAGTTCAAAAGGAATGTACCTGAAAAGCAGTTGGAACTAAAGAGAATGAAAGAAGAACTGGTTGTTGCTGAATTTGGCACTAAAAGACAAGTTGCTAGATGGAAAGAAGATTTGGTCAGGTCAACCTACAAAAGGTTGGAGGAATTAAGAAAGAAAGATCCAAAAATTCCTCAAAAACCTGACTACCCTGAAGCAGCGGTTTCAAAAGGACCATCAAAGCTGCAAATCAGGAGAGCCACTGCTCCAGCTGGTAATGCCATCTACAAAAGAAGGACACAAAGCCAGTTAGGAGCTGAAACTGTTCAAGAAATTCTTGCTGGAAATGCTGTTTTAAAAGAAGGCTTGTTAAGAACGTTAAAAGAAGAACTTGAACAGGAAAACTCTGCTACCACTGCTCAGCCAGTGATGAACAGGCCAGCCTCACCAAATACTTCTGCAAATAAACATCTCCCAAGAAACCCACCAGGCTCAAAAATACAAAAGTGGGCAACTGACAAACAGACATGCGTATTGACTTTGCTCAGGTCTGGTGGAGAAATGGAGAAAATATCAAGGGAACAAGCTCTTGGCCTGAGTCTTGAAGATTTGCAGGATCTCCTTGATCTTCCACTTAGCAGGGATGATGAAGATACAGATGCCCTTGACTTTGAATTACAATTTAAAGGTCAGATAAGGGAGCTGTTAATGAGGCAATAAAATATCCACAAATAATGAAGGGTTTTGGCATTATCTGTTCCAGGGGGAGATTGTTGGGATTGAACCTTATCAGAGGAACATATAATTAAAGTCAAAACTGGATCAGAACAGTGGATTCTGAATAAGCAGATGCTGATATACAAATCTCTCCCCTTGAAAGTGATTACAACTACTGATGACCTCCTATCTGCTGATCTTACCAAACTGCTGACTCATAACTGCTGCTCAACTAAAGATCTGATGGAAGACTAAAGTCCTGCTGATTCAATCTACTGCCTTGAGTCAAGCACTGCTGATCCGGACAAGTGCTGCTGGGTTCACAACAGTAGAAGGTTGCAGCAGCTGTTCTAAAGTCTGTTTTGTAATAGAATGTATTAGCAGTAGTTAACACAAGCAGTGTCTGTATAGATCAGATGTTAGAGTTTGTTAGGAGGTTAGATGTCACTTTCATGGTGACGTCAGCAAAGATGCTCAGTAGTTTGCAAGTGCCTATAAATAGTTCAGTACTTTGTACTGTTCTATTAGCTCTTTACATCATTCGTCTTCTTTGCACGAACAAACTACTGAGCTCGGGCTGAGGGGGAGTTTGCATTCATACATCTATCTTTGTAATCGTTGTTGAAATTAAATTCAATCATTCGGTTCATTGTGTAAAAGATGTTTGATTAAAGTATTACTCTCATTTGATTGTATGCAAAGTTTGTTTTCATTTTAATTCCGCTGCACAACTCATCCATATTCATCTTAACTTCAAACACAAAATACAATAAAAAAGAAACTCAGATCCAACAGTTACGCGTGGGTCAAAAATAGATATTCATGTAATTATATTAGTTGGTCGGAATGGTGTAAATATCCTTTGTACATGTTGTAATTTCTTTGCCTTTTGCCTGTTTGGGTCGGAGGTGTTGTTGTTTGTTTGGCCTTTTGCCCATTTGGGTCGGAGGTTGTTTTAATGAAGTTTAATTTCAAAAAAAAAAATGTGATTGTGCATTTATATTGACTCATCTTAATTAGGGTTTACAAAAGTGATGAAATTATTATAACTCATATACTAATGCTATAGCGCATGTTTAAAAAATACTACTGCTACATACCAAATAAGAGAACTTAACCTAAAAGACTAGTCTGATAGGTGAGAGAGCCTATTTGGTATACAAACCCCACATCACGGTCACGTTAGTCACGGCTGGCTCTCTCCAGGCCACCACTCCGAGTTATGGCTCTGATACCAATGTTACATACCAAAAGAGAGAACTTAACCCAAAAGACTAATTTGGTGGGTAAGAGAGCCCATTTGGTATATAAACCCCACATCAGTTGCCCATACAACCAATGTGGAATAAGTCCCATACCTTACAATGGTATTAGTCCATAACAACTACCTCTAATTTCACTAATTACATTATGTCATTGTCTAATCAACCTTTTGAACGTAAAAACAAAAATCACTGTGTTGTTGATAACGACTTATCTACGAAGTGGAATGTTGATCGTACTTTCTCAAATCTTCTGGACTCATCATGTAACATTCAGAAACCACAAGGGCCACAATTGACATAACTTCATCCTTCAACAGAACGTAAACCGAAAACTCTCGAATATGTCTGGTAGCTTCTAGAGCGGTTTGTTTCCAGATTTCCAGATGTCTCTCGTAACCGTTACCGATCTCTATAAATCACTTCATCTTCCACTCATCATTCCTCAATTCGCTACAATATCTGCAAATTATCCAAACCATTCGTTAACAAACACACTCAAATACCTGCAACTTCGAAGAATATCGAACATTCTGCTTACGATTGATTTCATTCCGCTGTTGAACTTACGATTCAAGGTATGAATTCATTCTTATATTCATGTTTTGTGTTAATTACATTACGTTATTTGATTTTTCATTGCGTATTATCTGTTTTTGTTATGAAATATGAGTTAGGGTTAGGGTTATTAGTTCGTGATCATAGAATTGAAGTACTATCAGAAAGTTTCTGTGATAGATGCTGTTGTTATGAAAAATGAGTTAGGGTTAGGGTTAGGGTTATTAGTTCGTGATCGTAGAATTGAAGTATTATCAGAAAGTTTCTGTGATAGATTGAATTGAGTTTGCTGTTATTGTGTTTGTAGGTTTTTTAAGCGATATTATCAGATATGAATCCTGACAAATTTACACACAAGACAAATGAGGCATTGGCTTCAGGTCATGAGCTTGCTATGAATGCTGGTCACGCACAGTTTACGCCGCTACATATCGCGGTTGCTTTGATATCGGACGCGAATGGTATATTCAGGCAAGCGATTAGTAATGCCGGTGGTGAAGAGGCGGCTAATTCTGCTGAGAGGGTTTTCAATCAGGCGTTGAAGAAACTTCCCTCGCAGTCGCCTGCACCGGATGAGGTTCCAGCGAGTAGTTCTCTGATTAAAGTGATTCGTCGTGCTCAAAGTTTACAGAAATCCCGTGGGGACAGTCATTTAGCGGTGGATCAGTTGATTTTGGGGCTTCTTGAAGATTCACAAATTAGTGATCTTATAAAAGAAGCTGGAGTCGGGGCGTCTCGGGTGAAGAGTGAGGTAGAAAAGCTTAGAGGTAAAGAAGGGAAGAAGGTGGAAAGTGCTTCTGGGGATACTAATTTCCAGGCTCTGAAAACCTACGGTCGTGATCTTGTGGAGCAAGCTGGAAAGCTCGATCCGGTAATCGGGCGAGATGAGGAAATCAGGAGAGTGATTAGGATTCTATCAAGAAGAACGAAGAATAATCCCGTTCTGATTGGGGAGCCTGGTGTGGGAAAGACTGCTGTTGTTGAAGGGTTAGCACAGAGGATTGTAAGAGGTGATGTCCCGAACAATCTGAGTGATGTACGCCTTGTGGCATTGGATATGGGGGCGTTGATCGCTGGAGCCAAATATAGAGGGGAGTTCGAGGAGAGATTGAAAGCGGTTTTGAAAGAAGTTGAAGAAGCTGAAGGGAAAGTGATATTGTTCATTGATGAAATCCATCTTGTTCTTGGAGCGGGTAGAACTGAAGGATCCATGGATGCTGCGAATCTTTTCAAGCCCATGTTGGCTAGGGGTCAACTTCGGTGCATCGGTGCAACCACTTTGGAAGAGTATAGGAAATATGTGGAGAAAGATGCAGCCTTTGAGAGACGTTTTCAACAGGTTTTGGTGGCTGAACCGAGTGTTCCCGACACCATAAGCATTCTTAGAGGGTTGAAAGAGAGATATGAAGGCCACCATGGTGTTCGGATTCTTGATCGTGCTCTTGTGGTTGCCGCTCAGCTTTCAAGCCGCTACATAACTGGTATGTTTCATTTTCTTGATTGTTTTTAACTAGTTTTTTTCAAGTTATGCAGTAGTGAACTAGTAATTTACATAAACGCATTTGAATTTGTATGCAGCACGTTTCTTGCCGGATAAGGCTATTGATCTTGTGGATGAAGCATGTGCAAATGTGAGGGTACAATTAGACAGTCAGCCTGAAGAAATTGATAATCTTGAAAGGAAGCGGATGCAGTTGGAGGTTGAACTCCATGCCTTAGAGAAGGAAAAAGATAAAGCTAGTAAAGCTCGTCTTGTTGAGGTGAGTTCATTAGGCTGATAAGCATACTCTTTTTAATTATTTTGCTTGGTTTTAATTATGGTGTACTAACTTGTTGCTTTTTTTCAGGTGAAAAAGGAACTTGATGACTTGAGAGATAAGCTTCAACCGCTGATGATGAAATACAAAAAAGAAAAAGAGCGCGTTGATGAAATTCGCCGGTTGAAACAGAAAAGGGAAGAACTTTTGGTGGCACTGCAAGAAGCAGAAAGAAGATATGATTTAGCAAGAGCTGCAGACCTGAAATATGGAGCAGTTCAAGAAGTGGAGACTGCTATTGCAAGAATTGAAGGTAATGCAGATGAAAATGTAATGCTGACAGAGACAGTGGGACCCGACCAGATTGCTGAGGTGGTGAGTAGGTGGACTGGTATACCCGTGACCAGGCTCGGGACAAACGAGAAAGAGAGGCTGATTGGTCTAGCCGATAGGTTGCATCAGCGTGTTGTAGGTCAAGACCAAGCAGTTAGTGCTGTAGCCGAGGCAGTTTTGAGGTCACGTGCTGGTTTGGGTCGGGCCCAGCAGCCAACTGGTTCGTTTCTCTTCTTGGGTCCCACTGGTGTGGGGAAGACCGAGCTTGCTAAGGCTCTTGCGGAACAATTATTTGATGATGAAAAGCTTATGATTAGGATTGATATGTCCGAGTACATGGAGCAACACTCGGTGGCTCGACTAATCGGTGCTCCACCTGGGTATGTTGGTCATGAAGAAGGTGGTCAACTTACAGAAGCTGTGAGGAGAAGACCATACAGTGTTGTATTATTCGATGAAGTAGAGAAAGCTCACCAATCTGTTTTCAACACTCTACTTCAAATGTTGGATGATGGAAGGTTGACAGATGGTCAAGGTCGCACGGTTGACTTCTCCAACACAGTCATCATCATGACTTCTAATCTTGGAGCTGAGTATCTGTTAAAAGGGCTCTCAGGGAAGACCACAATGGTTAATGCTCGTGAAATGGTGATGCAGGAGGTGAGGAGGCACTTTAAGCCCGAGCTGTTGAACAGGCTAGATGAGATTGTGGTTTTCGACCCGCTTTCTCATGATCAGTTGAGAAAGGTTGCTAGACTTCAGTTGAAAGATGTGGCGGTTCGCCTTGCTGACAGAGGTGTGGCTTTAGGAGTCACAGAAGCAGCTTTAGATGTTATACTAAATGAGAGTTACGATCCGGTATATGGAGCGCGACCAATCAGGAGATGGCTGGAAAGGAGGGTCGTAACTGAGTTATCGAAGATGTTAATTAGAGAAGAGATCGATGAAAACTCGACGGTGTATATAGATGCGGGCATGGATGGTGAAGAATTGAGTTACAGGGTGGAGAGGAATGGTGGATTGGTAAATGCTGCAACAGGGCAGAAGTCTGATATACTGATTGAAGTCCCTACTGCAAATGGCGGGACTCGCGGTGATGCTGCACAGGCTGTGAAGAGGATGAAGATCGAGGAGATAGATGACGACGATGAAATGGATGAGTAATCGAGAAGCACAGTCGGTCTGTATTTGTTGAGTCCAAGTGTGGAGAATGTCGATTCCTGTTTTGAATGTTAGTTAAGCAAACTGTCAACAGCACGGACTGCTTGTATATGATGAAATGAAATTTGTATGTTTGAATCAGTGAATGAAGCAAATATATGAATAAAAGATTTTTGCAACTTTTTTTCTAGAATTAAATACATGAAGATAAAATCTTCAACTATTATAGGAATTTTCATATGTCCACAAGTACTCGGATCGTTTCTGATGTTAGCAGCCTACAAACTTGAATCAGTATTCAGATAGAAATCATAAGTCATAACATGGTAAAAAACTAAAAATGTATTGATATTTGGGTTGTAACTTGTAAGCCTTAGGCCCGAATGACCAATATTGCCTATAGGGCTTTAGATAGGCCAAGAGGCCCAAGAAGGTCGAGTGGCATAAATTAAAGATTTGCAAACTGCAAGCAAGGAAAACTGTGAAACTCAACTTTAATATTATCTAACTAATTATCTGTAAACAAGAATAATGTTTAATATTATCTAACTAATTATTTGTAATTATAAATTTGACACATTAATTTTCGCTAGGAAGGATAGGAAGCCATAGGATTATGACATGTGGCAAATTTTAAAATAAAAAGAAAGGGTATTTTAGTCAATCCAACTCCTTCTTCTTCCTTTTTCAAAACCCAGTAACTTCAAAACCCACCATTTTCAAAACCCACCATCTTCAACTATTTCTTCACTTTCTATCTCAATAATCACTACATTATAGTGCGATTTTCATCACCAATCAATGATTCAAAACCCGATCAACGTGTTCTTCAGCTTTTTTTGAAGAAAACTCAGTTTAATTTCATTAAAAAATCTCGTTTTTTTCCGGTGATTTTGGAGATAATCACTCGATTCGTTCGATTCGAGCGTTGATAAGTGTTTCTATCATTCAAATTTCGTCAATTGATGAAGAAATCGGCTTCGATCCATGTAAGAAATTCTTTAATTTCATTTTCACGATCTGGATTTTTGATTTAGTCATTGCGTTTTACGATCTTTGCGGGGGTCCGGGGGCGGCAGCCCCTGGTAGCGGGGTCCCAGGGGCGGCAGCCCCTGGCAGGGTCCAAGGGGCAGAGCCCCTGGCTGGGGTTGAGCTTTTCGATTAAATTGTTGTACTAAAAACGCATCAGAAAAATTAATTTTCCAGAAATTGACTCATTTCGAAGACAGTAATTCGTAGACAATTCAGACAGTTCACAGTGACAGACAGTTTTATGTGTCCATTGCGTTTTAGAAATAATAGAGTTTTATGTGGTTTCTAGCTATTGCGTTTTAGAAAAAAAAAAACACATTTTTAAGTGTTTTTAGTCATTGCGTTTTAGGTAAAACACATTTTTAAGTCCATTGCGTTTTAGACTGAGTCATTTTTAAGTGTTTTCTGGTCATTGCGTTTTACATATAAGACATTTCTTTGTGTTTTTGGTGCATTGCGTTTAAGGTAAAACACTTTTTTATGTGTTTTCAGTCCATTGCGTTTTAGAAAACAGACATTTTAAGTGTTTTCTGGCCATTGCGTTTTACAAATAAGACATTTCTCTGTGTTTTTGGTGCATTGCGTTTTAGGTAAAACACATTTTTATGTGTTTTCTGGTCATTGCGTTTTACAAATAAGACATTTCTGTGTGTTTTCTGGCCATTGCGTTTTACAAATAAGACATTTCTGTGTGTTTTCTGGCCATTGCGTTTTACAAATAAGTCATTTCTTTGTGTTTTTGGTGCATTGAGTTTTAGAAAAATGTCATTTTTAGGGTTTTTTTTTATTGCGTTTTACGTAACTGGTGGTTTTTCTATTGCGTTTTACGCAACTGGGTTTTAAATTTTTTTTAAAAAATATAGCAATAGTATACTCGTTTTAAAGATAAAAAAACACTCGTTTTTTTGGTGCAATTTTTATAAAAAAATAATGTCGTATGAAAGAGTTATTAACGTTTAAAAAATGAGAGGGAATTGGAGGAGAGAGAAACTATTGGCTTGGATTGACTAGAATGTCCTTGAACAAACTCACGCGACTCTTTTCTTCCTTTCAATTTCCCTGATTTAATCTTAGCCCTTGATTAACTTAATGGATAGTCAAGATCACTTTCTAACCTTCCTAGCCAAATAAACTTTCTATTGTATCTTCACCATATATAACTAATTATTTGTAGTTATGTATTTTCGCACCTTAAAATATTCTCAAATAAAAGCATCATTGTCAAAATTGTATAATATTTTTGGTTGGGTCTTTAAATCTATATGATTATTTTACTCATGTATTTATCAAAGTAAAAAATAACAAAACAATACTTCAAAATGAAATTCAATAAACAAATACTACTCAACAATCTTATAAATGATGCCTCCAAAGTCCAAATATGTTCAATCAAAGCCGCGCAAAGGCAGTTATGTGTTTCCTTGTTGCGCATCAACTCATGATTTGCTTGTTTCTCTACTACATTGATCAGCGCAACAACCGGTTGGATGTCATCTTCATTGTTCTGGTAAATGGCATGGCTTTCCTCCTCTAAGATCATCTTATGTAAAATCATGCATTACACTCGCTTTTTCTCCTTCAAAATGTATGGTAAGCTTGATGGAACGCAAAAACAAATAATTAATAGAAAGAAAGTCGTAGTTCTACTTAATATTCATATTTTTTAATCCACAACCATAAAATGTCTAAATGGTACACAAAAAAGAGAAACCAGATAAGTACTTGAAGTAAATAACCATACAAAAAAGATACATAATTAGTTTATGTCAATATTTTTTTTCCATATGAAACCTTTTTAACAAAAAGAATACAAAAATTCATATATGGGCAAAAATATATAAAAAACAAAACCTAAAGGCTTACCATCCATCACAAAGTCGGTTGTTTGAAATCCAAAATAATGAAAATATACCCGTTGGAGAAAAGCCGAATAATAACCAAATTTAAAACACAAAACCCCACACAACAGTACATTCGCTGCCTGGGCCCTTGTCAGCTCCCCACACTTTTTTATTACTTTTTTCATAAAAATGAAAATCAATTGAGCAATGAGTACATATTTAATAATACCATTTTTAATTTTCTATCCCAGAGTAAGAATAGACAAATTCACACCAATATACAACTTGTAATGCATTTAGTACATCCATTTATCAAATGTTTTCCTGAATTTTCAGTTTTTTCCTTGAGAGAAGATTAAAAACTTTTCGTTTTAAACTTTAAAAGCTACCCTTACCAATATCACTCTCTCTCTCTATCTCTTCATCTTCTCCAAGCTTCTTGTTCTTCTACATTCAACACAACAATGGCTGCTCTTGTTCTTCTTCTACTTATTTTCTCCATGGTTTCTCACTCAAGTAAGCTACTTTCTTTCTTTCTCATTTTTTATATGTTTAATTCAACAAAAAAAGAAAGTAAAATAATAAAGTTATTATTATTATTATTGTTATTATCTTTATATGTCTTTTACGGTTTTAACTCTGAAGAAATCTTTGTTCATGTAACCACCAACAAAATAGGAAAGAAAAAGAACAAGATGTCTTAATCCTTATGATACCCACAAAAAGTTACAACCTTAAAATGGTTGCTAAATCCTTTGACCAACAAATGATGTTGTGACTTGTACATACTGCTATGAAAACAGTACATTGCACTAGATATTCCTTTTGCCTAGTATCTAAGTTGATATAAAAACTTATTACTTATGTTTCTTTCTGGTCTTATATATTGTGCTATACTGACTTGTACTTGATGTTATGAAAGTTGTACATCTTGGTACTGTATTTAGCATCATATATATAGGGTTAGGTTCTTTGTACAGTGAACTAATCCTAGCCCTTGATTATTAATACACAACTGTAAATTAATGGCCAGGATTTGATGATTAAAATACACTAGTGGTACTTTACGATTTGATGCTGTAAATCAATAGCCAGGAATATGATAATCAAAATACACCACTTCACAAATACACTAAAATGTTCACTCTAGAACCCCATATACTTATATGTGGGGCCTATGTGGGACTGGCACTTCTTCTCTAATACATTTAGATCAACCCCAAGAATATACATGCTATACCAACTTGTACATCGTGTTGTAAAAGTTGTAACTCTAAGACCATTAAACTATGTGTATGTATAGGTGCAACATGGTGTGTGTGCAAGAAGGGTGGAAATGATAAGGTTCTACAGATGGCAATAGACTGGGCGTGTGGAAATGGTGCGGACTGCACCCAAACGCACCAAGGTGGGAAGTGCTACAACCCGAACACCGTCATTGACCACTGCAACTACGCCGTCAACAGCTATTTTCAAGCCAAGGGTCAGGCCCCTGGCTCGTGTGATTTCAACGGTGCAGCCATGGTCACCACCACTGACCCAAGTTAGTATACTCAACCAACACACTTTGAGACACACATACATGTTTGTGTTAATTTGTTTTTTTATCTAATAATATTATTGTTATTATTGTGTGTATAAACAGGCGCTAACGGGTGTTCATATCCTTCTTCTGCCAGGTATCTCTTTATATTTATTTCCAAAATTGTTTGTTAGCTTTGTGGCTTTTCTAGTTATGATTATCGAATATTTTATAGGTTTTTATAGTCGTGATTTTAGTCGCTCGTGACTGAGCTAATCAAGATTATCGCAAACCAAGTTTAGATAAAACGAGTTTAAGCTAAATATAGGTTTGAGCTTAAATCAAGCCACGCCTCCTTTTAAACTGACATGTTATTTTTTAATTAGTTGAACCGCTACACATCATTTCTTTTATATCTAAGGCTAGAAGCGCGCTAATGACATTATCTATTTTATGTTATTTTAAAACAAGCCACGCCTCCTTTTAAATACGGGTTTTCCCATACTTATTGAGTTTCTTCCTGAACTAGTGATTCCACTGATAGTACGATGATACTCTCATTATCCGTCGGTTCATTTAAAAATATGAAACCGGCCCACCAAGCCTCAAGCCAAATAATACATCTTAATCTTGACAAGATCTAGGTAGTGGTTTTTGAACTTTTTGTCCTTTTTATTACTCTCATTAATCTCATCTTCATTATTACTCGGTATCCAATGTCCACTGTGTTTTTAACCATCTGGACCTACATGACCGGTCGACTTTAATAATACTACTTCTGGCTGGGTTGTACCATGTGCTTCTTTAGTTGTACACCGCTGACAAAACGTGACGATGAGCCAGAAGAGTGTGCGGTGTGCCTTGTATTGACCCCATACATAACATTTTTTTATGTTTTTAAATTTAACTTGTATTACGTATTTTTCATTCACCACGAATTGTTAAAACTTATGGAGAAAGTGTGATTCTATTCATGTTGCATTTCACAACAAAAAAAGGAGATTCGAATTAAGTACTTCGAACACAACCTGTTTAATCTGAATTTTTTCATTTTTTTTTTTTTTGCAAATTAATATATTAAAATTAAAAGTTAATAAAAATATACATATGTATATAATACAATTACTTTTATATTATAAAATCTTATGTTAATTTCTCTTTTTAAGTTATAATTATTGCATAAAATACACACACAAGTTCACTTGTGCATAAAATATATTGTAAAAATATAATATGATATAAATGGGTTAAATGGGACAACCTGCAAACCCGACCCGTTTAGCTAAACAGGTTCACGGGTTCAACCTGAAACTAACCCGAACCCATTTAGACTAATCCCAAACCTGTGACTTTCGTGTTAAGTTCGTGTCATGTTTTCGGATCCAAGATCACTTGTACTTTACCATTTAAAGGTGTACTGATTTGCATTTGTGGATGCAGTGGTACGACCGTCGTAAATTCACCAGGCAACACTAGAACACCAAGTTCGACCACCATGACGCCAGGCTCCACCACCACTTCTCCATACGGCGGCAACAACCCAACCAACACGGGCGTGTTGGGAGGCGGAACTGGCCTGGGTATGGGCCCGTCAGGAGCGGGTATCAACACGGATCTTAGCCATGGGTTCACGATACATCAAAAAGCCACCACTTTTGGTTTCTTGACCATAATGGGTTCAATGCTTGTAATGCTTTTGTGAGTTTGATGAATGTGTACAACTGGATGATGCATGTAGTAAGGGTACAAGTTGGCAATGCATGCATGTGGTTTTTAGGTTAGAGGAATGTCAAAAGACAGGTTGCATTTTGGTTTTATTATCTAGATTGGGAAATTATTGAGGGCCTATGTTCCTTTTTGGTGGCCATGACTCACGTGATTTCTATCACTCTCGTCTATTTTTTTTTATATATTTTTGTAACTTGTTTTATGTGAATGTTTCATTCCCATGTTACGCATGCGGACCAACAACACTATTCGGAGGAATAATCTTGATAAAATAATTAAAAGTTTTGTAGCATTTTTGGGTTAGATCATACAATAAAAAGTAATACCAAAACTCTCGTCAAGAAGTTGATGGCTTCTGGCGCTAGGGAGCCAAAAGTATCAAAGGCAAAAGGGATAAAGACATGTTGGTTCTTTGCGCAAGCTTTAGCGTGCTTATCTACTTTCTTTGATTCTGCCTTTCTTGCTGCTAGTCCAACTACAAACCCGTTTTCCCTTAAACCAACCAAAGGGGAAACCCCTGTGAGGTCTACACAAGCATGTTTCCCCCCAGCCCAGCCAAAGACGAGCAGATCCGCTGGTCGCAGAGTAGATCTCCCTTCCATAGGGTCCGTGAGGAAATTCACAGGGGCCTCTTTCTTAGCAGAAATCCCAGCTCTTCTTAAGATGTCCCCCAAAACATCTCGCACCCAGTCATGCCGATATTTAAACCCAGAGAGCTCTTTACAGTGAAATGCGTGCTCCCCATATTTATCCATACAAGCTTTACGACATATCAGGCAGGTTTCATCTTCTGGGTACAGGTTTCATCTTCTGTATTCTACTGCCGACATGCATTGTCCTAACCCCTCAATCGGGATAACGGTCAAAAATTCCTGAGCATGGCGACCCTTCAGACACTCAAACACCGCCTTCTGGCGGGGTGACAAATCAAAAGCTTCTCCCAGGCTTTGAGCGATTTTGCTAAAAAGTGCATTCACCAAAGTTTTTTGTGGCTTCGAGGGGGCGGTGTCCTTGTTAGAGAAACCGCCAATATCCAAGTCTGGGAGAGAGACATTTAAGCGTTCGAGCGCTTGTTGATAGTCTGGGTCAAGCCCGACAACCCCACCGTTTCGAAGGATATGATCCTGTAGTTCCCAAGACTGAGCTCTAGACGCCACAAAGGCATAAGCCCCAACATCTCGGGCTAAGAAGAGGCCCGAACCACCTAGACGCATTGGCAAAGATGCTAGACGCCACTGGAGGTCACCAAAGAAGGGGCCGCCACCCACTACTATGTCTTCTATAGCCTTTCTAAGGCCATCATCGAACCGAGATACCGCATCCTCCATCAAATGGGGTTGACAAGTCCGCAGCCCAAAAAGCAACTTAGCAACACCCATGCACGACCTTAGCAGAAGGAGTTCACATTGGGGATCCCTCAGGCAGGGTAAGAGTTTCATAAGGTCAACCGCCCCCGAGGCCCGCCGCCCTGCCAACTCCCCAATAAAGCTAGGATCCCGACTAACAGCTCTACCAAGGAGCTTAACCCCCTTCTCTGGTCTACCGATCCCTCTCGATGGTTCAACGGGTTATCCACAGCAATTGTTCGACCCCAAGGGGGCAGGGGTTTGTGTTCGGGAGGTTGGGATTTGCAATTCAGAAAGGGTTGGCGGCGCAGCTTGTTGCCCGTCTACCTTCTGTTTTGATGTAACTTAACAAGTTTTCTGGTTATATCAATCGTTTGTTTTTTATACCAAAACATTAAAGTCAATAACCAAACCCTATAAACCTAAATCAATAACTATCATCAACTCTACATTCATGTAGACATCTAACTACAACCAAGTGCACAATCATAATCTAATTTCAATTTCAGGCTTCAAGGATAATAAAATTAAAAAAGTAAAAACCAACCTTTACTCATGTTCAAGCTTTAATCGGCTAATCTCTGGATTTCTCGTTGAATATCGATCCTTGTTCAAATGTTCAATCAACCCCCTCCTTTTCAACCATTTGGGGGGACTTTTTTTACATTAGGTTAATAATTGGGGGAATTGGGCAATGAGTTATCTATTATCTATATTAAAACAAAACATTTTAGTGCCACTTGGCATTATCTTAATCCTATAAGTGCCACCTGTCATCTAAATATACCTCACAATTTTCAATTGAGCGGCAAGACGTCCATTCACTTGCTCTGCCTCTCTTTCATTGTTATTTATTTACTCTACCGCCACTGTATTTTGGTTGTAACGCTCATAAAGACTTTTCAAGTTTCCATAATTTTTTCAAATCATCTTCCAAAATATGTTTCGGTTCCCATCTTTAATTGTGTTTCATCGCACAAACCCTAAATCTATAAATCCATCTGAATTCTGCGGTTTCTTCTCATCGATTATTAGGGCAAACGATTTATCGATCGTATCTGTTTGTTCATATCTACTTGGCATTCAAACGATCTGTCAACCCTGATTTAAGGTACGATTATTTATCACTGATATGACTATTTTATATGGTGCTTAATGTTGCAACAAATTTTAGGGTTTTATTTTGAATTAGATGATTTTTGTTATTCAATATCCGATTTTGTGTTGATTGTCTCCGAATAATCATAAGTAAGCATATGGATGTTTTCTAGATATTCAAATCTGAAAGAATTTTTGGTGGTTTACAATTTTATGGGTTATTCTGATCTTTAAGTCACATATGTTTGTATCGATTTTGAGAATCATGAAATTATGATGCTGTATAAAATTTTAGTACTTATTTGTTAATATTTTATTCCGATGTTCTTAAATTGTAACAAAATTTAGTGTTTTTTTTTTGAATATGTGTTTTGATTAAATATCCGATCTTGTGTTGATTGTCTCCGAATATCATAAGTAAGCATATGGATCTTTTCTAAATATTCAAATATGTAAGATTTTTTAGTGGTTAAATTTTTAGGCCTTATTCTGATTTTAAAATCACATATGTTTCTGTCGTTTTTTAGAATCTTGGAATTATGATGCCGTATATAATTTTAGAACTTATTTGTTAATTTGTTATTCCGATGCAGACAATTTTTAGTTTTACTTAACGTTGAATTAGGATCTGCATATTATTGACTCTTTTAATTTTGAGGCCTGTAAATTTTTTTAGTGTAGTTTTACTATATTTTTTGTAATCGTCAACCTACATATTCATTGATGTATATTATAAGGATTTTAGATTCTGACAATTCTTCAAGGATTTGTCGTTAGAAACTAACACATTTATACAAATAACTTATTTCTGAACATTGCTCATATTGCCTTATGATTGATGATTGATTGAAACTGTTTTGTATATTTGAACTTACAAATGTATAAATGTAAACATGTTTGTGAATTATAATCATTGCATATGAATTTATCTGATGAGGTTTGTTTATTATTTGTCATTTTAGATCATTTGGTAGACCTGTCCTTTATTATTATGTTTCATATAGGTCATATTTTTCCAAAAAAAAAATTAATCTGACGTGCTTTGTTTATGTAACCTCTTATTTTAGGTATTTCGTATGGCTGAAAGTTCATCTAGGTAATTCATTTATATAATTTGTCTTTTGTTATCATTTTTTATTTCTCATGCTAACCTTAACATGTTACACTTGATTAACATCGCAATCTTTAAATCAGTTTCAGAGGACCCTGCTTTTGTAGGCACATGAATAAAGCAGACGAATTTATTATGGTAAATGACAAAGTATTACATAAGTTTTTTTTTTATTTTCTTTATATGTTCATTAAGTACAGTTTGTTACTAATTTTTATAAATTAATACAGTTTATTTTTTTTATTTTTAAATCATTTTGTTTTTTTATAATAGTATTCCAGATGACGCTGCGTCCAAACTATGGGGTGTATATAAATGTCCTACAAATGTTGATATACACACCGAAGATGGCCAACAATTTAATGTTGGATTAAGCGCTGCTAAAGGAAAGATATTTTTTTTTCACGGTTGGTCCAATGTGGTTGAACATTTACGACTAACCATTGGGTGTTTGGTACTATTTAATCCGGTAGATTGTACTACGTTTAAGTTAACAGCTTTCGTTGATGGTGTTAGTCATACCACTTTTTGGACGTATCTGCTCCCTCCATCAACTCAATTTTATGTAAGATAACTTATATCTATATTTTAAATATTGTATTGATGTATTAAATTTGTTATACATATGTTAAATTTACTTATTGCTATTTTGTCTTTATCATTTCCACAGGTCATTCCTGAATGTATCCTGCCAAAACACTATGATTATTCGTCAAATGATGTAGTCTCTACTGTACTTACAGACAACAACACGTTTAACGTTCTCATTGAGACAATTGACGGAAAAGTAGGTTTTTCCGTTGGTATTGACGTAATTGTTAGTCAATTAGAGTTGAAAGATGGTTGTTTTATGTTTTTTACAAAATCTTTTGGTAATTTTTTCCATTTAAAAGTATTTGGGAAAAACGGTCTTCAAATGGATTTTTCGGATGTAGAGATCGATGAGGTATGTTTCATATTCGTACATAATTATATTTTTTTTTCTGTTAATTTAATTTTTGTTATACATCTAATTTGCAGGCTGAAGTTGCACCTGTTGATGTTGAAAATGAAAATGATGAAGAAATACATGGTGGTGTAAAAAAGTTTGTCCGTATGGCTGGTGAAGATCATTTTGTAAGTTATAAATTCATTTTACATGCTGCAAATACACAAATGGTATCCAATTTTTACTTAATAAACATTCTTTTTTTGTTTTTTACAACAATACAGAGGATTCCCGATCCTGTTTCACGCATGGCTAGACTTCATGAAGGTTTAAAGGATTTGACCGTTAGATTTTTGCATCTGGATCCGCCAATGCAGATTACAAACGGGACCAGACGTGAAAGACGTGAAAGAAGAGGCAAGACTGGTTTTCGTTACGCTTTAACCTCTTGGAAGAAGTTCATGAAAGCCGCTCGGATTAACGTCCGTGACCAGGTTCACTTTTCCTTTGATGAAAATGATCAGGTTTTGAGTGTTGAGAGGGTTGTACCCTACGTTAGGCCTACCAAGTAGTTATAAGACAATTACGGCATGTTTTTTGCCTTTCAATTTTATCTTTTGTTTTAACATTGGTGTTGGTTTTAAATTTCAAGTTTTTATATTATTTTAATAACTTTACTGTTATTTTAACCACTATATTACACGTGTGACAATTTTACTCTATGTGTTTAGTAGTTTTTATTCCCACTACATTTATGATTGATAAAAAATGATATATAAACTACTAATAAGCATACAATTAAATAGATATATTCTCATATTAAGAATTAAGATTAAGATATTAAGATTAAGATTAACACAAACATGAAGATAGCTGATCGTTTGTTAACAAAAAACCATTATTCCCCACGGAATTGGTACCTAGATCCAGCATCCACCGGAGAAACATAATAGGTTACTATTTTGCTAAAAGTATAAAACGCCATAATATTACTACCACAAATTGTTTCTTTCATTATAAGCCGCTTTACAAAGCAACCATTACCATCAAATTTCCAGCTGCTATATAATAGCTTGCTTATACTGTCCATTCAATTTAAAACACCTATAAACGGGTCCAAATCTCCGTATTTATAATTAGAGACTCTAACTATTTAGTTTCATGTCTTTGTTACAATTGAGTCTATGAACTGATATTTATTCTTTGAATTAACTTTTATTGTTTTATGTGTTGGCGAGTCGGTATTTAGGCCCTGAACTAAATTATTTTATATTTATTTTTTTTATAGTTACACTTCAATTAAAGATAATGAAGTCGGAGTTTAAAAACCATATTGGAAGGCTCGTGCAGGTAAGTTTAATCGCATTATTTTCACATACATATCATGTTTACAAACTAAACTGCAATGTAGATTGAACAAATCCAATACTTATCATGTTGTACAATACTAACTGGAATCTTTTTCAAAATTTCGTATATGAAACTTGAATTTAGTTATATCGTAATGATTTAGGTATGGTAATGATTGTGAAATGGATTACAGTTTAATATTTTGATTCAATATATTTAAATAGTCCGGAATTCAAAATGGAACTTGAAATATGGTGTTGATTGTAATTTAATTTAAAATAATAAATTGATTGAATATACTTGCCAATTCAACTTCTTAATTGATTGTACACATTTTTAGTGGTTTATATATTTAAGGAAATTATAATGACCAAAAATAATATATTAGCATAAATACCAATTTCGACATACATTTTCATTCACAACTTATTTTCTTCATTCTAAAAAAAGACCATCATTCTCTCATCCAGATTGTAAGAGTTTTCCTTGATTTTCAATAGTTAATTCATATAGGTTTCTATGTAGTATTTTAAATGTTCCTTATTTTTGTCTAATTTTATATGTCCATTTAATTCTTTAATTTTTTGCATGCTACGTAGAATGGAACAACGAGCCATCACGTTGCTGAAAAACTTGAATCTCAACCAGGATGACTATACCATCAAAGTTCGCATTGTCAGACTATGGAGTCGACCAGCCTTCAATGATTCTCGAAAGGTTTATTGCTATGATATGATTTTAATGGACGAAGAAGTAAGTGTACAGCAAAATTGTTGATAATCATACTTCATATACATATTATTTTACGTTCTTTTATTGGATTTAATTGTTGTACTTATTGTATATATTAGGGGACGAAAATTCAAGCCTTTGTCTTAGCCAAGACTGCGAGAGAGTATGAACAATTGTTGAAGGAGAAGCAATGTTTGTTCATCCGTAATCCTTCATTAGGCGAGAATCGACAGAAAGTGAAATATGTTCATATTTCCACCAAGATTAATCTAAACAGCAACGCAATAGTGTCGGTTTGTGATGAACCTGTTGGTTCTGAGTGGGGATTCGACTTCTCTCCTTTTAGTTCTATTGTTGAAGACCCTACTGACGACAGCAAGTCCTTTAAAAGTCCCATTGGTATATTTATTTTTATTTTTAATAAATAATACCGATATGTTTTTTATATGATGTTACAAATAATTTTATGTTAATATTGTTTTATTTGTATACGTAATTGGTTTTGTCGTTAAGAGTTTTCCTTATGATCTAAAAGAGGATACCAAAGACGGGAAACAAGAAAAGAAGCTAACATTCATGCTTCAGGACTTAGAGTTTGTTAATCCTTTATTTGTCTACAAACTATATGTAACTCATTCAGTCCTGTTCTAATTTTTTTCTTTTTCTTATTATTTTGCATAGAGGGAAGCAGATATATGTTACTCTTTGGGATGCTTATGCTGAACAGATTTTGGATTTTGAAAGGGACAACCAAAATGAAAAAAAATGTCGTTGTAATTGTTCAATTCGGAAAATACAGGTTCTGGGGAGGTATACTCCTACATTTTCATAAAATGTACTTATAATTACACAATATTTTGTTATCAACTGTCCATCATAAGGAATTTGAGAATTTTGTGATTACTAACAGGGTATCTTTATGTTTCAAATCTCTACACTGTCACTCGCGTGTTGATCAACGCTGAAATTGATGACATTTTAACATTTAAGAAGAGGTATGTTTTAACATCACCATATCAATACTTTTTGACTGGCTTCATAAATAATGTTCAATTTTTTGTGTTGTTAGGTTCTTCTCAAACATTACCCCCGAAACGTCTTCCACCTTTTCTGGATTGAGTGCATCCAGAATAAAAGATCCTACTGAAGAGTATCTTTCGGATTTTGAGTTCAGTACTATTGGAGCTTTAAATCAGATTTCGGAGGTACTAAACGTCTAACATTTACCATGTTTCTTTACTTGACATATCATTAACACGTCATTTGTAATATCTTTTTTGTACAGAAAAAGTTTGTAATTATTTTCGGAACTATAAAGAGTTTTGCTTCCGAGGATTCTTGGTTTTACAATGCCTGCAGAAATTGTAATCGATCGGTCACCACAAAAACAATTTCAAAAGAAAAACAAGATGGTTCCGATGGTTTTGAAGATATTGTTGTTCTTGAGTGTAAGGATGATGGCTGTAACAGTAAGCCTGTTTACTCCGTTCCGAGGTATTATTACTTTACATATCAATTGATTTTTTTGATGTTTATGCATTCCATTACTGTTGTGTAACTTATAATTAACGTGTTTCAGGATCAGGGTTCTGATACGTGTTCAGGATTGTACAGGGATTGTGACGCTCACCTTATTTGAGCGTGAGGTGCTTAAGCTGTTGAAGGTTAACGCGAGTCAGCTGTTGGATAAGAACCTTGATGTACGTTATATTTTGTTGTTTTGTTTTACAGCTGTCGATTACTATTAGTTACTTATCTTTACATCGCTTTTTGACATAATTATTATTTTCTGTATATTACTCGCCAGTTGGCTAACGAAGGGCATTTTCCGCACGAACTCAACGCTCTACTCAACAGGAAGTTTGCATTCAAGATATCTATCAGTCCTTTCAACATAAAACACAAATCGGATGGTTACTCTGTTTCAAAATTAACAGACAATCGAACTGTGATTGCCGAACTAGATAAAATCTTTGATGTCATTCAGGTACTTGAAAACCTATGCACTGATGTTTTGTTATATTTTATATAACTCTAACGAATTATATAACTAATATTATATTTCATATTTCAGCCTGTTGACGATGAGCGTTTGAATGTTGTTAGCTCTGACATGAAAGCATCAGATGAGGTCCCCGTAAATGTGTGTAATTTCTATCTGGTTGTTCGTTAAAATTCCATTTTTTTTAATCGTTATTTGTTTTCCCTTTTTTAAGGATTCTGTCTCCCGTACCAAAGCCGATGAGACACCTGTTTCAAATTTTACTAAAGACATGTTTAAAACACCCGATGAAGATCTCAACGGTACCTCAATTCGTGTCCTGGAAAACGACCTGAAGCGGAATTTGGACAGCATTTACGATGATGATGTGATGTCTTCGCAGTCCTCTACAAAACCCCGTAAATCTGGCAAGGAGGTTGTCGATGATGATGGTGTCACAGTGGGATTACTGATTCCCAAGGTTGAGAAGTAGTTTGTGGCAACTAAGAATGTTTTGAACATCTCATTGGTTTTTATTTATTCGTGGATTGTTTGTTTGTTTTTTCGTAAAACCTATTAATGGTTCCCGTGTTAGAACTTTTGTGTTTTTATGCTTTTGTGTCGTTGAAAGTTTATTAATAAGAGATGTTCCTTTTACGTTTTCGTATGTATGTCATTGGTTGTGTTGCTAACATTTTCCTATATTTTTTGCTTTGTTATGCTATTGTTTTTTTTAAAAGTATGTCTTTTCTAAATGAAGGAAACGGCAGAAGTGGAATGCGTTGATTTGTTTTCTGACTTGAAAGAAGATGGTGTATGGTATTCTATTATCTTTGTCAGCTTTGAATTTGTATGGCATGACAAAGACTTAGACAGATTGATTATTGTGCTACTCGACCAACAGGTAACTTCATAACATGTTTGCTAAACTTTCGACTTCTAACTTACTTTTAACTATAATTTATTGAAAATCCTTTTACATGATTTTGTTTAGAGGCAGAAGATTGCAACAATTGTGCCTATCAACTATTCTAACTTATACCCATTTAGTAAGATGGTTGGTGGTGTATATACTTTGTCCCAATTCAAAACCGAAAATCTTATTTATCATGAATATCCAAGATATGAAGGCTACATCATTGTCTCTACAAACAAAAAGATCGTATTTAATGATTTTTCAAAACTAACGCCTTTTTTAGTTGATCCTCCTAAAGGTTTTGTTTTGTACCCGTTGACACCATGCATTAAAACATTAGCTCATGACAGAAGACGTGAAAGGTATATTGTTGGTAAGTTTAATTTCTTTTTACTTTGATGCTTACATGTTATTGTTTAAAGTTTAATTGTATTTGTTATCTATTAGTTAATATAATATATTTTTTTTCATTTATTTGAATAATTATGTTAGTAGTTTTACCTTATGTAGATGTTGTTGGACGAATAATATGTGGCGAAAGAGACAAAAATAAACATATGTTTAGGTTATTCCTACAAGATTACACGTAAGTCAACTCTTTTGGTGACTACACATTATCTAAAACTTATTATTTAACAATAAATTAAAATATAACAGAGGACATGTTATTGAAATGGAATTGTATGACATGAGAGGATTGGGATACGTTACAACTCGGATGAATATAGAAAAAAAGTCTATAATATACGTTGCTCGGGTCAAGTTGGTTTATTGCAACACCAGTAAGTTTTTTAGTTTGTTTTATTCTGTATCTTAACATTTAAGTTGACACAATTATTTGTTTAAAAATCTATAATATAATTTGCAGGAAACATTTTGAGATCAACGGATTTGTCTAACATCGTTTTTTCGCCTAACATTCCGGAATCACATCTTATTGGTTCTAATATTCGATCATCTATTCCATGTGATTGTATTTTTAAATGACCCGTTTATTATTTCATGTTTCATGGCATTCTTTTACTTATTTATATATACTTTTTAAACCTTTCAATGAGATGTTAAAATGCAGTGTTATTTGATGTTATTATTTAAATATTTTTTATTTACATCTGCATTGGATATATATGATAGTAGTTGTTCCATATATTTGAACTGTATTATACTTTTACAAAATTAACATAAATTCTTTCCTTCCCACTTTATTTAAATGGACATATTTTTTTTACGATTTATAATACACGTTTTATAACATTTAAACATTGGTTTGTAAATAAACATTTCAAATAAATATATTGTTGTTTATATAATATTATCAGTTATTTGATTATTATAATTGATAACATACCAAAAATACAAAAGTATAACTGTATTATACTTTTGCATTATTTGATAAAATCGTATTTTAAACCATAATAGAATAGATGTCCAATTACTGGATTCCTCACGTTGATAATCAAACCTATTGCTTTGTAATTAACTTTTTTCGTGTGGATTGATATTATCGTAAAAATTCGTATTAGGATACCATTTAAATTAATTCATAGTAAATAACTAATCATCTACTAGATACCATTTATATATGATAACTTTTTACAATTTTCGTATTTTGTAATCATACTAAAATTAGATATTTAGTTAAATAGTTTACAAATTCGTAATTTATTCAAAATAAAGTATGGTTATCATGTTTCCAAAGAAATTATATACATTGGTAACATAAATATCATGATAACCCCTCTAATATCTAAAGAATCAACTTTTACCATTTCCTTTTATTTATACAAAGTATACAGGCAAAGGATTTGAGAATATCTTCTCACTAATCAACCGAATTTTCCTTTCCAAGAGGTATGTTTCTAGAACTTTAAGCTTCACAATAACCAAGAAACCCTTTTGATCTTCATCTTCTTCATAAAATCTTCATGTAACTCTTGATCGGTAATTCTCATTAAATAATAACTACTTTATTTTCCTTTAGTTTTATCATGAAGTTTGTTCAGAAGTCTGATTATTTCTCTGTTTGGTGTTTCGAAATCTTATATCTTCGTCAACGAATCGTTATTTGCTATATAATTTGTTAGTTTTGATGTTTTACTTTTTATTGTATTGGAAACTCAAAGCATTATCTACACAGTTTGTATATACATTTTCATGAAGTTGTATTTTAGGGTTTTTAGCCGATGAAGGTTTATGTATAAAGCTGATGAATGTTTAGGTATAATGTTGTTTTACAGCTGATGAATGTTTGTTCTATGTCTTGAATCTTATACAAGGATCTGCTGATTTTGAAAAGTTTTTTTTCTTTTTTTTTTATTTACTTTTAAAATTTTTAAGCGATTATTATTTTAAATGTTTGCATGTCTTCATATTGATCTTGAAGATTATAAAAAAACTGTTTCGGAATCTATGTATTTGTTATATTTTTTGTTACAGTTGTGATGTTTGTTTGGTATTCCATTCAAAACGATTGATTCGGTAGCCATAAAGTTTTTATTAGATTTTGTAATTTCATTAATGTATTTCATCACGAATAGCCTGAAATTATTGTTTCATTTGCAGACTTGATGGTTTGACTGTTAATTGTAAAGAGTTTTTTTAAGTTTCTCTTTTAACAAATGGCAGAAAATACATGTTTATAGTGTAGTCAACGTTTTGTGGAAACTATCTTTTACCTTTAAGTTGGATCTTTTATGTCACTAACACTTAACTCTATTTTCAGTTTCAGTAGCTGGTTGTGTTAATAATGGGAGACAATTCCGATGATGAGGTTCTTGAAATATCTCGTGATCAGTTCGTTCAGAAAGTAGACGAGGTAAACTACTTTTAGCTATAAACACATTTCTGATTATTGGTTATATGGGAGTTATTATATTGCATATTGTCATTTTTAGGCCTTACGTAAAGATTATGGCTTCTTTTTTAAACATGAAGAACCAAATGTCCCCCAGGTAATCGTATATTTTTATAAATGTATCTTTATACATAAAATTTATATGCTATTTAGTGTAACATGTATAAATGTACATTATATTTAAAAGTGTAAAATGTGGCTTCTTAACAGGATAGTTGTATTCCACAAGAAGATACTATCACCATGGAGGGAAGTGGAAATACAAGTAAGGTTAAACAACATGACGTTCAATCTACTTCCAAGGCCTTTATATCTGAAGGATCTCAATCTCACACAGAAGATGTAAGTTTATAGATTCATACAAATAATATTATTTTGTTAACGACAATATGGTATAGTTTTGAAGATGTTATTTTTTGAATTCATAAAGGCAAAGGAAAATATAAGGTCGGTTGGTAGTTCCAAGTATAAGAAGCGTTTACATGGAGACAATCGCGGACAACACACTATTCCTGAAGATCCGGAAGTTTTGAACTTTACACGTAAAGGAGAATACAGGCTGGTATTATTTTTGTAAATTAAATATTTACATTTACATTATTTATCGTTATTATTGGATGTTTAAGATTTAAACTGTTAAATAAACGTTTTTACATGCAGCGTCTTCCGGTCGGGGTTTCAAATCGCGCTGGTTTTACAAAGAAGCTTCATACACTGAAGATTGAAAACATGCAGGGGCAAGTTAGTACTTACGAAGTCAAACGGGAAAAGAACGGAAGTGCTTTACGCTATTCAGTCATCGACTGGCCTGTATTTATGGCGGAAAATAACTTGAATGACGGCGACATGCTTGATTTCACTTATGTGACTTCAAAGAAAACCGTTATCTTAAAAAATGTCCGACATGTCTAAGCAAAACTGCACCGAACTTTTATAAACTGTCTTTATGTTAAACTGTTTGGTCTTTGTTTTGGTAGCTATCCTTTGAACATGTAACCGTATGGACTTATTTGTTAGTGCACTTTTGTATGTTACCTAACTTTTGTGTATATGTTTAGTGTTTAAGTTTATGTTTGTTTGTATGACTAAAAATGTATATCAGCATTCCAGAATGCTATACTACTAAATATATTATTTATTGTCAATTGTCAATTGTCAATTTTTGAATTCACATTTGTTTCATACTTTCGTTTTAATATTGATGATATAATCAATATAGTTCAATTGATAGTAGTAATTCAAAACATACCAAAAATACAAAACCTATACTTGGAAAGGTCAAACTATAGGTCATTTTATATTTGGAATAACTAATCAAACATAAATCAAGAAATTTTTTTGCGATTTAACTTGATATGGTATTAAATTGATTCCATAAATATGTAAACCACTATTTATATTGAACGAAGACTACTACTTCGTTTACTATGTAAGCCTCATGTTTGATGTTTTACTAAAGGCTTATACATTTAACGATTGTATCTTCTTCTTCTTCTTATTGCAGTAACCTTAATCACATTTCCGGTGATGTCAAAAAGATCGAAAAATGAAAATTTCTCTTCTTCATTAAAAGATGTACAGAACGAGAACATTGCAAACCGTAAGTGCCATTTCATTCATTTATCAAAATAAAGTATAAATTTCGCGATCAGGTAACTTAATTTTTCATGAACCTATTAACAGTTATACTCACGTCGAAAAGGTCAAAGATTGAGTCTTCGTCTTTCGTCAAGCAACCTTGCAATACAAACACTACAAGTGGTAGCATTTTGAATATCTTTCAGTTTATCGATTATTAGGTAGATACATGGCTCAAACAAATGACATATACTATTTTTTGTATCCTTTTATTATTGATGTTGCAGGTTGCATAGCAAGGATTCCATTTTCAGACATAACTAATGGTATACATATATTCCACACATATATGCATATTCCTTTAATATGTTGGTATAGTAGTTTGCTTTTTATCTATACTTTGTAAATTGTAATTTTAATTTTTTTTAGTTCGCTATACTGATACGAATAAGGAAGCGAAAGAGAGGCGAAGACAACGAAAAATCTATTTGGATTCTCGGAAAAATAGGTCTCTACAAAGACATTCTAACGCTCTCAGGAATGTATCTTCAGGTAATAGTTGTAAACTAAATCAAATTCTGAAAGGAACGCACCTTCATGTAATAGTTTTAAAGTTACATGCATTCATGAAGATAATGTGACCACGATTGCGTCGTAAACAATTAAATATCAAAACCTTTTGTCTTTAACAACTTAGAATCGTATATTGATGTTGTAATTGTTAGATGACCATTAAATTTAAAGTAGCATTCCAACAGGATACATGTATCAAAATATTTAAACATATAACATAGGCCAAAATATTATTTAGTTGTTTCCCAACAGCTAACATAAACAAAACATTTAAACAGCTTCCTAAACAACCATTCCTACATACTTATATACTTATTGCCAAAACCGTTAGTTAGACAAAATTACCATACAAAATGGTTGAACGGTGGCGATCTATGGTACTAACCCCATTATTCTTCGATTACATCCCTAACAAAGAGTGTAGGCATATCCTCATACCACTCTAAAACGCAAAGATAACCCATCTTGATGTTGTTTTCACGAACCCATGCTGGCCATCCCAATACACTAAACCGATTTTTCTTTTTTGATCGTTTTGGTTCAGCCGTGACGTTCAGATTTGTTTCCACACCACGCCTGTTTTTAATGGTCACCTTTCCGCAGCGATCGATTCCCATGGCTCTTGCGACCTTAACCGGTATCTGCTAAGAAATGCCAAACAAGTATCCAGACGGTAATGATAAAGGCACTAATGACACCATATAACAACAACAGTCAACTTACTACAAAATAATCAATGTAAATACTTACAAAACGTGAACAAGAGGAGGGCATGAAAATGAGATTTGGTTCTGGTGCGTTCCAGTCAATTTCTTCCGAAGTGAAAGATTCGTCTGAGTCCGAATCTGTTAGCAGTATCACTTCCTTTTTTTTATTTTGTGTCTTTCGCTCAGTTGAAGAACGCGCCATTGACTACATATAATTATATCAGTAAATAATAGATGTTGATTATCATAGAACATATCTATATTGGAAAAATCCCCAAATTTAATAACATTTGTGTGTAACACTTAGGCCAAACAAATATACATATCAACAATTATCCTGACCAAAAAACCTAAAACAAACAATAATAGATGTGCAGAAATAAATCATTCAATAATAATAATAATGCCCCAACGATAATCATGTTCAAATCGAAACCCTAAACCGACATAACCAATAAAACAAACAATACGAAACCAAATCCTAGAACAATAACGGCAGATCAAGATCACAAAACATCTAATTTCGCTCAGATAAAACGCAAATCTATATAATATGATGAAACGACGAAGAAAATGCCGTTAAAAACTATATGTTGTCTATCAAAGAACATGTCGGTTTATTAAAATCCCCAAATTTAGATTGCAAATCTCTAACACTGATGCAATTAAACATCTACGTTATGTGAGAACATAAGTTTGAATCGTACCTGTTGGTGATTTTTCTTTCACCGCTGATAATGTGAATGCCGATCGACAGAAAAACTGTGTATGAGTATGAAGTTTGGTGTAATATAAATAAGTGGGTAATAGAGAAAGAGATAAGAATCATTGTTACGTATACCTATCTGATATCTGATTTGACAACTAGATGATGAAACCCTATTGTTACTTTATTTCATTTACAGAAGTAGTCCCTATCTTCAATTAATTTTTGTGTAGTTTTATATATACATAAATAATAACTATAAATAATAATAACTATAACAAATCTATTTGATTACTTAATGTAATCAAATCTATTATCTATAAAACCGGTTGATTTATTAAAATAAATAATAACTATAACAAATTTTTTTAAAAAAATATGAAACAATGAAAGTATTTTTATATACTGATTCACTATACATTATAAACGTTACTAATAAATATGTAATTTAAGAACTTACAAACCATTTTCATTTCCGGAAAGAAATAAACGTATCATTTTTGGTCCATTCCCATTCCATTTATTATGTCGTCGTTCAAACTACTGCAAATTCTAATATGCTACCAAACTGCAATACAACTTCCTTTCTGTTACTCCTATGTCAAAAAACATGACATTGTATTACAAATTACTGTTTCCTATTTTCTAATACTTTATTTGTAATTATACATGAAATTGTATTTATACACATGTATTGTATTTATACTCACGTATTTCCTATTATCCCAGATCTCACTCATCGAACACCATTGGGCAACATTTCAAACGGTATTATTTAACTTTTTATCTTCTGAATATTTACATTTTCAATTTAAACCGTATCATTATATTTCATGTAGCTTATATGTGTTTTATATTTAATGATTGTCTGCAAGTTTTCATCCCTAAACTTACTCAAGATGAGAGTAAGGAGAGGCGTAAACTTAGAAAATTATACATCAATGGTAAACGTTATGGAATGCAAAAAGGTACATCACAATCAATAGATGTTATAGCATCTACTTCTGGTTCATCATCCATTCCGCATTACATGGTCAATGATACAACACAGGCGTCCATTGAATATGGAGGTAAAACTTTAATAAATGTTTAAAGTAGGATACTATTTTTTAACATAAATTGTATTTATTATTTGGATAATGTTTATATGTACATTATCTGTTTTTTATTATAATATTACAGTTTTTGACCCGAGATTTCTTCAAAATGACTGCAAAGAGAGACGGAGGTTAAGGAAATTATATTTAGACAGTAAAAGATCTACTACTCTACAACAACGAAAATTACACCCTTCCAATACTTTAACATCTTCTACTGATTTAAGATTGTTATCTTCCAACACGCACAATGTTACTCCTACATCGTCGGTGTTACCTACAAGTAAAGATTATATTTACCAAATAATCCGGATTTAGTTTCAAATACAGTATATATGTTTTAAAAAGTTAATAAGTTGGAGTATATTATGTTATTTAGGTAATGTTAGCTGTCTTACAAACAACATGACTACACCGATAAACATTCGTCGTTTTTCTCTATCTTCAAACATCACAAATTCTGGCAACACATCTACTATTCTCGAAAGTTCTTCTTTACAGAGGATGTCGCCAGGAAAACGTAAGTTAATAAGTAAATCGCGAGTTACATCTCCTATACCAATGATTGACTTGACGACAGAGGAAACTACAGATGAGGCAATCTACAAAGGAGTTTCAACAGGTATAATCAAAATTACTTTACTTATTGAATTAACTAAATAGTATCTATTATTTTTATACAAACACCTCCTTCGTAAAGTAATATTCTTTTTTTTTCAACTAACTTTACAGATTATATCGATCATGGTGACCAATGTATTACTTGTGAAGTATGCAATGCTAAATTATGGGATGCTGAAAAAGGAAGGGGAAGAAAAGAGAAAGGAAGAATATGCTATTTCTTATGTTGTGGTTACGGCAAAGTAGAAGTACCAGATTATGAAGATGTTGTTCCAAGTTATAAGAAACTTTTTATGTATAAGGATAAAGAAAGCAAACATTTTTTGAATAATATTCGACGGTATAACTCCATGTTTGCTTTCACGTCAATGGGTGGTAAGGTTGATCCCACTGTTAACAGAGGTAATGGACCATTCTGCTACAGGAATTAGTGGAGAGAACTACCACAGTACTGGAAGCCTGCTTCCGGAAGACGGAGATCAACCTAAATTTTGCCAGCTCTACATTTTCGATACTGAAAACGAACTTTCCAACAGACAATCCGTTTTTAGGTAATTATAACCAACTAAACATTTTTTCCAATCAAAGCTTTTTATAGTAGTATTTTTATTAATCTTTATGTTTTGTAACTCTCCTCTATTTTTTAACCAGTCGTTCCAAGGATTCATCCTCCTCGAGTGTGGCTGAACTTGATACTAAACTGATTAAACATATAAAATGTCTTTTAGATTCAGAAAATCAGTTGGTAAAAGCTTATAGGATGGTTAGAGACTGTCTTCATGAAAACCCTGATCTTAATCTCAAGCTTCGTCTAATTGGTATTAGAGAAAAGGATGGACGAACATATAATTTACCAACCTGTGGTGAAGTTGCTGCTCTAATTGTTGGGGATATTGCCAATACAATCAACAATAGAGATATAGTTATTGAAACGCGGACAGGTACTTTGAAACGAATTAGTGAATTGCATCCTTCATACCTTGCACTTCAATATCCTATTTTGTTTCCTTATGGAGATGATGGTTATAGAATTGACATCCCTCATCGTGGTGTCGTAGACGTAATCAATAAGAAACGTCCAAATTGTACAATGAGAGAGTTCTTTGCATATCGTTTGCAAGACAGAATTAATCAGTTTTCATTGATTCTAAATTCAAGGAGACTCTTTCAACAATTCTTGGTTGATGCGTATACTATGATTGAGAGCGAAAGGCTTAACTAAATACGACTTCAACAAAAGAATCTAAGGTCAGATAGCTATGAAAGTCTATGTGAATTAAGAAATAAGGGCCAGCAAGACATATCTAAGGTTGGAAAACGAATATTTTTGCCCTCTTCGTTTACCGGTGGCGCGAGATATATGATGCAAAATTATTTAGATGCCATGGCTATCTGTAAGTGGTTTGGTTATCCGGATTTTTTTATAACCATCACGTGCAATCCAAAGTGGCCTGAGGTAAAAAGGTTTCTTAGAGACACAAATCTTAAACCTGAAGATAGGCCCGATATACTGACCAGATTATTTAAAATAAAGTTGGATTCAATTTGCAAAGATTTTAAAGAACGCCATCTATTTGGAAAAGTTGCAGCAGGTATTTTATCAAATTCCTTTTTATATTGATTTTAGATTATTTAAATCTACTAATGGTTTATTTTTTTTACAGTTGTTTACACAATCGAGTTTCAAAAGAGAGGATTGCCTCATGCCCACCTATGCTTATTCTTAGAAAATGAATCCAAACTTCCAACGGTAGACCATGTTGATCCATTTATAACTGCAGAAATCCCTAATGAAGAAGAAGATGCAGAATTATATGCGCTTGTGAAAGACTATATGATTCATGGTCCATGTGGTAACGCTAATTTAAGTTGTCCATGTATGGTTGACAATAAGTGTTCCAAGGGTTTTCCAAAGAAATTTCAAGATCATACTACACTGGATTCAAATGGATTCCCAATATACAAAAGAAGAGATAATGGTGTTTCTGTAGTGAAAAATGGAATCGACTTAGACAACCGAAGTGTTGTGCCATACAACAAAAAACTTTTGAAACGGTACCAGGCACATATAAATGTTGAGTGGTGCAATCAAGCCGGATCAATTAAATATTTGTTTAAATATATAAATAAAGGCCCTGATAGAGCAACCGTTGCAGTTGTCCAACATGATAGTAACAACGAAGAACTAGAACAAGACGAGGTCAAAGAATATTATGATTGTAGGTATCTATCGGCTTGTGAGGCATCTTGGAGGATCTTCGCATACGATGTGCATTACAGGACTCCTTCTGTTATGAGGCTACCATTCCATCTTCCCGGAAAACAACCTGTTGTTTTTGGACCCGACGAGGATATTAATCAAGTCCTTAACAAACCATCTGTCAAAGCTTCAATGTTTCTTTCCTGGATGGAACGTAACAAAGACCCGAATGACACATTGGCCTGTACACTTACATATGTTCAGTTTCCAAGTTGGTATGTATGGAAGCTTGATAAACGTTGTTGGGAACCTAGACAAAGACATAAGTCTATTGGAAGAATTCACGCTGTAAGTCCGTCTCTTGGGGAAGCATATTTTTTAAGAATTCTTCTTAACAAAGTGAAAGGACCAAAATCTTTTGATGATATTAAAACAGTTGATGGTAAGGTATATGATACATTTAGAGATGCATGTTATGCACTCGGTCTTTTGGACGATGACACAGAATATATTGAGGCAATCAAGGAAGCAAATGAAACTGGATCCCCTTCGTATCTTCGTAATTTATATGCTACTTTGCTATTAACAAATACGTTATCCAGACCAGAGGTTGTATGGGAAAGCACATGGAGATACATGACAGACGACTTTATCTACAGACTTAGAAAATATCATCGAGTTACAGGTAATTCTTTTACACAAAATGTAGTTCTTCTTCCCTTTGTTTGGTTTTTGGTTGCGATACACAAAAAAAAAAAAAAAAAAAAAAAAAAAAAAAAAAAAACAATTTCGGTTTAAAGAAAAAATGGTTTTGTGTTTAATTTATGATATATGGTTTGGTCCATTAAATTTTTTTCAATTTCATAATATATTTGTTTTTCGATTTTTTACAGCTTTATCAATTCCAGATGAGCAGCTTAAAAACTACGTTTTGAGTGAAGTTGAAAAATTCTTAGCTAGAAACAACTCATCACTCAAAAGATTTGAGACAATGCCGTACCCTGATAATGCGTCTATGTCTGATTCAGACAATCGTTTGATTAACGAGGAGCGTATATACGACCAAACCAATCTTGAAGTTGAATTTAATAATCAACTTAATTTGCTAACTGAGGAGCAACGGTCAGTTTTCCAACAAATAATCAACGCAATTGAGGGTAACCAAGGTGGGGTTTTTTTTGTGTACGGCTATGGTGGGACCGGGAAGACCTTCTTATGGAAGACATTATCTGCGGCAATCAGATCAAAAGGTCAAATTGTATTAAACGTTGCTTCCAGTGGGATCGCGTCGTTGTTATTGTCTGGTGGCAGGACCGCGCATTCCAGGTTTCGTATTCCATTGAATCTTACAGAGGATTCAGTTTGTCATATAAAACCTGATGGAGATGTAGCTAGACTACTACACGAAACAAACTTGATTATATGGGATGAAGCACCTATGGTCCATAAGCATGCATTCGAAGCGTTGGATAGAACAATGAACGACATTTTCAATATCGACACTTCCAACAGATCACATATCCGCTTTGGAGGAAAGGTTATTGTTTTAGGAGGCGATTTTAGACAGATCCTTCCGGTTGTTCCAAATGGTGGAAGACAAGAGATTGTCAATGCCTCAATTAGTTCGTCTTATCTGTGGAATACATGTAAGTTGCTGAGACTAACAAAAAACATGAGGTTAACAGTTGGAAGTTCAGCATGTGATGCTGAAGAAATAAAACAATTTGCAAAATGGCTTTTGGATATAGGTGAGGGAAATGTTGGTGGTCCAAATGATGGAGAAGCATCAATTGAAATACCAAGCGACCTTTTGATCACTGATACATCGGACCCCATTTCAACTTTAATTGATTTTGTGTATCCTTCAATTCTTGAAAACTTCAACAATCAGAATTATTTCAGTGAGAGGGCTATACTTGCACCTAAGAACGAGGTTGTGCATGAGATTAATGATCGGTTGTTGTCACTATTCCCAGGCGAAGAACGAGAATATCTTAGTTCAGACACTCTTTGTCAGTCTGAAAATCCAAACGCTACACAACAAAAACTATACTCTCCTGATGTGCTTAATGGTCTTAAAGTGTCCGGCTTACCTAATCATAGGCTAGCACTAAAAGTTGGTGTGCCGGTGATGCTATTACGTAACATTGACCAACAAAACGGTCTTTGCAATGGTACACGACTACAAGTCAAAAAAATGTATAACCGTGTAATAGAAGCCGAGATAATATACGGAGGTAACATAGGCACTCGCACTTATATACCAAGGATTAGTTTGATACCTTCTGATAAAAAAATTCCGTTTGAGTTTCAAAGGAGACAATTTCCGTTGGCTGTTTGTTTCGCAATGACTATTAACAAGAGTCAGGGACAATCACTGTCTAGAGTTGGTCTGTATCTCAAACAGCCAGTTTTCACCCATGGTCAGCTGTATGTTGCTTTATCGAGAGTTAAAACCAGACAAGGAGTTAAACTTCTGATTTTGGACAATGACGGCAAACCTACTAATAAAACGACAAATGTAGTTTACAAAGAAGTATTTCGTGACTTGTGATATCCATGTACTCATTCATCGTTCGATCATTCATTCCATGTAACTGTTCCCTAAAAATCATAATAACATTATTATGTTCCATACACACAATATTACACAAATTTGCATCATCATGTATCTCGAGATATTACATTATTTGTCTCATTGTAGTTTACTAATTTATTATTTCTTGAATGGTTATTTAATTCAAACGATTACTTCAATAAATTAAAGATATTCATTTGTGTTAAAGTCCACCTGCGAACCTCGCGGGTTCTTAAACTAGTTGGATAAATAAAGAAAACTGACTTTTAATTCATTTAAATTAGCTATTATTGAATTGGAACTAAGGAATTGGGCTTAATCACTAAACTGTAATTTTTTTTATTTGGTAAAACATTTATATATAGAAAAAGTGTATCGTACAATTGGCTTTAACGTACATTACCTACGCGATTTGAAATCGCATATTATATGAAAAAAACGCATACGTAAAAGTGGAAAATCGCATGTTGGATATATGTAGAAATCGCAAGTGGTAATTTCGCATCTTGTATTTGGTTTTTACAAATCGCATGTTGGATATATGTAGAAATCGCAAGTGGTAATTTCGCATCTTGTATTTGGTTTTTACAAATCGCATGTTGAAGACTAAAATCGAACGTTGAAAATACAATCGCTAACATGTTAAAGCATCCTTTCTTAAAAGGGTTGATCATGATGATGATGATGATATCGATGAGGTCGAAGAATCATATGAGCTTTTTAGCATAAACACCATCACCTCATCATCATTGTTCTCTGATGATGATGAGTTGTGGTTATCTTCTTGTTCAGAAGATGAGATGTGGATGTCATTGCAAGTGGAGAAAGTATAAATGCTAGATTTCATAAAGTGCAAAGATTTCCGGTAAGTTTAACCATTTCCAAGAAATTGTAGCTACAAGCTAAGATTTGATTTTTGGGTGTTCAATGAATTTGTCTGTTGTTGGTTGTTAAAAAAACGAGATTGTAGCAACATTGATGTTGGAATTATAAGTTAGGAATCATTTTT
Organism: Helianthus annuus; assembly: GCF_002127325.2. Lineage (NCBI taxonomy): Eukaryota > Viridiplantae > Streptophyta > Magnoliopsida > Asterales > Asteraceae > Helianthus > Helianthus annuus. The sequence continues at coordinate 13,061,534 of NC_035448.2, read as the reverse complement.
TATGTGTATAGTTTGTTTCAGGTACATACAACACATTAGACAAGTGATCCCTAAAAATTCCGCATCCCAAGAAAAAAGTTCTTGGGTCCGCCAGCCACTCGTTGGTTGTTAAAAAAAAGATTGTAGAAAAATTGATGGTAGAATTATTGTTAGGGATCATTTTTTATGTGTTCATAATTTGTATCATGGTACATACAACCCAGTTCTAGCCACCCTCTTTATTTGTTTCGGCCTAGAGGTGAAATCGATTTCTGGGCCCAAACAGGTTTGGGTTCGGTCAAACCTGGTCAACACCGGGTTTTAACTCAAACTGGTTCAGTTCGGTAAGACCGTTTTCAATGGAGTTATTAATCCAATCTCAACCCTTTGGTTTGGGTCCAAAACGGTTCCGTTTCTCAAACCGATTTTTTGTGCATATCTATTCTAACAGGGCACCTTCATTCTTTTTTCAAATTTCTTCCAATATCGTACCCAACGAAATCCACGCATAATGGTAAGGCCTGGGGAGGGTGGGATGGTGCAAACGTTTCATCTATCCCAAAAGATAGAGAGACTGCTCTCAATGAGACCCCCGGTTCCAAATATGTGAAGTATTAACATCTATGATAACATAATGTGTGGAATAAAACTAGGTTTATTCATACACGCACGTGGACTCTGGATTAACCGAGATTGTGTGTGTATTATAAACGCTAATAAAAATTTATATCGCAATGTTGAAAAATTATAAACATAGTTGTGGAGTTGGATTTTTTTTTTTTAAATATAAACATATGAACTTTTTATTACCTGCACTTGCAAGCTAACAAAAATTCAGTTTCTGTGAAACTATCATGATCATGATAATGGTCGGTCTCGGTCGCGGTTTAGAACGGGTTTGAGTCAGAATTGGTCAATTTAAAATTGGATCAGTCTAGTTCGGGTCAAAATAGGTTCTAACCAAAATAAGTTCAGACCAAAACGGTTCTTGCCAAAATAGAACTGGGTCAAAATGTGTAAATATAAAACATGATATGACCAAAATTATAAAAACATAATCAAAATTCAAAAGTAACAATTTCCTGAAAATAACAACCTGAATCATCAACAGTAATAATCTGTATGCTTGAAAAATAATAACGTAATCAGGTGCTGCTGTACCAAAAAAAACATATTAAATATATTAATAAATTATATAGAAAAATAGGTTCAATTGCACATAGTGTATTAGAATTTCTATCTGCTCAATTATATATTATATATATATATATATATATATATATATATATATTATTGGTGATGCTTCATGAACAGTACATTGGCCCAAACTTAAAATAAAAAAAAAAGATTACATGGCAATTAAATAGCTGTTAGTTTAATTTTTTCGTAAAACCTGACTATTTGTTGTGAATTTATATCAAATAAAATTCAAGATGTATTGCAAAAAATGAGTTGGTTTAGTGGTTTGTGTGCACCCTACTCAAACTAGTTTAATACCCGTCTGGTGGACGGGTTACGCAAACAACGTGACAAACAAACATAATCTATATTGAGGCTGTTTGGGATTGCTTCGCCTTTTCTTCTTTTCTCCTTTTTCATATCCTTTTCTCCGTTTCGAAAAAGTCAAAAAGTTAAAAGGAGCTCAAAATAAGCAAATCCCAAACACCCACAATAAGTGCACACAAATCTAAACAATATTACAAACAAAAGCACCATTCTTTAATATATAAAAAAAATAATCTACAAAAAACATAAGATTATTTCCATTGATTGTTTGGGAACACTTACTATTATGTATTTAGTGCAGACAAAATTAATGAGAATGCCTTGCTTTGAGCAGCCTAAATTTCAATGTGTTTTGCAATGGTAGGCAAATTTTAATGTATAATTGCTTGATGGAGTAACAGTGTGACTTCTGCTGCTGAGCAAGTTTAAATTTCTTGAACCAACATGTATTTGCGCTCTGGAATAACAAAGGGAATAATGAAAAGTGTTAGTTAGATTTCCATAAGAGAAGCAAAATAACATCAAATAAACATAATACTACACATGTAGCGGTTGAAAGCCAAGATTTTCACCAGGTACAAAGGCACACATGATGCTTAGAGATAAGTAGATAAGACTGCGGGGTATGGGGCGGGAGTTTGGGCGTGGGTAGGGGGAAAACGCCCAAGCCACCACCCTGGGTGGGCATGGGTTTCAACGTGGCCCTTGGGGCATGGGTTTCAAGCCGGGCGTGGGGCGGTTTGGCCATCCTAGTTGGCTGAATATCATTGGCTCACCCGCCACGTCATAGCGGGCCATCCCAAAAGTTTTGAATTTTTAAATTCAAACCGTTGGCTTGGCCAAGCGGTCACCCCAACCGGTCACCCAAACCCCAACATCCCCTATAAATACCCCCAAACCCCAACCGGGTGGTCCATCCCAACCCCCACCGTGGTCCCAAACATTCGATATCCCCACCCGCTGCCCCAGCCGGTCACCACAAATCCAACATCCCACGAACCCGCTATGGCATCCTGGACCCACAACGAAGAACTTGCCCTAGTCACAAGCGTCGTTGACGCTATGAAGGGGCGGCCACCGGGCCAAACCATATATTGGACGGAAGCTTTCGCGGCCTACCGACTAAACGTCGGTAACGACCGCCACAACATGAACGCGTGCCAACATAAATGGCGCGAGCTACGTCCCAAGATCGAGCGTTTCAAGGCTTACTACGAAGCCGTTCCCGGGGGCGAGTTAAGCCACGAGGACCGGGTGGCGGTGGCGAACATAGAGTTTCGCGGCAAGGAAAAAAAGGCGTTCGACAAGATCGACCTTTTTGAAATTTATTTGACGCTTTAGGTTTCTTATTTTGTAATTTTTAGGTTTATGTAATTTTATAAATATTAATGAAGTTGTATGTTTTTTTTTATAAATGTTTGTGTGATTTTTTTAAATTTTGTATATTTTTTTTTAAACTACCCTGCCACGCGGTGCACCCAACCCAAGCCCAACCCACGCCCCACCATACCCCGCGGACACGTACCAGGCAGTGGGGGGGCTCCCATTCCACGTGTCAGCACCCGCCCCAACCCACGCCCAACCCAAGCCCCACCATACCCCGCAGTCTAACATGGTAATCACAAATTGCATGTCTGCACCATATTACTGATTAAAGACACATACTTTCAAGTACCAAGTTATCACATGATGTGGTAACCTACTTAATTCCCAAAAAGGAAAAGGAAATAAACAAACAGTTAGGCCAAACTATTGTAAGAAAAGATAAAGAACAAAAAATTTGTATGACCACAAAAAAAGATCATTTAGTACCACACATTATTATCATTATTAGAATTTTATATGATCAGTAAAAACCATTAAGAACTGGAACCAATAAGACCCAAAAAGAAAGTGCCATCTCCAATTGCGATAAGAGAAAGCATAAGGGTGGGATATAACACAGCTTCTTTCTTAATTTGTTTCCTCAGCAAAGACTCCCTGCAAGCAACAGTTATGTAACAAATTAGCTAAATTGAATATTATTATGGAATTAGAAGTATATTGCAAAGTAGAAAAAGCAGGTGTGATATCAACTCTTTCATTGCACATAACTCCTTGTTTCAGTATAAGAAATAAAATAGAAACATAAACTTAAATCAAAAAAAGATATTCTAAATTTCGCAAATGCTATATGACTACCGAATGGTTGCTCCATATACACGTGCTTTCAACCTATCTTATATCATACCAATGATCTACGTTAAAAAGGGATTGATTGTATGTACATAAACGATGTTTAAATGAGAGAAAATGGACAACGAATCCTGCTCCAAATAATTTTTTCTATTTATTGAGATAATAACGATATTATACCTTCATGTTCCAAGCTTCAACTAATGCTTTCACTCCCGAAACAGAAAATAGACGATCATTTGAAAAGTACCCACCTTTTATGGCCTAAACCAAACCATTAAAAAATAAGTTATTTTATAACTCATTCATGTGAAGAGTACCTACCTTCCTAACAATGGTATAAAACCTGTTGTCAGTTAATTACTTAGCAAACGTGAACCACTTTTCTGTGAACCATTTTCTGTATGAAACATGTAACTGCTAATCTATAGCAAAATTCAACACTCGCAAAACGAATGCCTAATAACTCAGCATGAAGCAACACTGGAAAAAAAACATTGTGAGCAAAACACATTAAAAAATACAAATGAACTTCTTTGACCCCATCCATATACAATATAACTTTGAGGAATTGTGTTTCCATAAGTAAACTGGTCCATGACCAATTTCACCCTACAGTTTCAATATTATCATAAACATGAAATGAGGATTCATAACTAAAAAGCATGAACCCATGACCGAATTCCAAGAACCATACAAAATGAATAAATAGGTCTAAAAGAGACTTACCACTTTGCAGATTCGACATCAACTCGGCAAGTGTACACGACCTGGTCACCCCTCGGCTTGGTTTTTTGACGATTCGTCATCGGAACCGGATTGAGTAATTCGGAAACCATGAAATTTGAGCTGAAACATTAAGCACCGGCTTGGAGACCGAAAAAAACTTACAGTTCTAGAGAGAACATGACCTCTTTTTGTTTCTCCAATGCATGAAAGCATACAACCTATTCACCATTCATAAATAAATAAAATAAATAAATAAAAACAAAAGATAATTAAAAAAAGTTTAAAAATGTTACTACTAAATCAGAATAAACCTACTGCAAACAGTACCTGATGATTAGGATAACGTGATGTTTCACTATTTTGTTATAACCATTAAGTAATTATATCTAGTGGATCCCGAAAACAACCCAAATATTCCACGTTCTTCTTTGAAGCTTTTTTAGATGGTCAAGGAACCGAAGCTAGCAAACACTGTGTGTGATTTATGGAACGTCAGTGAATTCCTCAACAAAACTCTCATTGAGGGAAATTATCAAACACCTGGTGGGCAAGGTAAAGAAAGCTGAAAACTGTAAATGATGGATGCCATTACAAAACCCATAATCATACAACTTAGTTAACGGAGTCTTAAAAAATTTTAACTTCATGATAGAGAAAAGAATAAGATGAACATGAGTAGTTAGTATGTGTGTGTTGAATGGATATAAATAAAACTTACCATGATTCTCGTGACATAACTCAGATTGAATTCCTGACCTCCTTTAGAAACTCTAAATCGTGATCAATTTTAGAACTGATGGCTGGCTTCTGAAACAACGGGAAATCGACTAAATTAATAAAATTAAAGCAGAACCAAATCAGAGCAGTATGAGTAAAACATAATTAGAAACTCACAATATCACGAAAAGAATGGAGTTGAAACCTGAATGCTTAATGAGAAGTTCCTTCATGAGAACATAAATTAGAAACAAAATCGATTAGAAATAAAATTAAGAAAACACAATGGACTTATCAAAATCGGGAAAAAAAACCTTTGGAAATACATGGGAAATTTGATTCTCGAATGAAAATTGAAAACAGGGGAATGGAAAGTCGAAGAGGAAGAAGACATAGAAGAAAAAAATATGAAGAAAAACTTACCGTTCGTCAAGTATTTGGGAGGCTGATGAGGCTCCTCCATGATTCCAATTGGACATGTTGAAGGCATCCAACTTAACCTCTTGAGACGTCAAACCCTAAGGTAGCGTTCGTTTCATGGAATGGAATGGAATGGAATTAGGAAGTTTTTCTTTGTAAAATTGATCTTGGTTTGGGGAGGGAGGAATTTGAAATCCCATGAATTTCTTTAATCAATGAAATTTGTGACTATTTCAACATTCCATTCCATTCCATCATTAGAGTGAAGAAAGCTATTCAGCCTTTAAGAAATTGGTAGAAGAAGACGCTCCAATTCGATTTGGATATATGATCTAACTGGCACTAAGATGAAGAAAGCTATTCAGCCTTTTTAGAGCTGCACATAGAACAATATTTTGGATAAAGAAGGCATGTCGATTGATATCTAGACGCTATTGTTGCACTAACAAGCATTGAAGTGACTGGGGTTGTCTTAATGCCACAAAGGTAATAACAAAACAACTTTCATCTATTTTGATAAAAGTTAACTGTTTAAAAAAACCAAACAATTCTAGCAGAGTTGGCGTTAAATGTTTTCTTCTTATTTACGACATTTTAGTTTACTCTGCACAACTAAGTTGGTTCTATATAAGGGCCTGGCTTTTTGGGTCTAGGTGCATAAATATTCATTTATCAGCTGATTTCTGTTGTGTTTTTGTAATTCTGTACTCCATGATTCAGATTTCGAAGGAACAATTTCATTGCAATGTGGATGTGTGCAATAGTTTTGTACTTGGTTCGATTAAAGAGCGATGGGTGATGCTTCTGAGCTTTAAGGTTATTCTCATTAATTTGTCGTCCGTACTTGCGTATAGTCGGTTATTTTAAGTGAGTTGAAGGTTTTTTTTAATCTCAGTTTTTTATGCTTGGTTTATTTATGATATTTGGTATTATGTGCAGAGACGGAACTACATGTGGGTCAGCTGACCCTCCGGCCGGCAAAATTTTCGGTTTTTTGAACTGCACAGAATTGTTGACTTTCAATTAAATGTTCACATTAGTTGATTTTGATAAAGGTAATTTAGTTTATTTTAACTAATGTTTTCTAAAATTCTACATGCTTAGAAAAGTTAACATTGCTTTTTCGGTCAAACGTAAATTTAAAAATGATTTTTTCTTTTTAAATAAGAGTAGTCTTGAATATAATCAGATCAAACTTTGCAGGTATTTGAAAATGGAACTGGTTTGGAAGTTGACTTTTTAGGTCAACTCTTGGCTTTCATCTTCTTTAGGTTTTGTTTCATGGTTGTATGACATGGGCTTGAATGCCAGTAGATATTATATGTTTGTGTTAAGCCACCCTAGGTCGATGTATGTTAGTTTGCAATCATGTATACTATCCTAATTTATGCATCCGATCTTCCAGGTTTTTGCGTGGCAGGCATGTTATTTAGTTAATGGTCAATGATTCCTATTTAATTTTCACTTTTGAAAGGTAGTAAGACTTCATAAATTTTCCCACTATCATTCATGGGTCACGGGTTGCTCTGGGTTGTTCTTTGCTAGATGGGTCAAATAATTTATATAAATGTTGGGTTAGAATCAAAACGAGTCAAATGGTGTTTTGGATCAAACCGGTCAAATGGTTTTATTTTACAAAATACTTAAAAATGTTGTTGTGGTAAGTGTTTTCTACGACAACATTTTAAGTATTTCACTTATAAGAGCTTTTTATTCATTTTTTTCATATTAGACCTTTTTTGGGTCAATGTCGACAAGAGGTATCTGCATAGTCAAAACAGTGTAGACCAGATCAGTGGAGGGATATGCAATGCCATTATGGGGGGATGATCATTTTTGTGATAAAGTGGTTAGTGAGATTTTACTTAAAATTGCTAAGTGCAAACCATAATAATTAAATAAATGAAACCATTATGATGATAGAGGTTTCAAAACTTTATGAGTTCTTTTTTGATGGCTTACTTGCAATTTGTCATATTTGTTATTTGCACTGGGGCAAGTTCTTCTTGGAGGAGTTCCAAGCTTATTTGATACTAGATTGAAATGTGGGATAGGCTCTCAACAATCTTAACTGTGATAAAAAACTGTACTATGGTGATTAAGGAAAATCCAAAGGAAAGATGCAACTCTGTAAGTTAGTCAATTAGAGCAATTATGTCAACTTTGACTTTGTTTGGGTCAACTTTTACTTCTGGAGGAACACGGAAAACCAATGGCAAAACAGTAGGCACATATTTTTTTATTTCCGACTATGTGGCATCGGTTAACTAGCAAAGAGTGTCTTCATGATGTTCTATCCCCAGGTATATAGGTATATGCCTTATCTATTGAGGATCTAATCAACTTTCATTTGGTCATCGAAGGTTCAGATACAAAGAAGGGAATGTCGCAATCGGTGATCCTAATTGGTTGTTAGGTTTTATGGATGTCTAGAAACTATGTAGTTTTCAATTCAGAAAAAAAAAAGTGGAGATCGGTAACAAGTCGGATGAAATCAGAACGCTTGGGTCTATTTGGGTCATAATCGTTCAAAAATCGCACCCCTTGACTGGGCACAATGGAGCAGCTTTAATTTTTGTAGTTAGCTATTAGGATTTTGTAACGAAATGTTGGGTGGCTAGCTTTGGCTAGCAACGTATATTCTTATATTTGGTGGATAGCTTTGGCTTTGTTTTTTTTGGCAACTAGGACGAGTGTTAATAATATTGACCATTCAAAAAAGGGATTACATTGTAAAGGGTGTTATGGGCAATTTTTGAAATTTGCAAAGTGTTATAGTAAATTTAAACTTTTTAAGCCATTATCATTTTTTGATGGTAATTTTTTTGGCAATGCCTAGACTTTTATGTTCATACTAGACTAAAAGGCTAAAACAAGAAACTCTAGGTAACTGATATTTTGGGTTACTTTTACTTTCAAAGTAAATAATCAATCAAATCATACTATCAATATAAATAAAACAATAATGTTTATACAATAAAATTACAATTTTTTGTTGTATTTATGTATTTCTATTATTGATCGAGTTATCAAAATATGTATGGTCAGTTAGCAAAATGCCACATTTTCGTGTAGATATGTAGTAAGTGCAAATTCTGGTAAGAAGCAATCATTAGAAGAGATACTGCTGGCCAAATTGCACATTCTGCAGGAGCTTCATTGAGCTTGCCTTATACAAGGTGTGTTGTTTTGGCCAAATTTAACTTACTTAATAAGTTTTTCTTATAGAATTTTTAAATATCTTCATATTAATTCCAATTTTCTAAAAATATTGTTTTGACCTATATAGTCAAAGTAAGACAGGTAAAGGAGCAAGGATTAAATATATAATTTCATTCACCTCAGCAAGCTGTGAATACAAGATTGTCCATGTATTGAGTCATATTTACAAGATTGTCCATGTATTTAGTCATATCCTAACCTTGGGCTATAGAATCTCACTTTGTTAAATATATATGTTTATATAGGCCGTCAACTTTGGATGATTCCTTTCATCATGTACAATCTTACTTGGTATATGGTTTGATTCGAACCTTGGGCTATAGAACCCGTAATCACTTATTTCAACATCTGTCATCTTACTTGGTATATGGTTTGATTCGAAACTCAACAAACTTTAGATGCCTTACCTTATTTTTAGCTTATTTTTTTTAAAGTTAGATTGAATCTAACTTCATTTGATACATTGCGTACCCGCGGGTAAAAAGATGGATTTTCTTACTTGAACGTTAATTTCTTTCAAATGATTATTTTAACAATTTTAAGTTATATATTTATGTGTTAAGCCACCCGCGAAACTCGCGGGGTCTTAGGCTAGTTAATATATAAAACTTTATCCAACTTTTTATAGTACATTAAAAGACAGTTACATATTTACCTTTAAGGGGTAGCGGTGCAGCTGGTTGCTTGTCTACCCGCCATTAGTTTGTAATCGTATTGAATAATATTTTCTACAAAAAAAAAAATTCTCCTTGAAATCTTCAATTGAATGAAACCAAAAATCGTTTGAGAAAATGATAATTAGGCAACGAATAAACCACGGAATAACTAAAACATCAAAAAATAAGATATAATCAAACAATGAAATAACACAATAATAACTGATAATTGATCCGGAAATGACCACAATACTAGATAACTAATAACAAGTCACAAATCTCAAATACTGATATGGCAGCAAAGTAGCCAAACAATAAAGGTTTGAAGCAATTTTCACTCACTCATTGATTTTAAATTTTACTGCCGGAGACGCGCGTGGGGCCCCTAAGAGCGTATTTACGATAATTGATCCCCGATACAGATAATCCGAAGTGTGTATGCTCACCTTCTTCAGCTTAGGTGACCTAACCAAGATAAACTTTACAAATTCCATTAGAAATTCCATCCCATGCGAGTGGCTGAAAAATAAAATATCCAATTTTTTCAGATGCTCCAACCAAACATTTGAATATTCATCCTTTACAGCAGGGTATTCCTCATGACCCTCAGATCTCCACGCCATCTACATAAAGGTTCGTGTTTTTTGGTCAGTGACAATCAAACAAACAGAATATAAGATATTGTAATAGCATTTACGTGTAGGTAAATTCTCTCCAAGTTCGGGGAACATTTGATCAAAACAGAAAGTAAAGCTGATCTGGAGCCCTCAACAAAAGACATTCTTTCCAAACATAAGACTTTGAGGTGGATTAGGGAGATTGGAAGCTCATGCGGATCCGAGTCTAGAACCAGCCACTTGAAACATAGACCAAAAAAAATATTAACAGCCAAAGTACACAATTTTTCTTTCAATTATATATCATGTGGATAAATATTACCTCACAGACACCACACGAAATAGTCAGCTCTTCAATCACAGGTAAGCACTTGAGTAGCTCATTAATAGTGCATTTATCATCTGAATAGCCAATATACTGCAACACGTTACGATATTCAGATTAGTTTAAAAAGTTCATGACATGAGAACATGTATTCAAGTGGGTACCTAACTACCTACCAGACTCAAGCTCTTAAGTGTTGGACAATTAGATAAAAGATGCCGAAGAGTTTGTGTAGAGATCTCTCCATCATTCAGGTCTAACCTTACAAGGCTACCAAAGCCATTGAATATTGATGGAAGCTCAATAGTAAAACTACGAAGATGGAGCTCCATTAAGTGATGCAATGAGAAAACAGATATGGGTAATTTATACCAAAGGCTCTCCGATGCATCAAGTACTAGTTCCCTGACAATATGGTTCCTCGACAAATGAAGTATTATCTGCTCAAATTCAAAAAGGTCGTCGTCTTCCCAGTAACCCTCCATAAAAAGAGTGAGCTCGTGAATTGGGCCATGGCGCAGCAGCAAAACTTGGTGTAGATCATGCATGTCCATGTATTTCATTTCACTTTCTTCGTCAGATGTTAGCTCGGAAGTTCTTTTACGCAAAGTAAACTCTAGGTTAGGAATTGTGGTCCACCTGTACCTCCATTCCTTAGAGAGAATACTAGTCCTTGCTGCCTCTTCAGTTGATAAAAGAGATAGGATGGGTTCTAATATGGGTTGCGGAAGTGTGCTGATTCTATCCAAGGCCATTCGTTCAGCATATTCAGGTTTCATTTTCAGATGTTCTTTTTGTTGGATTAATACTTAATAGTGCTGCAAAAACTAGTTACAGTGAAAATGATGAATTATACTATCTATAATAAGTTTATAACAACTTCAAACAAAACAAAACAAAAACATAATAACTTTCAAAACCCACATCCAAACACCTCCTTAAAAGTATCCATTTATCACTCAATCTGTTAAAGTTGGGTACTTGTTATTTCGATTAACATTTGGCAGCCACATGAACAAAAACGTAGCTTTATAATTACAACACAAAAACGACGGATATGAAAGTTGTAAGTACTGAAATTGAAATAGAAGGCATGAAAATTGATTAATTCAAGTAAGTAACTACAACATATATATGTATATATATAGAGAGAGAGATCAAAAGGAGGAGATACCCGAGTTGGAGCATGAAAGAAACGAAACCCTAACATTCGTTGAGTGAGAATGTGTGCAGACTATTCATCTAACGGAAAGTTGTTTTAGCATGTTATATTCATTCTATGAGTAAATTACAAAAAGGGTGTACCTATTGGCACACCAATGTGCCTATATGCACACCAAAAAGTGTTTTTTTGTCCTATATGCACACCCTGCAGTGTCGAGCTGTGGCCAAAGCGCTGCGTTTTGGTCCTGTAGTCTTTTGTCTGGTTGACAGGACCAAAACGCGGCCAAAGCTCGGCGTTTTGGTCCAGTCAACAGACCTGTAAGTCTTTGTCTGGTTGACCGGACCAAAACGTTACGCTTTGGCCACAGCTCAACATTGCAGGGTATGCATATAGGACAAAAAAGTACTTTTGGGGGCGGCTATCTACACACCAAGTGTGTAGATAGTTTGAGCCTTACAAAAATCGTCCTCTATCCTCTATGTTGACATTAGATTGCAAACTATATCCTTTATCTTTAAAAAGTAAAAAAAAATAAGTACTCAATGTTTGCAAACCCTTGCATGTTACATCCTTTAACCCTAACTTAGTTAGTTTTCATAGTTAAATATGACCAAATAAACCCCACCTAAGGGTATTTTGGTCATTTTACTTAAATACTAAAACAAACACTTTCTGGAAATCCCTGCCCTCTCTAAACGCACACATATTCTCTTCTTTCTCTCTAATAATGCTGGAAAATAAACTAGTTACTCTGAAATGAATTAAAGATAAAATGACAATGAACCATATACAACATTTGAAGGATAATAATCCTAGGGTTCAAAGAAAGAGTACACATAACAAAAATGACTATCAAATGATGAGTTATAATTTTAACCTTTCTTAAAATAATTATCATTTTGAAACACTGAACTACACTATCAAACAAAAGAAAGACATTTGAAATTAGAATTTGGAAGTGAGGATGTTACCAGAGCAGTTCAATCGTTGCTCTTGAGTTCTTCAACGGTTGCGAAAGAGAAGTCTAATCCTCAGAAAAAGTAAAGTTGGGAATTTCTTTTTTGAGTTTAAATTCAGATGAATAACCTAATGACTTTTATAGGTCAAGAAAACCCATTTCAGAATAAAGGTAACTTGGGCCCACTATCAGGCCCATCAGGTGGTGCTATTTATTACCCATCACTACATGCTATAATTACTTGGACGGCCCGTTGATTCTAAACGAGATTATTCCATGGATGAAGTGGGGTAAAAACAAGGGGTTAATTTTTAAGGTGAATATTGAAAAAGCATACGATATGTTAAATTGGGGTTTTCTTGATTCTGTGCTCTCACAAATGAATTTTCATTTCATTTACTAGCTTCGGTGCTAGTAAATGGGTCCCCGACTTAAGAATTCCGTTGTGAGAGGTGGTTGAGGCAAGTGGATCCTTTTTCTCCTTTTCTATTTATTTTGGCTATGGAGGCAATGACGGGTATTATGAAAAAGGCATGTTCGATCAGGCTATTCCATGGTTATTCTGTTCTGTTGCATGGCCCAGTTTTGTCTCATTTTCTATATGTGGATGACGTTATTTGTTGGGGAATTTTCAGAAACCGGACGATCAGAGAGGCGTGTAATCACTCTCAGATCAAATTATTTCGGTGGTTCACCCGAATAATTCAATCGGATACAACTTTGATTTCGAGAAATTGAACTAGTGAAATGTTGTTTGTGTGAATTGATTGAACCAGAAACGTGACCAAGAAAAACTGTCTACGAAAATTGGGAATTTTTTGGGGTTGTAACTGCCTTGTGGCAGTTATCTCAATTTTCAGACAAAATTGCCAATTGCCAAAAACTGCCAATTTTTTACCATTTTGAAAACGTGATAAATTCCAGAAAATAAATTTTTCTGATACAGTTTCATTAAGGCAATTTAATGAAAATAAAATTTTTCTGATACAGCTCGACCCCAGCCAGGGGCTCTGCCCCTTGGACCCCGCCAGGGGCTGCCGCCCCTTGGACCCTGCCCCCAGGGGCGCTGCCCCCGGACCCCCGCCAAGGGGGCGCTGCCCCCTTGGAACCCCCGTAGAGTACGGGCTCCGCCCGTACACTTCGAATAATAATAACTCAAACAAGCGTGCACTCCCGCACCTCCTAACTTGCTTGATGTGTATTATTATTCGCTTTGATCACCAAGTCAATCCCCGATTACACTAAAATATCTAACATTATTTTTGTAGGTGAATGGTCGATACAAAATGCAATCAATTTAAACCGGATTCTTAGGTGTTTTTACCTTAGTTTGGGTTTAAAAGTGAACCTTGCAAAGAGTAGTTTATTTGGTATTGGGGTAGAACAAGCTCAAGTGCAAATCATGGCGAGTATTTTAAGATGTAAAGCTGGAGTTTTTCCTTTTAAACATTTGGAAAAATAGAAATGAAGTTGTTTTCAATCACTAGCAAATGCATGTGCAAAGGCTAAAAGAGGATATAAAAACTCTTGGGTATCTCTATGTAAAACATAGGGCAAAGTGTCGGGATTTAATGTGGGATGAATGGTGTAGATTTGATTTAATTCGGTTGGGCGTTTAATGTAATGTTTGTTTATTTTGGTGAACTTGTATGTAAGCCGGTATAACTATTGTTGTCTGGTTTAGATTAATAAAGTTTCGTTTGCCTTTAAAAAAGAAAAGAACCCGGTGACCAAAAGTGAACATGTTTGGCCAAAAATCCCTAAATAATTTTAGACATCCACATACATTTAATTGGTTGAACACATTTAGGGCATGGGCAAGTTCACGGATCTTGGGTTTTTGTGGGCCTAAGTATTTTGCTAGATGGACTGCTTAGAAAGTTACTTGTTTATACTTTGGAATTTGTTGGATTGGTGGCTCAGCCCATTACCTCTTTATAGGTCACACGCATAATAATCGTAACAGGGAAATGTTAAAAGACGTTTGACATATTTACCTTTAAGGAAACATCTAAGGTAGCGTTCGTTTTATGGAATGAAATGGAATGGAATTAGAAAGTTTTTCTTTGTAAAATTGATCTTGGTTTGGGGAGGGAGGAATTTGAAATCCAATGAATTTCTTTAATCAATGAAATTTGTGACTATTTCAACATTCCATTCAATTCCTTCATTAGAGTGAAGGATTTCTAAGGAATGTTGAAATAGTCACAAATTTCATTAGAGTGAAGGATTTCAAATTCCTCCCTCCCCCAACCAAGATCAATTTTACAAAGAAAAACTTCCTAATTCCATTCCATTCCATTCCATAAAACGAACGCTACCTAAAAGAACATATACGAGATTCGGCTGCAGGAGATTCAGCAAGTGATATATAGGAAGAGGCTAACCATCCAATTTTGTAACCGTGAGACGTGGGGAAGCAGTTGAGCAAAGAAATAGGAGGATAAAGGATAATGGAGAAAGTGGGTTTGGGATCATGGAGGAGGTTGAGAAAACCACTCTGAACTGCCATAGACAGCAGTTGCTTTTGTGAGTTTAAGTGGCTGAGATTTAATCTCAGGCAAATCTAATGGTGTATATTGATTGAAGAGTTAGTTAGACTTAATGAGAACCATGGATATATATAATGTTTAACCCAAGTTCAATCCTCATTGATTTCTTTTTTTTTTTCTTTAAATCTCTTCACTTTTTGAATCACAATGAAAGTATTTTTGTTTGCTTTAATTCTTATTTTGGTTAAATATTTTTACTTTGGTTTTTATTACTATTTAAGTTTCTAATGTTTTTTTTCTTAATTTCTCCTCTTAAAGAAGTTTATACCTTTTTTATGATTTTAAATCTTTTCTAATATCTATAGTTACTTTTAAATATTGGATTCGATACTAATATTCGTTCTTTTATAAACACGTGTTGATGTCCATATCACGACTTATATTTTGGTTGCTATATTAAGTGTTGGTACCATAACGAACAGAATAGATACCGATCGAAATCGAATTCCCGTCATAATAATGAAGGCCCATGAATAGTTATTTTAAATTTATAATAATATATATCTTTTTAATATTTTAGTATTTAATATTATAATAGTTTATTATTATATTCACTTTTACGTTTTAGCATATTTTTTACCTTTTTTCCATTTTAAAAGTCATATTTTCTTTATCATTTAGTTTTTTTTTTAATAATTCGTTTTCTTTTCTAAATTATATTTCCTTTATCTGTTAATTTAATTTTTCTTTAATAACTTACGTTCGTTAATTTTTTCTGAGAATTTAAGTATGTAGTTGTGCTTAATTTTTTTTCAACATTCTGGTATAAGTTTTGTTAAAAATGAATTTGTATTCAAAATAAAGTATTTATTTGGTATCGTATAAAGTATAATTGTATGATAATAAACTGAATCGATTCTGATAGCATGACTTTCTAAACAGTATGCTACATTTTCAAATAACATTTGTTTTACATTATTATTTGCTTTGTTTTGCCGCAAGACGCGACGTAAAAAAACCTAGTACATACTTAAAATTCAAATGTCAACAGAAGCTCTCACACAAATATGGTGGATTGATGGCAAGAAACAAACACCACTAGGATGGTGGCGGTGGTGACCCTCCGGCCACCACCGCAGCCTCTTCTCGTTCTCTCTCCTCTGGGGTCAGCATGTCCAATCTCTTATTTTGTTAAAACACATCAATATTAAATATGATGTGTATAATAGAAGATGATAGGCAATTTGAATCATGAAATAAATGTTTTGTTACATGCCATAAAATCATAAACAACAAATGATTTTATTTAATCACCAAAAAAATGGTTCAAAACTCTCTTTATAAAAACATGGCAAATTGGAAAATAATAATCCCATCTTTCTGAAATTGGCCGATAATAATCCCAAGTCAGTTATTAGCCAATAATAATCCGACCTCGCCCAATTGTTTTGTAAAATAGTATGCCGTTAAAATAGCTTAACGGAGTTAAGTGTTTTTCCGAATTAGAAACTAATGTTTTAGGGCTTTTGATCAGAACGAGGATACGAGTCGATTGATGTAAAACTTACCTCGAAATACTGCCTGCAACCCACGAAAACGGTGCTTCAATTCGGGTGTTTAACTTCCAATTAACAAAATTCAAGCCATTTCGAACACAATTTCGAGGTAAGTTTTACATGAATCGACTCGTATCCTCGTTCTGATCAAAAGCCCCTAAAACATCGGTTTGTAATTCGGAAAAACACTTAACTCCGTTAGGCTTATTTTAACGGCAGACTATTTTACAAAAAAATTGGACGATGTCGGATTATTATTGGCTAATAACTGACTTGGGATTATTATCGGTCAATTTCAGAAAGATGGAATTATTATTTTCCAATTTGCCTAAAAACATCCATTAGTACACACCCCTCCATGAATGCCACTTCAAGTTTAACTGAAAAAACAACGGATTCACACCCAAAATCCCTCGATTCAGCCTGGGATCAAACACATCAAACCCCACACGACTCAAAGAATCCAGAATAGCTTGTGACCCCACAGCAGGCAAAAGAACCGATCGAGCTTCTTTAGGCACTGATTCAGCCAAGGCTCGAGCCTTCTGCAAATGGGCATTAGCCGTTGATGCCATATCAAAAACCGCTTCACAAAGTTTCTCACGTGAATCTGTTCTTATCTCCACTTTCTCACCTTGCTTTAAAAGTAACCCGTGTTTCTCAGCCACTTTAACCGGTATATAAGAAAACTGGTGGTTACGGTTTGCATGGTAAGGAAGTGACTTAATGAGCAAAAGAAGCCCGCTTGCTTTCCCAATATGGGAAGCCGCATGATCTGCAGCAGTGGACGTTATACCGCCTGCTTGAAGAGTCGTATACAATATAGTTGAAGAAGTATCCTCTGCATATTTCTCCAACTCTTCAATTGTTTGATAAATATCATCAACATCCCTTTGAGCATCGTTTATACGGGCCTCAACAGACCGTTTCAACCAGCTTTTGCTAACTTTTTGCTCAGATATGACAGATGCAAGAGCCTGTGCTGTAGGGTGTTCGATAACTTTATTCTTGAAGATCTTGTCAATGGCATCTTGCCACCAAAGCAGACGCATCAACCCGATTTTGGGGTCAGATGCAACGTCCATCGCTCGGGACGTTTCAACATTAAACGCACGGAGAGCAAAACCGGCCCTCCGTATACTTGCGGGCAGTTCAAGAAGGCAGAGGTAGTGATGGTAGTCATAGTTTCTGACTTGTTGTACGCAGTGTGAAAATGCAACTTTTAAGCTGCTAGATGTAGAAGCACCACTCATTTAAACTCGAGTATGATTACTGCCTGAAAAAAAACATGTAACTTGGTAAGTATACTAACTCATCATCAAATGTTCCAAATAACCTACACATGTATTGCTAAGGGTGGCAAAGTGGGCAAGTTGGGTGGATTTGGGTCATGGGTCAAGATGGGTTTGGGTTAGGATGGGTATATTAATAAAAAGGTCAAGATATGTTTGGGTCAGGATGGGTTTGGACTAGGATGGGTTCGGGTTAAGATGAAATAAAAAAAATAATAATAAAAACAAAAATATGAATAAAAAGAATGTAAAATTAAAAAAAAAAATAGATACATATATAAAACTTTTTTAGAATATATAAAAAATTAAAAATTCAGGAAAAAAATAAAGAGTTAATTACATAGTTAGTCCCTGTGGTTTGCACAAAATACTAATAGTTTAAAATCACCTTCTAGGGTATTAACTTTTCATTTTGTAACGTTTGGAGGTATTAACTTCTAGTGTATTAACATAGTTAGTCCCTGTGGTTTGCACAAAATAACATACTTAGGTACTAATAGAATGTGATTTTAAACCTACAAATAACGTTAATATCTCCAAATGTTACAAAATAAAAAGTTAATACCCTAGAATGTGATTTTAAACTATTAGTACCTAAGTATGTTACTTTGTGCAAACCACAGGGACTAAATATGTAATTCACTCAAATATAAAAATTTAAAAATATTGAAAAATTTCAGAAAGATAAAAAATATAAAGAAAATTATAAAAATAAGATAAAAGTAGAAAAATAAAAATAAATACAATGCTAACAGAGATATCAAATACCACCTAACAATTATTCCCACTGCTTCTTACTTATGTTTAGTTTTCAACATAAAATTCCTCAAAAGTGCCAGTTAACCACATTGGCCAGAGATGAAATCCCATTTAGTATATCCAACATTAAGAAAAATATCACATATTAAATCATAAGTAATTCCACATTTCCACTGCAGTGCATTGTAACAGGTCTAACAACAAGCAATATTTTGAATAAGGTATCATGTATTCATGTGATCTTCAGGGGTTTCAAAATCGTGGAACGAATACATTGTATTCTTGTTTTAAATTTTTCGACCTTTCTCCTTTATAGTTTATTCCGAGAATTAACAGATTTGGAAAATGATTACAAAACAACATCTTAAAAAATTATGAAACCGGTAATGAACAATATAATAGAGTTCCAACAAATACACATCAGAATTATATCCTCTTACAGCCATTTGAGTAGATTCCTTATGCATCAATTTGTTTAGTTTAATCAAGGTGTAGATAATAATCATAATATAATTCTTTCTCAGATTTAAAAGAGCTTAACATGCATCGAAATTAAGAGCTTATTATACAAAATCATGCTTCAATAACAGCTTCACGTACTCACATAACACAGTGGATCAACAAACTTAAAAAGGATATTAAATTAGAAAAACACACATATTACACGAGTAAGCATACATCCATGAACAGATATAATTGATTTCCACAATAAACAAAACTGAATAAACCTCCATATCTAGAATTAGTTGAAGCTTCAAACACGAGCCACATGATATATGAAAAGATTAAAAAACAAATACACAAAACCTAAAAAAGCTAATAAAAAACCTTAACACAACCCAAATTTAAAAAACCAAAAGAATAACCTAAACGATTATCCATCCAAAATACAACAGACCTAGATTTACACTGTTACAGCAAAATACAGCCTAATAAATAACCAAAAACCCTAATTTTTCGAATCAAAGAGCTGTATTACAAAGTAGAACAGCTAACAACTTTCATAAACAATATGCAAAAAATCTATGAGTTGAAATCGATTTAATTACCAAAAATCGACGTTCCAAAGTTGCATTGCACCAACGAAATCAAAAGAAAATTAGCATGATCGAATACTTATTCTCAAACAAAACCCCATAATTCGCATACACAAGTTACAAAAACATAACTTTTTCACAGATGTAATCGAAAATTCATAAATTATATTTAAAATTGACATAATTTCGCTAAAACAATAGATACGCACCATCAATTTCTACTAAAACCGACGAAGAGTTATCGATGCAATCAAAGATTTCTACTTTGAATCCATTGGAGATAGACGAACTGGAGAAGACTGAAGCGTTAGGGTTATTCCTGACCCGCTCCCTATTTTAATTCAGGGATTCAGAACCCATATCTTGACCTAATGACTAATTTTGTTTGACCCAAAACAGTCCAACTTGAAATATAAAATGCCCATATAAACCCAAAATGGAATATGTGGGGTGTGGGCTTGTGTTACCATACAACTAGGGGGGTGGGTTGGGCAGGTTTGGGTAATGGGTTAGGATGGGTTTATTAAGAAATGGGTTAGAATGGGTTTAGGTCAAGATGGGTTTTTGTCAAGATGGATTTGGGCATGATAGGCTAAAAATATAAATAAATAAATAAATAAATAAATAAAAATTAAAAAAATTAAAAAATTTTAAAAATTTTAAAAATTTTAAAAGAATTAAAAATTAAAAAAAAGGTTCAGTGCTTTTTGAGGATTGTACGTCACGATGAACTTCATTTTACCAAGTGTTCAAATTCGATCTAGGATTTAGATAAGTACAGAACAAAATACCCAAAGCAATCAGCTGATGTTCTAAACAATTTTTTTTTGAACGACCAACATAAACATTTTATTAAAAAAAGAAAGAAAAAAGATACAACAGGGGCTAACTGGAAGTTAAAGACCCACAAACACCCATCAGATACAAAACACAAACTATAACCCCCAAAACCATCTCCTAGCCACTAAAAAATCAAACGCTCTCCACTGACTCGAGGTGATAGAACACTCTTTTGCCCTATTTTTAACCCACAGCAAACTCAAGGCTTTAATACTTTCAATGACATTAGCCAAGGATGGCGGCTTCCGATTAAAAACCATGTCGTTTCGCACCTCCAAATGCACCAGGTGGCTGTTAGGATAATGGCATGGAACGCCTTCATTTTCTTCTTTGGGATGCGACTATACCGATGTAGCTCTAATAAATCTCTGAAACCGAAGGCGTATATGGATGAGACCTTGCACCATTGAGTTATAAGTTGCCATACGGATTGAGCAAACGAACACGAGACAAAGAGGTGTTCGCTTGTTTCATCCGCTTCACCACAGTAAACACATAGAATTGAAGGCACCTGGATGTTCCTTCTTGCCAGCCCAACCCGAGTCGGTAGACGATCCTTATCTGACCTCCACGCAAGCAAGCAAACTTTCTTGGGAACCTAGTTGTTCCATGTGAGCATGTAATTCCGAGCACTTTGAGGAGCAGGTTGAATGAAACTCTTTTAAGGCCGCACACCGAAAATACACCAGAATCATGCGCTACCCAAGTCCATCGATCAGCATCAGAGGTTAACACAAATCCGCGCATCAAATGTATAAGATTCACCAGCTCCGTGAGTTCGGTCGGGGACGCCAGCGGACGCTTCCAAGACCAAAACCAGCCCGAACCGTTAGTTCCCGTCTTAATCCTATCAGCGACGGTGCAAAGTATCTCCTGCCACCCCTCCTCGGAAGCTTTCCCTCTCATTATGAAATCTTGTTAACAAGACAACTTGTTTGTGGTTGAGGTGGAGGGTGCGGGGGAAGGTTGGTCCAAACGCACAATACCGAAGAACCAAACTGATACTGGACCAAACCAACTATGTTGGGTACTTGGGTTCGGTTCTATGTCTTTCTTAAAAAAAAAAAGTGGTTTCTGGTTCTTCTAAACAAATTAACAACCTGAGATATGCTCCAAACCCCACATAGTTAAACACCGAAAACAAAGTCATTTCAAAAACTGAAACAAAAAGAGGCATCTTTCATTGAGGAATTAAATCAAACACCTGGTGTGCAAGTAAACTCAATCGCTAAAATCCCTTCTAAAACAAGCGAAAGCAAAACTAATAAACGTACAACAGCGCAACATACGTCCCTAATTTCACATCTGCGGAAAACCCACAAAGGGGGCAACGATTGAAACGAAAACAGCAACTAAAACGGAGGTATAAATTACTTTTTGGGGCCGTGATTATGGGGAAAAGTGGTGGTTCGAACGCAAGCACGCACCTGATGTGAAGAACAACTGCAACAGATTAGAAAGATCAATCAACTGAATCTCTCCTCCAGCTGTGGTTTTCTCATTCATACTAAACTCACCTGAAACACAGGGAAGGTATATAGAAGACCCTATGCGCAGTTTTAGACTTTTAAGGGTTTAGTTTACCCAGAAAACCCCCACATGTTATTTTGTTATTTTTCAAAGTTACTCATCTTGACCCTTTTAACAATTCTTGTTAACCCAACTTAACCCATCTACTACAAAAATAATACCCATCCTAACCCAAAATTGAATGTATGGGTTGATTTTGCCACCCCTACATACAACAGATCAACACTTTTATCTCATTTCAATACCTAATTTGATTGTATACTAATTACAGAAAATTAACCTTATTCAAATAGATTTAAAAATAACCTAAAAAATATGTATTGTCAATTTTTTCATTCAAATTAATCAAGAGAAGTTCCTAAAATCATGGATTAATAATACAATATCACTATTTAGCACAGCCTTCATATAGAACAGAATTGACATGATAGGTTTCTGAACAAAATTAAAGGCAGTAATCTCAAAGGCAAAATTGATATAAATTAAACTAGAAAATAACAATAAAATAGACAACAATTCAAGTATTGTAAAAAGTAAAAACTCACTTAAACCCTAAATCACACGCAGTGGAACACACAGTTACTAATCTGTGTAACAAACTGCAAATAGCACCGATGAATCAGGCATACCTGGTTAGTGATCAGAAGTCACCGGTGATTACCGGTGCCGGATCTGCCGCCGGTGAGATATTGCTAAACGTCGGTGGTCGGTTGCGTGTGGTCGCCGAATGACCCTAAATTGGTCCGCTCATGTGGTTAGGCACAAGTTGCATTTCAACCCTTCAAGTTTCACACGTATTCATATTTTGAATTAAGTCAAGTGACGTGCCGGAGGTCTCACTGGAAGTAGTTTCTCTATTCCTACGGGTAGAGGTAAGGCTGTCTACATCTTACCCTCCTCAAACCCTACATTTGCTTTTCTATTAGTAGGATTTACCGATGATGATGATGAATTAAGTCAAGTGAAGTTCTGGCTCAAAGCTACTCGAGTTGAGAGTCATGCTTAACTCGTTTAGTCGAGTCAAACCAAACTCAAAAATCATCAACTAGATGACTACTCATGACAATCTATACATACGCATAAAAAAAATATGATACTCGAGTCAGGATGACAAAAGTTTGAAATGTAGGCATAGTCAACCTTAGTTCGAATTTTGAACTTCAAGTTTAAAAAAATCAAGTTGAAATCAATATTGAGTGACAATGATTCGATCAACTCGATGTTGTCTTAGTTTAGAAGTTTTAAGAGTAAAAAATTAAAATCGTACTTAGATACTTAATTACTATATTTAAGTACTCTTTTCTATATGATGGAAACCCTTTTATTTAAGTTTTTAATAAATGAATATATTCTAAGGCAGCTTAAAATTAAGATTTTAAAATATTGTACTAATATTTTTTTTTCTTATGAACCATAAAAGTGTAAAAATGGGATGAATGTGTTAATTAAAATTTTCATAAAACTTATTATAACTAGAGATTATTAGTAATTAAAGCAAATAAGTAAAGAGGTAGAAATGTATTACTACACAACTTACTTAATGGCAGTGTTCTCATACCCGGATTGGTCGGTCTGACCAGTCGGGCCGAGATTCACTACTTTTGCAAGGATTCAGATCGGACCGGTCGGTCTGACTTGTAACTATTAAGTTAATGGTGTTTAAGGGTCCATGTGGAGAATAGCAAATTCACATACTTGTCTTGCATCGCGAGACGTTTTTTTAAATGACTCTATACGCGATGATGACCACTTGTATACAAATTTCTCTTTAAGAGATAACCACCACCGCAACTAGTATAAAGCACCTCGCGTTGCGACATGGGCGAACATCAATGCCACACCACTGCCAGCGACCACCATCACTAAAGTTGCAGCGTGTTAATGCGAAGAAATTAAACCAAAACGTAAAACATATAAAATAATAACTAAGTCGATCTACGACCTGCGTGTTACGATGAACCTGTCAAAGGGGAAAAATAGACGACGTAGAAACGTTTAACCACACACGCACGTTGCGTCGTGGTAACTTGCAAATTTTAAAACGGGACGTAAAACAAAAATTTTTGCAAAAAATGAAAAGTATAGAGGATCAAAGTTGAAAGTAAAAAAGTTGTGATGTTAAATTGCAATAGATGAAAAATTTTTGGGTTAAAAGTAAAAAAATCGAATAGTTTTGGGTTAAAAGTAAAGATGAAAAGTTTTGGGGTTAAAAGTAAAATAATCAAATAGTTTTGGATTAAAAGTAAAGTATCAAATAGTTTTGTTTTAAAAGTAAAAATCTTTTTTTAATTTTTGAAAAACTCCTAAAAATGTTGCAAATTATAGTATAGATAATGGGTATATTTGGCAAAAGTAGCTGATGGCTGGAAGCTGGTAGTAGTGGTGCACAAATCGGGTTTTTTTAAAAACCGGTTCCGGGTATGGAATCGGGTTAGGGTAGGATCGGGTTTTACAAAATCGGGTTTTTTTTAAACCGGGTCGGGTTCGGGTCCGGGTTTTCTACCAAAAATGTTTACCCTATATACCCGGGTTCGGGTAGGGTTTTATAAAACCCGGGTATTATAATACCCTATTTCCGGGTTCGGGTACGGTCCGGGTACTCATCGGGTAGGGTTCGGGTATGCATCGGGTTGGGAAAAAACCCGCACCGGGTATTAAAAAAACCCGACCGGGTATTAAAAAAACCCGACCGGGTATTAATGCTTCTTACACATTCAAAGAAAGGACCCGCATTGGCATTGTTGGACGGATAGGGAGCGGAAAAACAACATTAATAACTGCACTTTTCCGTCTGGTAGAATCTGATAGTGGTACAATTCATATAGACGGTTTGGACATTTGCTCTATAGGACTAAAGGACCTCATAATGAAACTAAGTATCATCCCTCAAGAACCAACACTTTTCAAGGGTAGTATAAGAACAAACTTAGACCAACACTTTAAATAATCTCCAACCATAATTAGGTGTCTGTGATCATATTTTCAAAGATGCATCTACTTAAAACTAGAGGTAGCTATATAACCGGGTATAAAAAAACCCGGTTCCGGGTATTTATAAAACCCGGTTCCGGGTATTTATAAAAAACAGTTCTGGGTATTTAAAAAAACCCGGTTCCGGGTTCGGGTCTTAGATCAAATATGAATACCCGGCCCCTACCCTATGGGTAGGTCGGGTTCGGGTATAGAAAACCCGGTTTTTATAATACCCGGTTTCGGGTTTTTTTTTCCGGGTCCGAGTCCGGGTTCGGGTTTTTTGTGCACCACTAGCTGGTAGCAAGTACCTGTAGCTTTTTAAATATATTTGGTGTTTGGCAGAGTAGATGAAGCTTTTAATATAATGTATAAAATGACCAAAATGGACATAACTAAAAATTTAAAAAGTTTGTGAATTAAAAGGTTCATTATCTTTAGAGGTTAAAATAGTCATTTTTCCCTAAAAGCTTGTAGCTTCTTCTAAACGTTACTAGTAGCAGCGTTCAACCACAAGCTTCAAGTCTCTAACCTAAAAGCTTTAAGCTCGTTCAACCAAACAAGACTTTTTATTAAGCAATAGCTTTTTCTTAAAAACTTAAAGTTAGAAGCTACTAAAAGCTCCATACCAAACATACCTAATGGATAATGGATAATTATAATATTTGATAATAGATGATGGATAATGTCTCCCTTGTTACTAGGGCTGTAAACGAACCGAAACGTTTAGTGAACAGTACGTGAACGGTTCGACGGGAAGTTCGTTTATGTTCGTTCGTTTAATAAACAAACGAAGATGAATAAGAAATTTTGTTCGATTAGTTAAATGAACGAACATGAACAGATATCTCGTTCGTTCAATTGTGTTCGTGAACGTTCGGTAAGGTGTTCGTGAACGTTCGTTGATTTGCGTTCATTTATGTTCGTATGTTTATGTTTTAATTGAAAATCTTTGTACTTTCTTATATTTTATTTGTACTTTTTATATTATTAAACTTTTATTTATTTTTTTTACCCTAACAATTAAACTAGGAAACCAACTTTCACATTGTTTATGCATCATTTCCCTTTCATTTCTCATTATTTACATCGGCGAATACGATCGACATCCGTTTCACAATAAGGGATTCAAGTTTGAGTACTACTCTCTGGGCCATCTATATTTATCCTTCGTCGCGTTCGCCAAATTTATTTGTGTTCGTTTGTGTTCGTGAACCGTTCGCGAACACGCTCATTTCCTTAATGAACGAACACGAACATAAAATCTCGTTCGGTAAGTGTTCATGAACCGTTCGTGAACACATTTATTTCCTTAATGAACGAACACGAACAAGGCCTTGTTCGTGTTCGTTCGATTCGTTTACAGCCCTACTTGTTACAATGAGTATATTGTTGATACTTAGTCTAGACCATTCTGAAACGTAACTTTGTAATAATTATAGCAAGTTAAAAGGTCAAAAGGTTAAGAAACAAACCAGTGACTTAAAAATAACAATTTATAAGTTAGGTTTGAAAGGGATATTTGCTTTTCTTGTAACAACACAAACTCAAATTCTAAAACCACTTACGAGACATTCAAGTCGTAAATCATAAGACGTAAAGTTCCTACAACTTTAATTATCTTATAGGCTAGAACTTTAATCTATTAAAAAAAACAAGGTATTAATACCGGGTTTCGATACCTCGGTATACCTAAACTTGCAGGGGCGGATCCAGCATGGTACAAGGGGAAACCCCCGCTACGGCTTGCCGCTCCGGCGGTAGTGTAAAATTAGTGTAATATTGGAAAAATTTGACATTTTTTCGATTTCGTTACCGTTTTTTTATAAAACGTTACGGCTTGGCGGATTTTCTAGATCCGCCACTGTAAACTTGGTTATATACTCTACCTTACCAAGGTAGATAGGATTGCGTTTTTTTTTTCTTCAATACCCGTAGTTGAACCCAATTCAGATATTGCAAGAGTTTTCCTTTCCAAAGATGTCTTGATGAATAAAATATTTACCAAAACGATTATTTAAAAAATATTTATCAAGCATTTTCCTTTTTATTTCTTTATTTCTAACTAACTAACATATTATATTCCTCTTCTTTTTATTTTCTATACTAGTAGGGTGCCCGCGCGATGCGGCGGGGGCGACGCTTTGCATTACAAAACTCGTTTCTGGTAGTTTTCTTATTCGTATAATATTTATGATAACATTATTGTGGTGGATATATGTCATAAGTTTACACATTGTAAAAGTTTTGTTCTTTTATAAAAAATAATAACCAAAAGACAAAAAATATTGTTTTATTTTTGTATAAAAATTAATAATCAAAAGACAAAAAATAAAAGATAAGTTGTTATAATTGTAAAGTTTGTTTATTTTATTGGTTAAATTATAAAGTATAATTTTTTTCTTTAAAGTTCATAACTTTTTATAAATATCCACATAGTACTCATCCAATAAACTTTAAGTTTAAAATTTTCGTTTTTATAAAAATAAAAAATAGTATTTGACTCGTAACTACGTTTTAGAGCTTAACTTAAATTGTTAAATTTCGGATTTTTACAAATATAAAAAATTTATATTTTTATAAGATTTCATAAACTGTTTTTATAAAAAATAGGATGATAAGAGTTTATATCTTTATTAACTTTATATCATACTAAGTTCAAATTTTTCGTTCCTAACTAATCTTATCTATATGAGTCTACTTTTAACTAATAATCCCTAAAAATATGCAACACAATCTACTACTATGTATCTAGTCAAGTTGGTAAATAATTATTTTAGAAATGACAAATCTATCTATTATACTAAATGAATTCTCTTAAGCCACAAGATTTATTCTTAGCCAATCATTTTGATGATGTGGACACTCTCTTAGGCCAGAGAATTCTCTTTGAGCGCCAAACCCTTTTCCTCTATTTTCCTTTCATGCGGCTTCTTATACACGCTTTACATCCGTATCATTCAGAAACCCTAATTTTCTTTAATCCTCCTGAACGTCTATCCTTTTTCCCCCATTTTCTTTCATCAATCTCCCGTTTTTATCAATGACGACTTCATCTATTGAATTCATCTATGTTGATTTCCTCAAATCCTGGTATGTTCATGTAACCCTAGATTTTATCCACCTGCTCTTTGTCTTCTTCATCTCACGTGCTCCTCTTTGTCTCTCGGCGACGATCCGGTTTCGATTTTTGAATTTATGGAATTAGGTATGAACTTTCTTTTTCTAATCTTTACTCCTTTAGTTACATGGTTCTAATTTAGTTCTTTCTTTCTGATTTGAAGGAGGTAAAAAAACCCAATCGTTTGATTGCTAGCAACAATAAATGTAGAACATCAATTTTTTTGAAAATTAAAACCCTAACTGTCAATTCGGTTCTCACCATATTCTTCAATCTCTAATCAAGGTGAGTTTTTTCTTGGATGATTTGTGTTTCATATATGTATAATCTTCGTTTAACGCTTATTTTATCTTCGATTTATGTTTCATATATATATAATCTTCGTTTCAGCTAAATAAGTTAATATATTTTGATGTCTAATGATACATGATCTAAGAAAAAGGCATCATAGAAGTTGAAGATCTTAATTTTGGATGTTACACGGGATATCAGTCGTAGAGTTAGCCTTTGTGTGTTGTTTTTTGCTTTAATTGTCAGGGATTTTGCCTTTTCGATTAGGACTTTTGTGGCTTCTTTGGATTTTGCTTCTTCACAAGAAAATAAAACTTTGATTTTGCGTTAATTTGGTTGTTATAGAAGTAAAAGTGTGGTTTACTCACTTTATTTGGGTGATTACTTTCGGTTGATTGTTTACCGAAAGTGGAAATATTAGGTTCATTTGTTGTTATTGTGTTATGTGTAAATATTGTTTTTTTTTTTTTGTGGATAGATTGTTTTTGTTTGGACCTTATTATTAGATTTCATTCTTTCACACACGTTTAGTACTAAGGATAGTATGTTTTTGGACCTTATCGTTACGATTTCTTTCTTTTAGTGATGTTGATTCTCCGAGTCTTTAACATTCGGTATTGATTTGTATTGTTTTTTTTATTTGCAGTCATTCTTATCTACGGTTTGTTCATCTTTGATCGATTCTCTTTTCGGATTCTAATAATCAAATTTCGTCATCTACAAGGTACGAATCCCTTCTTTATGTATTGTTAAGATTTATTGTTGATATTAGATATAATTTTTTTTGGATTATGTGGATTCTTGACTGAACCAAATGTGAAGAAGAAGAAAATTGTAAATGAGCTTTGAGGTCATATCAAAAATCAAACAATGAAATTATTATTAAATGTCTAATTTAGTTACATGGTTTCTGCTATAATTTTTTTAGGGGTGTTCAACAATGGGATGCCAAAAGTGTGAAATAAAATTATTGATGGTGAATAACCAATTTGATTTGAAAACTTGGACTTGGACAGATCTCAAGGAGTTGTTCAAAAGGATATGGTAAAATAAGAGTCTTTTTAGTTTTTTAATCGAATTCTCTTTGTTTAACATATTTAGCCAGATTTTGTTATCAATGCTCTTATGTGAGGTCATGAAGACCGAAGGCTGAACTAGACTTTTCAAAGTGTAATTTGGTCAAAGTGATACGTGTTGCACCTAGCAAAGCAATCGAGGTATTAAAAAAAAATTTTTGTGGATAGATTGTTTTTGTTTTGCCTAAAGTGACCGAAAGTGGAAATACTAGGTTCAAGATCCCATAAGCAAGAACTCACTCATTTTATTTAAAATGCTTTTTATTGCATATTGTTGCTATGCACAGTTAAATATCCAACTATTACATTGCGAATGAAGTTTATCGGGCGTTGAGGGGGCTATGATGACTAAATGTGATTTGCCAGCTAAGTCATATTCTATGACTTTGGAAGTGCAAAGGTTTTGGTAATTTTTTTTAAAAAATATATAGATTTCAATACACAAATACCATTCTTCATTTGGTAAGCATTTTTTTTTATTATTTCAGTTTTGAGTTGATTCTTACTTGATCTAGATCTTGGTGGGTCCTTATGAACGGACTAAAGATGGTTTTCAAGATCCCATAAGCAAGAACTGACTCATTTTATTTCAAAAGCTTTTTATTGCATATTGTTGCTATGCAGAGTTAGATATCCAGCTATTACATTGTGAATGAAGTTTATCGGCCGTTGAGGGGGCTATGATGACTAAACGTGATTTGCCAGCTCATATTCTGTGACTGTGGATGTGCAAAGGTTCTGGTAAATTTTTTAAAAAATATATAGATTTCAATACACAAATACCATTCATCATTTGGTAAGCGTTGATTTTTTTTATTATTTCAGTTTTGAGTTGATTCTTACTTGATCTAGATCTTGGTGGGTCCTTATGAACGGACTAAAGATGGTTTTCAAGATCCCATGAGCAGGGCTGATGGGCCCGAGTTTATTACACAATGTCCAATTAGACCAGGAGGGAGTTACACATACCGGTTCATAATTTCATGACAAGAAGGAACTTATAGCTCGTGGCTTTGAGCTACTGTTTATGGTGCAGAAATAGTGTCCGTTCAATAAAACAGTGTCCATTTACCGTAATTAGTTAATTCGCTGCTGCAAATTCTTTTCACTCGCTGATATTGCGATCCGCATATATAGTCACTCGCTCATTCGCTGAATTTTTCATCTGTTGTTTGTTGTTTTATTGCTGAGAACGAGTCTATTCTTTGATGATTGATTTGCTGAAACTGTTTGCAGATTCAAAAGGGATTTGACGCAAAATCAAAGTACATCAGCGGAGCTCTTTTCAAATGCAGAAATTCGCTATTGTTCGTTGCAGAACCTGTTAATCTGTTGGTGTTTACAGGTTTGTTGAAAAGGTTTGCCTCAATCTTCCTTTTGATTTTCTATGGTTTGGACCTTATTATTAGATTTCATTCTTTCACACACGTTTAGTACTAAGGATAGTATGTTTTTGGACCTTATCGTTACGATTTCTTTCTTTTAATGATGTTAATTCTCCGAGTCTTTAACATTCGGTATTGATTTGTATTGTTTTTTTATTTGCAGTCATTCTTATCTACGGTTTGTTCATCTTCGATCGATTCTCTTTTCGGATTCTAATAATCAAATTTCGTCATCTACAAGGTACGAATCCCTTCTTTATGTATTGTTAAGATTTATTGTTGATATTAGATATAATTTTTTTGGATTATGTGGATTCTTGACTGAACCAAATGTGAAGAAGAAGAAAATTGTAAATGAGCTTTGAGGTCATATCAAAAATCAAACAATGAAATTATTGTTAAATGTCTAATTTAGTTACATGGTTTCTGCTATAATTTTTTTAGGGGTGTTCAACAATGGAATGCCAAAAGTGTGAAATAAAATTATTGATGGTGGATAGCCAATTTGATTTGAAAAACTTGGACTTGGACAGATCTCAAGGAGTTGTTCAAAAGGATATGGTAAAATAAGAGTCTTTTTAGTTTTTTAATCGAATTCTCTTTTTTTAACTTATTTAGCCAGATTTTGTTATCAATCCTCTTATGTGAGGTCATGAAGACCGAATGCTGAACTAGACTTTTCAAAGTGTAATTTGGTCAAAGTGATACGTGTTGCACCTAGCAAAGCAATCGAGGTATTAAAATTTTTTTTTTGTGGATAGATTGTTTTTGTTTTGCCCAAAGTGACCGAAAGTGGAAATACTAGGTTCAAGATCCCATAAGCAAGAGCTCACTCATTTTATTTCAAATGCTTTTTATTGCATATTGTTGCTATGCACAGTTAAATATCCAGCTATTACATTGCGAATGAAGTTTATCGGGCGTTGAGGGGGCTATGATGACTAAATGTGATTTGCCAGCTAAGTCATATTCTATGACTTTGGAAGTGCAAAGGTTTTGGTAATTTTTTTTTTAAAATATATAGATTTCAATACACAAATACCATTCTTCATTTGGTAAGCATTTTTTTTTATTATTTCAGTTTTGAGTTGATTCTTACTTGATCTAGATCTGGGTGGGTCCTTATAAACGGACTAAAGATGGTTTTCAAGATCCCATAAGCAAGAACTGACTCATTTTATTTCAAATGCTTTTTATTGCATATTGTTGCTATGCACAGTTAGATATCCAGCTATTACATTGTGAATGAAGTTTATCGGCCGTTGAGGGGGCTATGATGACTAAACGTGATTTGCCAGCTCATATTCTGTGACTGTGGATGTGCAAAGGTTCTGGTAAATTTTTTAAAAAATATATATATTTCAATACACAAATACCATTCATCATTTGGTAAGCGTTGATTTTTTTTATTATTTCAGTTTTGAGTTGATTCTTACTTGATCTAGATCTTGGTGGGTCCTTATGAACGGACTAAAGATGGTTTTCAAGATCCCATGAGCAGGGCTGATGGGCCCGAGTTTATTACACAATGTCCAATTAGACCAGGAGGGAGTTACACATACCGGTTCATAATTTCATGACAAGAAGGAACTTATAGCTCGTGGCTTTGAGCTACTGTTTATGGTGCAGAAATAGTGTCCGTTCGATAAAACAGTGTCCATTTACCGTAATTAGTTAATTCGCTGCTGCAAATTCTTTTCACTCGCTGATATTACGATCCGCATATATAGTCAGTCGCTCATTCGCTGAATTTTTCATCTGTTGTTTGTTGTTTTATTGCTGAGAACGAGTCTATTCTTTGATGATTGATTTGCTGAAACTGTTTGAAGATTCAAAAGGGATTTGACGCAGAATCAAAGTACATCAGCGGAGCTCTTTTCAAATGCAGAAATTCGCTATTGTTCGTTGCAGAACCTGTTAATCTGTTGGTGTTTACAGGTTTGTTGAAAAGGTTTGCCTTAATCTTCTTTTTGATTTTCTATGGTTTGGACCTTATTATTAGATTTCATTCTTTCACACACGTTTAGTACTAAGGATAGTATGTTTTTGGACCTTATCGTTACGATTTCTTTCTTTTAATGATGTTGATTCTCCGAGTCTTTAACATTCGGTATTGATTTGTATTGTTTTTTTATTTGCAGTCATTCTTATCTACGGTTTGTTCATCTTCGATCGATTCTCTTTTCGGATTCTAATAATCAAATTTCGTCATCTACAAGGTACTGATGTGTGTAAAATGCAACATATAAATCACATCAATTAAGGCATAAAACTAACCCCTTTTTAGTACTAATGTTGGAAAAAGAGTGTTTTTGTCTTCCTTTTGTATTTTCAGGATGAAATGAGCTCAAAATCACAAAAGAAGCAAAAAGACAACTAATTCTACCATAAATACAAGAAAAAGGAACAAAAGTGGATTGCCCGGACCCTCAACGGCACCTTCCAAGGCAAAGGAGAAGAAACAGAGTCTGAACACGCCCCGTGTCCAGCGAACACGGGGGCGTGCCCAGGAAGCAGCAGAAAAGACAAACCAGTAGAAGCTTCCATTGCCCACCACGGGGCCGTGTCCAGCGAGCACGGGGGCGTGGTGAAAGTACAGCAGGCGCATTAATTGTAATTCGCAATTACAATTAATGAGGAGAGAGAGTGTCAGGCGGGCACGGGGCCGTGTCCAGCGGACACGGGGCCGTGTCCAGCCTTCTGTTCAGCCTATAAATAGAGGAGCTTGGCTTCATTCTCTCTCATCCCTTGGCACACCACCTCTCTCACACCTCATCCACCACCCACCACCACCATAACACCATCATCCACCACCATCATCTATTGTCCATCGTAGAGTGTGTGAGTCGTCTCGGGATCCAAGATTGATTGTAAGAGTTCTTGACAATCAAGGCCATGTTTGCCTAAGTCTCTTACATCACTTGGTGAAGACAAGTGTTTAGTATAATACTTTTTATTTTTAATCTTTTGCACTTTTTATTTGGTTTTGTATTAATGACTTTAATAACTAGTTACTTATGTTGAAGGTGATCTTTCCTTATCGTTTGTCCGTGGTGTCTTGGCATTATTTTACTGTCTATATAAAATAAAAGATTTTCACCATTCATATCTCCACGGTCTATATGGAGGTATGTTGGCTACCTGGTCGGGGGTTAAGGGAACGGTTTGGTAAGGGTCTTGCCCTTGTTCAGCGTTTAGAGGTCCTGCTTGGGACCTGGGTCAAATTTAGTAGGATCTCCTTCAATGCCCATAGGTATTGGATGGCGGGGATCCAAACTCTTTGACCCCCTCATAAGTTAACTACTATTAATACTATAACCCGGCTATTTAGGACTGTATCCCTGCTGACTCAGACTACTTAGCCGAGGGTAACGTCACCGCCAAAAGCGGGGCCTACCATAATTTGCATTAATAACTTAATTCATTATCTTTCAATAATCCGACCCTTTAGGATTGTATCCTTGCAGACTCAAACTACTGGGTTGAGGGTAACGTCGCCTTCAAAAGAGGGGCCTACTACAATAACTAAGATAATCTCTTAAACAAGTACAAAAGTGCGAAAATAATCAAAGGTTATACTAATACACGTGTCGGATCCAAGTGATTCATCTTGTCTATCTGTTTTTATTTTATTTTTATTTTCAGCATTTAGTTAGTTTTTATTTTTCTTAGTTTAAAACATTTTTCTCACTTTTTGATTTGATTAGACGTTGAGGATAAACCGGTATTAAAAGCTCTTGTGTCCTTGGACGACCTCGGTATCTTACCAACACTATACAACGTCCACGATGGTTGCACTTGTCCATATGTGTGTTTAGTGTTAGTGAATATCGTGTTTTATAAATTTAAAACTTGGCTAAAAGTGTAAAAAAGGCTTAAATACTCATCAAAATTATATACACACCGACACACATCAGTACGAATCCCTTCTTTATGTATTGTTAAGATTTATTGTTGATATTAGATATAATTTTTTTGGATTATGTGGATTCTTGACTGAACCAAATGTGAAGAAGAAGAAAATTGTAAATGAGCTTTGAGGTCATATCAAAAATCAAACAATGAAATTATTGTTAAATGTCTAATTTAGTTACATGGTTTCTGCTATAATTTTTTTAGGGGTGTTCAACAATGGGATGCCAAAAGTGTGAAATAAAATTATTGATGGTGAATAACAAATTTGATTTGAAAAACTTGGACTTGGACAGATCTCAAGGAGTTGTTCAAAAGGATATGGTAAAATAAGAGTCTTTTTAGTTTTTTTAATCGAATTCTCTTTGTTTAACGTATTTAGCCAGATTTTGTTATCAATGCTCTTATGTGAGGTCATGAAGACCGAAGGCTGAACTAGACTTTTCAAAGTGTAATTTGGTCAAAGTGATACGTGTTGCACCTAGCAAAGCAATCGAGGTATTAAAAAAAAATTTTTTGGATAGATTGTTTTTGTTTTGCCTAAAGTGACCGAAAGTGGAAATACTAGGTTCAAGATCCCATAAGCAAGAACTCACTCATTTTATTTCAAATGCTTTTTATTGCATATTGTTGCTATGCACAGTTAAATATCCAGCTATTACATTGCGAATGAAGTTTATCGGGCGTTGAGGGGGCTATGATGACTAAATGTGATTTGCTAGCTAAGTCATATTCTATGACTTTGGAAGTGCAAAGGTTTTGGTAATTTTTTTTTAAAATATATAGATTTCAATACACAAATACCATTCTTCATTTGGTAAGCATTTTTTTTTATTATTTCAGTTTTGAGTTGATTCTTACTTGATCTAGATCTTGGTGGGTCCTTATGAACGGACTAAAGATGGTTTTCAAGATCCCATAAGCAAGAACTGACTCATTTTATTTCAAATGCTTTTTATTGCATATTGTTGCTATGCACAGTTAGATATCCAGCTATTACATTGTGAATGAAGTCTATCGGCTGTTGAGGGGGCTATGATGACTAAACGTGATTTGCCAGCTCATATTCTGTGACTGTGGATGTGCAAAGGTTCTGGTAAATTTTTTAAAAAATATATAGATTTCAATACACAAATACCATTCATCATTTGGTAAGCGTTGATTTTTTTTATTATTTCAGTTTTGAGTTGATTCTTACTTGATCTAGATCTTGGTGGGTCCTTATGAACGCTAAAGATGGTTTTCAAGATCCCATGAGCAGGGCTGATGGGCCCGAGTTTATTACACAATGTCCAATTAGACCAGGAGGGAGTTACACATACCGGTTCATTATTTCATGACAAGAAGGAACTTATAGCTCGTGGCTTTGAGCTACTGTTTATGGTGCAGAAATAGTGTCCGTTCGATAAAACAGTGTCCATTTACCGTAATTAGTTAATTCGCTGCTGCAAATTCTTTTCACTCGCTGATATTACGATCTGCATATATAGTCAGTCGCTCATTCGCTGAATTTTTCATCTGTTGTTTGTTGTTTTATTGCTGAGAACGAGTCTATTCTTTGATGATTGATTTGCTGAAACTGTTTGCAGATTCAAAAGGGATTTGACGCAGAATCAAAGTACATCAGCGGAGCTCTTTTCAAATGCAGAAATTCGCTATTGTTCGTTGCAGAACCTGTTAATCTGTTGGTGTTTACAGGTTTGTTGAAAAGGTTTGCCTCAATCTTCCTTTTGATTTTCTATGGTTTGGACCTTATCATTAGATTTCATTCTTTCACACACGTTTAGTACTAAGGATAGTATGTTTTTGGACCTTATCGTTACGATTTCTTTCTTTTAATGATGTTGATTCTCCGAGTCTTTAACATTCGGTATTGATTTGTATTGTTTTTTTATTTGCAGTCATTCTTATCTACGGTTTGTTCATCTTCGATCGATTCTCTTTTCGGATTCTAATAATCAAATTTCGTCATCTACAAGGTACGAATCCCTTCTTTATGTATTGTTAAGATTTAGCGTTGATATTAGATATAATTTTTTTGGATTATGTGGATTCTTGACTGAACCAAATGTGAAGAAGAAGAAAATTGTAAATGAGCTTTGAGGTCATATCAAAAATCAAACAATGAAATTATTGTTAAATGTCTAATTTAGTTACATGGTTTCTGCTATAATTTTTTTAGGGGTGTTCAACAATGGGATGCCAAAAGTGTGAAATAAAATTATTGATGGTGAATAACCAATTTGATTTGAAAAACTTGGACTTGGACAGATCTCAAGGAGTTGTTCAAAAGGATATGGTAAAATAAGAGTCTTTTTAGTTTTTTAATCGAATTCTCTTTGTTTAACATATTTAGCCAGATTTTTTTATCAATGCTCTTATGTGAGATCATGAAGACCGAAGGCTGAACTAGACTTTTCAAAGTGTAATTTGGTCAAAGTGATACGTGTTGCACCTAGCAAAGCAATCGAGGTATTAAAAAATTTTTGTAGATAAGTAGTAGACATTTATGAAAACTGAATGTAATTACGTTTTTTAGAAGAGGTGATGTTGTTATGGCTGCCTTTCAGACTAAATACGTTATCAAGACCATGCAATGATCACAAGATCAAGAGGTAAAATGTAGTTCAAGATTTGGGGCTCATTCACTGTTAGCTTATGTTTCATTCCCATGTGTGTTAAGCACTATGATTTTTTATATTAATTGCGTGGGAGTACATTGCGTCTTACATCATTCTGTTTTTTCAGATTAGAGATTAATCAAGTAAAAGACAAACAACGTATAAATATTGGCTAGGATGATTCGTGGCGCTACACAGGCAAATTTGGTGGAGTCAGGTATGTGACTATTTTTTTTAACTAGATAAACATTATAAAGGATTCAAGTTTATGCTTCAAGGCAATCATGTACGGGAAAATATATAACACCTATTTAGGATTCAACTAAAGGAAGATTCGATATATCTGCAGGAGAAAAGGTAATGTTTTGTTAAGGATGTTTTTATGGGAATTGCCGTAACAAAGCATTGATGTGTTTCTTGATGTATCGTTCCCTGCAGGATGTGGAACCGTCACATGGGTTCATTTGGGTCCATGACTCGACGAGCACCAGACGTGGATGGATGGATCAACGAGCGATGATCAAAGTTGGTTTGAGGTTGTACGGCTTGCCCGCCTTTGAGGTATCTTGATTTCATATGAAAACTAATTTAGCAAGTTGAACATTTATAGCTGGAA
The DNA here is from genome assembly GCF_002127325.2 of Helianthus annuus. NCBI lineage: Eukaryota > Viridiplantae > Streptophyta > Magnoliopsida > Asterales > Asteraceae > Helianthus > Helianthus annuus. Next base: position 13,023,567 of record NC_035448.2, on the reverse strand, counting down.
CTTATTTAATATCATATTTGTAATACATGCAATGACATTTTCTGTTTTTTCATATTATTTTTGGCTAAAAACCGGTTCTAATCCTTCTTAAAAAAACCCGAACCAGTTAAAGAAAAAAAAATGTCAACTTATCTCTAGGCCTAGTTAATGTAATCGACACTTTTTGCACCATTTTTTCCTCAATTATGTCGTCAAAGAAGTTAAAATATAAGTTTCTTAACACATGAGTTCAACATCCGTTTAGTCTTAAATTATTGGATGGGTCAAATGGGTTACAAGTGATAGTAAAAAATTGGCACTATTCATTGAACGGGTCAAATGAGTAGTTTCTATTGAACGGTTTAAACGGGCCAAGTGACACTATTATAATTGTCATTTTTTATGATATGTGTAGTACCAAAAATGTGTAGTACTCTTGCTAGAGAAGGCATTGAGTAGACTTCCAGAAGGTAAAAAAGAGATACTTGGAGACTTCCAGAAGGTAAAGAAGAGATACTTGGAATATTTGATCTTCAAGGATTTAGTTTGAAGAATTCAGATCTTAAATTCTTGACATTTTTGGTAAGTTATGAATGGCCCGCTAAAGATAAAACATAACCCAAATCAACTTATTCACAAATAAACGGATAATAGTTTATTTATTGTAGTTATTATTATTATTATTTTTTGGCATGTAACAGAGACTAGCAGAATGTCTGGCATTAAAATTATGGATATTGAAAGCTAATGTTTTTTCTTGAATATTGACAGTTTGATGTCCTGTATTATTATTACCCGAGCCGACTGGGGCAAGTGCTATTTGTTGAAGCTCCGTTTGTATTTCAGCCAATTTGGCAGCTTGCCAAGCCTTTAGTAAAGTCGTATGCTTCTCTGGTATACTTTTTACACCGTCTTTCCATACAAATTAGTAGAAGTGGCAAACTGGGTGGGTTGGGTAACGGGTCAAAACCTGTAATTATTTAAACGGGCCAAGTTCGCTTGACCATTACACATTTTGTCTCGAGTATTGTAATTGTTTTGGGTCAAAAGGTTTATAGGTTTTATGCATTAAATTACGCTTTGGGTGACTTTTTGCCCGTTTCCTTTTATAAACTGGTTTGACCCGTTATAGATTGAGCGTAACGTAGATCAACCCATTTTACAAGTAAATGGGTCATAATTGCTATCTATAACTAGCACTATTGCTCCTTCCTTTCATGCTTATTCACATTTAAAGGTACGGTTTTGCTCGGCGGATGATATGAGAAAGGAGTATTTTACAGAATCAACACTTCCAGAAAGCTTTAGACATTAACAACATATTCTGGTTTCTTCATGTATACAAAAATCATTCCAGGTATTTGTACATCAATGTTGTTTATCATATGTGCATATAATAATTGATTCCCTGATTCATAGTCCAGTGACAATCGTGTAAAGTTGATGGGTTGAATTAATGAATCCGAATACAACCTATATAGATATTTATGTCAAGCTACATGACCTGTGTAACTCTCTAATCCAGTGATTATATAAAGAAAATAGCTTACAATAAAATGGACTGAATGAGTCAAAAGTTATGCAGGGTGTGTTTATTTAAAAGTTAGATTATATCAATAATAATATATTTTTTGTAATCGTCTGTAACCCACTTCTTATTTATAAAATTTTTCTACAAAAGGCATTTTCTATAGTTCCGTCAACAATACTACCCTTTTGACCTGTCATTCTACCACCCATTTGCGTATTTTTCCTCAACATTTACCCGTATGCATCTTGTGCAAGAAGGATGCGAGTTTTTGATATCTCCGAGATTAATTTTTCATGGTATTCGCCAGTCGAGTGATTGATGCATCTTTGTAATACACAACATCTGTGTTGATCGGTTGCTATTTCAACATAGAATTTTGCAGCAGCTTCATAGATGAACTGTGATCAGCAAGGAAATGGGTCAGATTAGGGTCATATTTTATCATTTAACACGGATGTTGTGTATTACAAATATGAATCAATCACTCGACTGGCGAGTACCATGAAATATTAGTCTTGGAAATATAAAAAATGGCATCCTTCTTGCACAAGATGCATACGGGTAATGCTAAGAAAAAAAATCCCATTTTGTCGTTTACACTTTTATATTTTTTCGGCTAATATTTTTTAAACGTACAATGTAGAAACTATGTTGTACAGTACATTAATATTTCCTCATTACAAGAGAAATTGTCATAGAATCATAACCAAAACCATGGACATGTTGAAAAACGATGAATGATGGCACCCGGTATCTTTCTTATGGTTAGTTGCAACATTATGTTGAAAATTTACGATCAATGTATTTAATTTTCCTGATTTTCTTCTATAGTTAACCGAGACAACATTCAAGACTTTGGATTGGATGGCACGAACACTATGCTTCACCCTCCCTTTTTCAATGCTTGCTTATCCTTTTTACATGGTAATGATACTTCTTATATTTAAAAGACCGATTTAATACTCTTAAAAATTTCATATATATATCTTTTAATGTAGTGCTACATTACCAAGGTAAATGCTAAGTTGAAACAAATGTATAATTTAGTTAATCATTACCAATACTCCATCTCACATCATTTTATCTTCATTCATAACCATTCCTTTGTTTCAGTTGGCAGCATATGTTGAAGTTTTAAGGAAGGTGCAGTTGTGATTGAAAAATAGGGAAGCTTTGTGAAATGTGAACGAGCCATATTGCAATTTTATGGGAAGAGGCGACCATGGTGGTGGAGGTTTCTTCGTTGATTAACTTCGTCTTTGTACCTGCTCTAGATTCCATTCGATTTAGCGTTTTTTGTAGCTGGCGTTGGGTTAATTAGGATCAATTGCCGAATGTTTTTATTAGTTGTTTTCGTGGCGTTAAATACTGGTGCTTTTCTTTGCCGAAGGTTTGAGATGGTTATTTTGTGATTAAGGTACCTTATTCTCTTACGATTTAATTGAACTTATTGTAGTGCTTTGCTTCATGACTCAAAGTTTTTGAATAAAGTCTTTTAAATGAACAATTTGTAGTTTGAGGAAAAACGTCAAACTTTGTTTGGAGATTTGGAATTCATCATATGTTTGTTTTTCTTATTTGATTAAACTTTCATTCCAATTGCTTTAGTCAGATTAGATGTCAAAAAGGAATTGAAGTTTAAATATTTTTTGTTTATAAACTGTTTTAATAGAATGATGTATTTTGTTATTTGGTTGCTTTCAAAATTTTGTGGTCGTGATGATGAAAGAGTCTTAATGTGATCATGGTTGTGACTTCCTGGTTAGATTAACCCAACTCAGCCTATTTGAAAGATTAAAGGGTGTGTTGTATGTAATTTTTGCTTTTGTTTGTTAGATGGTTTTGATGATTAAAAAGTTGTTCCTCATATGGTTTTGGATATTCATAAAAAGGTAACCAATTGTGAGTGTAATTTATTAAATCAATGTGTAACGAACATTATGTTGATGTACTTTTGGGGCGTTCTCAAGTGTCTCAAAATATTAGGTTTAACCAGTGGCGAAGCTTGAAAACTTCCACCGAGGGGTCGGAAGTCACGGGACTTTAAAGTATATACCTAAAAAAATTATTTTTTTATAAAACCGGGGGGTCGAAAATGTATATACCTAAAAAATTTATACGAAACGTACATAGATAACACTACTGAGCGGAAAGTTTGGGGGGTCGGGCGCCCCCTCCGGCCCCTTCATAGCTGCGCCACTGGGTTTAACAATCAAAGTTTAACGGTTCAACGTTTAAATTATTTTATGTGTTTAGTTGGTGTTTAGCCACCCGCGAAAGTCGCGGGGTCTTAGGCTAGTATTATCTATAATAATATAGTTGAACTTATAATTCCTAAAAGTTTGGAACCCAGTTTAGAATTTATCTAGTAAAGATTGTAAATTTCTGGAGTATTTTATTTATATTACTTGTTATAAAAATGCTTATAAAATAATTATTTTTTATTAACTTTATATCATAGTAAGTTCAGTTTTTAGTTTAGCTTTAAAGTTTATTACTTTATTACTTTTTAATTAAAAAATGCAAATTATTAGATTAATATCCAAGAATAACTGCAATAATTATTTTTTTTATTAGTTGACTTATAATTCCTAAAATTTTGGGACATAGTTTACTATTTATCTAGTAAATATCGTAAATTAGTAATAAATAATTCCTAAAATTTTGGGATATAGTTTACTATCTATCTACTAATCCGTAAATTAGTATTAAATAATTCCTAAAATTTTGGAACATAGTTTATCTTCTATCTACTAAATATCAAAGTTTTGTTTTGTTATAAAAATTAATAATAAATAAATTATAGAAAAACTGTTTTAAACATGTAAAGATTCGTTTGTTAATAAAAAATATTAAACAAATGACAAAAAATAAAAAATAAGTTGCTATCGTTATAAAGTAAGTTTATTTTGTTGGTGAAATGATAAAGTTTATAATTTTATTGTTTAAAGTCCATAACTTTTTTAAATATTCACATCATACTCATCCAATAAACTTTAATTTTAAAATTTTCGTTTTTGAAAAAGTAAAAAGTAAAAAATAGTAGTTGACTTGTAGGTACGTTTTAAACACCTTTAACTAATGTTAAATTTCATTTTTATAAATATTTAAAAAATCATATTTTTATAAAACAGTTTTTATAAAAAAATAGGATGTAAAAGTTTATATCTTTATTAACTTTATCTTTATATTTAAGAAATACAAATTATTCGAAAAATCTATAATATTATATAATTATTTTTTCATATCTCGTGTCATCCAACAGTTTTTTTTTTATAGAAGGCACTAATGGATATATACGAAATCCTCGTGAAACATGACTGTTAAATTGAATAACTTTAGTGTGCTTTGTAAATACAATCTTGAATTTACTCCAAACCAAGAGGTAGTTTTCATGTTTTGGCCATTCTTGGTAATCGAATTTATCTCTTTGGAAATGATCAAGTACGAACATGTAAATTATATAATACGAACATGATTAAGTACTAAAATATATTAGTTCAATCGAGATGTAAATTATAAGTGCAATAAAATAACACAAAACAGAAACTTCAAATATAAAATAAACTTTATTATTCATGGGATAGTCTATATCAAACAAAAACAACTAAAATGAAAAAAACATAAAAACACTTGATATATTTCATCTAAAATCTCTACTTTTTTTATCCGTTTTTCTTGCTTGTGCTCGAATCAGCAGTATCATCTAATTCATCTTCTTTCTCATCATCCTCAGAATCATCTAAATTTATAACCTCGACCCATTTCCATAGAGAGAGTCTCTTAGATCTTTTCTTTTGATTCTCATACTTCCGATCCTTAAAAAATAAAATTTAATAAAAAAGTTAAAAAAATGATTAAATAAATTTAAAAAAAGAACAAATATTGAATAAAAAAATTTAAAAAGATTAAATAAATTTTAAAATTACCTCTTCACTAAATTGACGTTGAAGCTTAGACTTGTATGGACTGAACATTGCACCATAAGAAATAATTTCAACACTATTATCACCATCATCCTACAATAAAACACCAAATAATAACATAACGAACTTGTTAATATGAAAGATTATAAGCGAAAATATTACTTAACAAAAGCTTGTTCGACAACTGGGGTGTTTAAATTGGTGTGTTGAATCTGAAAAATCAAATAAGTTAGTATTCACATAAAAGTAAATAAAAGAAAACAATTATTCATTATTGCGATATAACAAAACTTATCATAGAACCGACAATATCGCATGCTTGTTTTTTCGCATCAAGTGAATTCAGAACTGGCTCCATATTTTAAATCTGTTTAGCAATAGAAATGTAGAATTGTGAGTGTTTGCTATGTATTTATAGTAGTCCATTAGGGTTTAGTTTTAGATTGGTCATCCATTTATTTAGGAAGTTTGTTGTGAGTTTTAAGTTTTTAAAATAAGATGCACATATCCTGTTTAGTTTGTTGTGGCATGTTTAATAGGAAGTTTGTTGTGAGTTTTATCTATACTTATTATATTAAACATGCCACAACAAATTGACTCTGTACAAGTAAAATTAGGGAATATTTTAGTTTATTAATGCCGTTCAAAATAAAAAACTTGGGTAAAAAACAAATGTTAATGTACGGTAGCTAGGTAATGGTCAAAGCTGGCTTGGGTAAAAAACAAATGTTGGCTTTAATCAATTGTACATTTATGCATCGGCTATTTGTACTTTATGAACGCACGGCGAAACTAAAAAAGACAACTATCGAAACGTTTAAAAAAATGTGCCGATCGTCATGGTACCTTCGAATTTTTTTAAAACATTACGGGTTGTAAGATATCGCAGGAATACATTAAAGAATCAAAGAGGGGGGAGTGTAACTAATTACCCATAATTATGTTAAATGTCAAGGATTTAAATGTAATAGATTGAGAGACTAAAAAATAATTATGGTTTAAAAGACCACTTTACCCTCATTTTGGGGGTTTATTTATAAATAATGGGGGAAGAAGTTCTTAACTTTTGGGAATCCTTCCCTCATGTATTATAATATAGTATAGACTAGGTTTGAACCTAACTAACATATTATATTCCTCTTCTTTTTATTTTCTATACTAGGGTCGCATAAATATAATTTTACATAATAAATAATAAAAAAATATATCTTTAAAAAAACTCGTGTTGAATAAAATATAATTTCATATGTTAACACATACGATCATCAAGATTTATCTTTTAAAAATGAACTTTGGTGTTCTATTTACTTATTTAACATTTTTGTTTGTTTTTTTATTTATTATTAGGTAAAACAAAACACATGTATTACATGGGGTTGAATCCCGTTTTTATGATACGTTCAAATTATGAGATACAATGATTTTATTTAGTTTTATGCACCTTTATTGTTTATTTTATTCATAAAACACTCGTCGCAAATTTGTATTCAATAGGGTTTACGGTAAAAAAAGGTGGAGATCGATCCCAATGTTTTTAAATATTTCATCATTTTTATGAATTATACCGTAAAATCAAGAATTAAGCTCTCTTTAAATAATACAATTATTTAGTATATACCAAACGAGAACCTTTGATTCCCAATCTACTCATAATACTCGGAATTTAATTTTATAATTATATAAAAACAAACTTTTATTATTATTTAAATATTTGTTTAAAATTATTTATAGAAAAACAAATATTTATTCTTATCTAATTTTTGTTTTAAATTATTAATTTTAATATAAGAGATAAATAGGAAAATAAGGTGAGAAAGCACCAGAGTGTGACACTGACACGTGTCCAAAAAAGATTTTCATTTCCCGAAATCGTATACTCGTTTACCCAAACTACATACCAAAAGATATACAGGAAAAATTATTTACCTCTACCAAAGTCTCGTAAAGGTTCATTCTATTCGTTTCATTATGAGAAAAAAAGTTTTTTTTATATAAAATATGTATTTGATATTACTATTTATATATTTTTTATTTATTAAGTATGAGTTTATATCATCATCAAAATTTACATAATTCAAATATTTTAAACTTTTTATAGGGCTGATAATATGTACGAGATTTATCATATTTTAATAGAAATACCACCCGCCGTAATGCGGCGGGGATTCATTAGTTATATATCATGTTAGATGAAAGGAAAATGTTTCTCACATGACCACGAGGCTATGTGTAAAACCGATAAAAAAATAACTAAGTCGATCTCTGACTCGCACGTTGCGACAGACTTATCAAACGGGAAAAATAGACGCGATGCAATGGACATGTCAAACAGGAAAAAAAATAGATGAAAAAACGTTGAACCCCACACGCTCGTTGCGGCGTGTTAACTCGAAAATTTAGAACAACACGTTAAACGGAGAACTTATGAAAGATGAAAAGTATATAAGAGACTAAAATTGAAAGTAAAAAAGTGCTGAGATTAAATGGGGTAACTTTGTAGAATAGTAACCAAGTTTCAAAAGTGTTTCAATTAGGTCACTCAAGTTTCAAAAGTGTTCCAATCAGATCACTCAACATTCATTCTTCATTAAAATTAAGGGTTTTTTCATCCATTTCGTAGATAACCGTGGTGATGTGGATTTTTGTTTCTTTTTTCTCTTTTATTTGATGCTAACGTCGAGTGATGACGTGGATTATAACTTGCTTTTTTTTAATTTTTAATGTAATTAAATGGTTTTTATTTTTAATAAATATAATTTCATATATTAAAATAATTCGACCCCAACATCTTATGCTCTGTTTTTTTCTTGACACGTGGAAAAAAAGACATGGCTCGATTTGAATGTTAAGTTATCGAATTGTGATAAAAACGACACCAGTGATCTAATTAGAACACTTTTAAAACTTGGTTATTATTATGTGAAATATTCCCAGATTAAATTGCAAAAGATAAAAAGCTTTGGGTTGAAACTAAAAAAAACTAAAGGGGTTAAATTGCAAAAGATGAAAATTTTTGAATTAGAAGTGAAAAATCAAATAAATCAAAGGGATTAAAATACAAAAGATTGAAACTTTTGACTTAAATTGCCAAATATTGAAACTTTAGAGTTAAAAAAGTAATTAATTTTAGATTATGAAAACAAAAGAGATAAATAGATATAGTTAAATTGATGTTTAATATTATTATTATTTAATAAAAGGGATAAATAAAAAAAATAAAGATGAGAAATTACCAGATAATGACACGTGTCCAAAAAGGATTTTTGTTTATTAGTATAGAAAGACTATGAAAGATGAAAAGTATATAAGAGACTAAAATTGAAAGTAAAAAAGTGTTGAGATTAAATTGCAAAAAATGAAAAGCTTTGGATTGAAACTAAAAAAAACTAAAGGGGTTAAATTGCAAAAGATGAATTTTTTTGAATTAGAAGTGAAAAATCAAATAAATCAAATGGGTTAAAATATGCCAAAGATTGAAACTTTAGAGTTAAAAAAGAAATCAATTTTAGATTATGAAAACAAAAGAGATAAATAGATATAGTTAAATTGATGTTTAATATTATTATTACTAGGTGTAGGACCCGTGTGGGTGACCACATGAGTAGGTTTAATAAGCATAAAAATAGATTATAATACATCATTGAAATTGTTTGTATTTAGTTACATATCTTTATAAAACAATGTTAAAGACAATATATGTTAGGACATTAAAATTTTATTACTGTGTTACTAATTGATCCAATTAACCTTAATATGTGAAAGGGACCAAAAACTGTAAAATAAAGTCTACATTTAGGTTGAATATATAAATTAATAATATAAGTTGTAAATTTAGTCACAATTCTTTATTCGAAACCAAACAGTTTTACATGATAACATCCACATACATCACTTTATACAAAAGGTATACACACCTATCTGCATGACTACATATATTTCACTTGCAGAATGCTAATCCTCAAAGAATTTACCCAACCTTCAGCAACTCATTTATCAGAAAGATCTTTAAAGAAAAAAGATCTATTTTTTTAACAGATTTCAAACTATTTCCCCGTATGAATCTGAAACCATCTTAGAACTATATACAGCAGGTGAATAAGCTCTGGCCCATGTACCCGCCAGCCATTGTTATCTTTACATTAAACGCACACGACTTAGGATTGTCTCGCAACACCTTAGTGGCCTTTGCATTCAACAGATCCTCATGATTTGATTCCTGTATAAGAAATTTAGTTGGCCAAATCAAGAAATGCCAATCCAAAAACTCCAAAAGACATGCATTTCATAACCACTTACGGAAAAGTAACTTCAAAAATTAAGCCACCAATATTTTAATATAACTGTAACTTCGAAAGTTAGAATAACTGGTCTAAGTTAATGTAACTTCAAAAAGGTATCTTGAAAATTGAGCCACCAATATTGGACTTTACTCATCTATTAAAACATATCAGACACTTAAATAAAATAAAATGAAAAGAAAAACCAAACATTGACCTGGATGATTAGCCCATTGAAATCCCAAAATTGCCTTGTATGATACCAAGCATTGCACAACAGTACTGAAATTGACCTGGATGATTAAGTCCATTGAAATCCCAAAATTGCCTTGTATGATACCAAGCATTGCACAACAATAATTGAACCCAAAACATGAACTGTACTTCTCTATAGGGAGACGAAACACCTGAGTTGTAAACAATTTCACATGCTCAGCCATACCACCAGCATTTGCAGACTACTATTAGCAACATGCGTAAACTTCTTGGAGACCGTCCTTCATACCTTCGTTCTATGATCAATAAACAAAAAATATACAAACATATCCCACGAATTAACATTCACTAAACCAAAACTGAAACACAGTCAAAATCCCAAAAATCAAAATCTTCTAAATCAATAAAGCAAGATTGCAAGAGAAAAAAATGGTGATGGTGTTCGTACCTTGTTTGGAGACCTGAAGCCGACAGGGAAAGGTCTGTGGATTGGTCAAGATGAATTTTCTTAGAGCTGGAGAGATTCGCAGCGGGTCTTGGTAGAACAAAAATGATTTCAAAACCGGTGCAATGTTGTCACACAAATAAAAAGGTAACATCCTAAAGCTTGTATAACAGAAACAATTTAGATTAAAAACTTTATATTTTACTACCTGGCCATCTCAACAAATCATTAAACCACTCAAATCCAAACCAATTCGCAAGACTCTGTTAACGTGAGCTAAACCAAACTGAATTTTCCTGTTTTTATGTTGAAACGGGTCGTCTCGACTGAGTTAACTCAAAACCATGTAGCAACTGTTATATGATTCAATCTAAGGAATCCCAGTGATTGTCATCAAAATCATCATCTTTGCTTAAATATCCTCGAGAGCCATGTCTTCGATCACCAGCGGTTTTCCGGCCTCCCACGCCACAGCGGCTGCAGCATTTTCAGAGAGTTTAACCAATTAAACGATGCGGTTTATGAGACACAGACATATCATATATGATTAAACCGGATGCTTACCTTTGAATCGAATCACTTAGCCTGTAGTGGTCGACAAACTTTTGTTTGATCGCTAAAACTAAGAATCTTGAAACTTAATTTGTTTTGATTATTGCTTGAGATGAAGATGTAGTGTTAATAAACTTGTATTTATAGGATCATGTGAATCTATATCAATAAGAGTTCCTAAAAATTAGCTCATCTGATAAAAAAAAAACAAATCATTCTAATTTTGCAAAAGGAAGACAATGTGTTAACAAACTCTTCAACATGAATATAAAGGCTGAAGATTTATGCAAAATAATATATTCTACACCTCGAATAATCATCGAACCTATCAAAATGTAGCCGAACACCTCGAATAAACTCAAGAACAAACTCATTACTCTGGCGGGGCACATTTATAGTCTCGAACTGAGCCACACTTTATCACTCGTACCATTTAGAAGCAATAAGAAAGTTGTTTGGCACTAAATCAACCAATATATATTTTAAAATACACAAATAACTCATCAAATTTAACCACAAAATCTCAATTTAAATCACATCAACATATAACTCGTCTACAAAAAACAAATACTTATCCTCTGTTTGACGTTTGGTCAACATTTGTTTGACTTTTAGTCAACATATGTTCGACTTTCAGTCACTTTCTGTTTTACTTTCAGTCATCATCTGTTTGACTTTCAGTCAACAACTGTTTGACTTTTGGTCAACATCTCATTTACTATTCAACAGATGTTTGAATAACTCAATCAGTGGTTTAAACCACTGTTGGCTCAAACTACTGCTTGACTTGAGTTAACACAGAGTTTTGTAGAGTTGGTTGAAACCACTGATGGGTAAAAACTGTAGTTTGAAACCACTGTTCGTCTAAAACAGTGTTTTGTCGAGAAAACAGTAGTTGAAACCACTGTTGGCTTAAACTATTGTGGTTTGAAACCACAATTTTAAGCCAACGGTGGTTTCAACTACTGTTTTCTCCACAAAACACTGTTTTAGCCGAACAGTGGATTCAAACCACAGTCTTTACCCAGCAGTGGTTTCAACCAACTGTTTTCTCCACAAAACACTGTTTTAACGAAACCGTTTGAAAATTCAACTAAACTAATCGAAAAAAAAAACTCTTCTTTCTAGTTTTAAACATGAAAAGACCCAAATTAGAGAGATACCCAGTTGCGATTTCGAGCTTAACCATATAATCTCTAGTCCAATAGACTTAAAACATCGTCAATTGAAGGGCGAAGAAGGAACCCTCTGCTTGTTCTTCAGCTCCTTCTTTCGAGCACTTCATCAAAACAAAACAAATCAAAGTTCACAATCTCTTAAACATGTAACCATTTGAAAATTCAACTAAACTGACCTGAAAGTCGACATAATCACCTCCGATTCACCTCCACTCTCAGAATCTGCTCCACTTTCGACCTAACTTGATACCAAAAAACCGTTTGAAACACGGTTGGATTTAAGAGAGAGAAAGTGTAGGATCGTATTCTGACCCAAACGAGTCGTTCAGAGGCTTTCTCCTTGGTTTCAGGTGCGGAATAACAAGAAACTAAGGTAGAAACAGCAGGCAAATCACTTTAACTACTTGTTTATTGATTTCAAACGTTTACAGCTCAAATCTCGCACCGGCAGAGCTTCGGCATGATTTCTACGCAATGTTACAAATGAGATCGCTCATTGGACTATATATAGAGCACAGGGACCGCTTATTGGACAGGCCCAATAAGCGGCCCATACATGATGTCACATGAGCGGTCCATAAGGTGTCACAAGAGCGATCCAGCTGATGACCATTCGAGCGATCCAGCTAGTTTGTCACAAGAGCGGACCAGCATGTCCGTTCGAGCGGCCCAAGCTCTAAATGACCTAAAAAGCGATCCAACTACCTAAAACCTATACAATTTCACATTTTCTCTAATTCCATGCCCAGATCTAACTTCTAAGACTTATGACTCGATACAAGACGTAATCAGCAGATGTAGTGCACCAACAGACTCCCCCTCAGATGTTGATGGAGTCGACTATCGAGTCACAACAATGCTGTCTTCAGTTCTTCAGTCTTGATCAGTCTTCGGGCTTCTCTCTCTTTATCATTCTATCATTCTAAGACACGAACGAAGATGTAGTCGACAGACAACTGCACCAACAGACTCCCCCTTGAATGTTGACGGAATCTTTAGTGAGAGTCTTCAAACATTCACAACTCTTCAATCTTGTTCGGCCTTCTTCAGGAACTCAGCCTGGAATAATATCTTCTTCAGGAATTCCTTCCTGGAATCACATGCCTGGATCATTCTCTGGCTCTAACTTTCATCAGACTCCCCCTATCATAATGCTGGGATCTCTGTCTGGAAATCGTTATCACCATTGAAATCAACTCCTGGCTTTCTCTGTTTAAGCTCTCCTCTGGTTCTGATGTGTCTCCTGGCTATTCGTAGCAACAGGATCAGAAACCTGCAAAACTCAACCATACTATTACAAACTAATACAATTTGCAATTCAACTTAATGAATCAGCAAATCATATAAGAAAAATTATGAAGATCAAACTGTAGGTTACCATTCAACTTATTCATCAAGTTAATGAACCAAATTTGCATTTCAAATCTTCACAATTTAACACACTCTCCCAAACCACAAGTTCAACATGTTTAGTACTTGAAATGTTAAATATCAATTCTTCACACTCTGTTGTCGAAAATCTTTTTGTAGTTTTCAAATATCAAACAAAAATACAATATTTTTGGATTTTTGAATTTAGAGAAATACAGAAATGAACACTATTTTTGAGAGATTGTGCAAGAGGATCATATCGGTTTTTGAGACATATCACCAACACCGTTGATCTTGATTAATCAGCAAATGTTAAAAACAAATTTACTTCTGATTGTCAGTATTGTTGTCCACTTAAACCTCTACACAAATTTTCAATTGATTCAAGATACGTATTTAATGTATTAGCACTTAAACTTATTTGAGTGTCCCACCTCTTGAATATATTCCCGTATCCAGATCCCAATATTCTGATTTACAGGTAAATATACTACAAATGTTATCTGTATATAAATTAGGGGAAAAATGCGAGAACTGAGGGATCTCAGGTCAGAACTTCCGTTCAGCAGAGAGATATCAGCTTCGACTTAGCAGTGGGTCCCCTTTAGAGGATCTTTTCAGCTACAACAACTGATCATCAATTTTATTGTCTAATCAGCTGAGGGCTTTATGCTATGTTTCAAGCATATGAAGAAAGTATTAGCCAGGGACTAGGTCAGAACTACCGTTCAGCAGAAGTCCCGGAATAATACCCCAGACATCATTTGAGTACAAGAACCTAGTATTTCAGAATAAGAAACCTTTCAAACGAGATTTCAGGGGTTACCTATATATCCAAGTAGTGTTCCCCACAAAATAAGTAAGTTTGATTTTATGTTTATATCTCGAATACAATTTACTAACTGTGTGAAGCCTACTGACACATCATTAGTAAGACTCGTTTAAAAACAATTTTGACTTTACAAATCTCTAGCATGCTGTGATAGTCCACCAATGTACTATCATCTCCTCTTTTTGCAACAAAACTCATTTTCATTTTTCAATTTTTTTAAATTTTTCAAAATTTTTTTACTCCCCCTAAAATCAAAATATGTTTCAATTTTGATTTTCTGAGGAAAAAAAATTGAAAACAAACTATACAAGAAACTTGACAACATAATGTGAATTACCTCAATTTACCATTCTCGTGCAAAACAATCAGAACTCCCCCTCACAACAAACTATTTTCCCATTGTGATTTCAAAACACTTAAGTTTGTTTCAATCAAAATGGTTTTTCCGGAAAAAATTAGTTTGTGTTCAAACCATTTGTAGGTTCGGGGTTATCTCTTCATCTTGTTTTCTTCGAACATATAAAAGATTTATCATTTCCAGTTTTATCATAAACCATCAGTAGAAAATCAAGTACAAATTAATGTCCCTGATTTACCACATGTAAATCGAAAAATCACCAAAGTGAAATTTCTCAAGAAATGTGCCGATACATGATCCACGATACCATCTTGGGATCTCCGGCAAGTCAGGTTTTTCTATTTAAACAATTTCACCCAAGCCTGACTGTCCTTGGGTGATTTTGAATTCTTGCTCAACAATGGTGGAAAGTTTTTCTCATCCATTGTTAAACTAGAATTCTCAACTTTTACCTCAACCAATGGCTCCTCTGGTTTTACCATACCAGAATCATTGCCTGCAGGTGGCTTGTCCGACTTTGATCTGTCAGATTCATCGCCGACCTTTTCTTTCTTCTTCTCCTCTTTTGTCCTCAGATTTGTATCTGATGAATTCTTTTTGCTCAACTTTGCAGATGAAGGAGTAGATTCATTAGAACTATTATTCTGTTTGTCCCGTGAACCCGAGGACAAAATCTTCTCGAGATATTCTCTCGCTTTCTTTCTCTTCTTCCTCAGTCGGTCTTTCTGCCCCTGTGAAAGTTTAACTTTCTTTTCCTGAATTGACTGTACTGGAACTTTAGGTTTCAGAACCTTTTGCTCATGGGGCTTGACTTTGACTGGAATCTTTGCCGTTTTCTCAGAATTAACCCTCAATCTTTCACTTGATTTCCTTGGGCAATCTCTGGCAATGTGACCTTTGATGTTGCAGTTAAAGCACCTCCTGGTCTCATAATTACAATAGTGGCAGTTAACAGCAATGTGTCCGTGATAGCCGCAGCTGTAACACACTCTGTTATCATACATATCACCATTTTTAGTCCAAACGCTCAGATCAAAGCATTGTTTGGCTTGGTGATACTCCTTCCTCACACTTGCTGGATTTGACGCTTTAGCACTGTGGTCTGACCTGCACCACTTATTACCCACAATTTTTGAGTTTTCATTTTTTAAATTTTTTTATTTTTGATTGCGATTGGATGATTGAACTGATGAGCTTTTATTTTCTTTTTGAACACTTTTCTCATTTTTAAATTTTTGTTTCTGTTCTACTTTCTTCTTCAAAGGTTTTTGCTTAGAGCATTCTCCCTTTTCAGTCGATTGCAAAACAGTTTTCTGTAATTTTTCTTTTAATTTCAAAAATTTTTTCTTTTTCTTAATTTCAGCATCAGATTCTGTCTCAGACTCATCTGCTGAATAAAATTCCTCATTTTCATCATCAGTTTTCTCATCACAATCTTCAACTTTGACAGAGTCAAAGTTTGTGACATTGTCACTTATTGGCACTGAATTGATTGGTTTTGGACAAGGAAACTTCAAACTGTCTGATTTAGTCACAAAACCTATCAATTTCTTCTCAAGTTCATCAATTTTGTTTCTCGAATTCTCAGCTTCACTTTCAAACTGAGATATTCTCCCAAAATGAGACTTGATAATTTTCTCATTTTCATTTTTCAAATTTTCAAGAACAGATTTTTCATTCATCAAAACTTTTATCTGTTCCTGAAATTTTGATTCATTCACTTTCAGGTTTTTGTTTTCCAACTTGATCCAGAAATCTTCATCTTCTGATGATTTCTGTTTGCTTTCAAGCTCTTTTTCCAACTTTTTGATTTTCACTTGAGCGTACTCACCTTCTTTTTCAAGTTTGATAATTTTCTGAAAATGGGAATTTATCATTTTCTGTTTTTCAATGTTGTTTTTACTAAACACATTTCTCCCATCTTCAAGAATTTTCATTTGATTTTGAAAATCTTTCTCAATTTTTGATTTTTCAATTTCACAATTTTTAACCTTTTCTTCAAACTTCTGACTTTTCAACATCAAACTGTTAAAATTACTTAACAGTTTGTTGTTTTCAACTTTCAGTTTCTCACAAATACCCTGAACCATAAGAATCTGTTTTTCAGCAGTATGCTTCTCGTCTTTCAACCTTTTGACTTCAGATGCCAAACTTTCTGTCTCTTTCATGAGTTTGTCATTGTTTGTCTTCAAGTTGTCACATTTAGAGCATACTAACGTAGAACTTAACGATCCAGACTCTACAGATTCTCTGATTTCTGAAGCTTCATCTTTCTTTTCATCGTTAATTTTCATCTGTTCTTCAATTTTTCCAATGAGTTGACTAATTGTTAGACTAGAAAATTCTCCAGAACTTTTTAATTTTAAGATGTAATTTTCCCATTCCTCTTGAGGTAAAGCATTGACAAATTTTTCGACCCATTCCTCTGATGCTTTGGTTAAACCAAATATGGACATTGAATGAACAAGATGTTTGTATCTCTCAATGACACATCTTGTGCTTTCTCCTGGAAAACCTGAAAATGAATCAAACTCTTTCGTTAATACTTTTCTTCTATCAACTGTTTCTTGAGTCATGTTAAAGATATTGAAATTCATGATTTGATTAAGCGAAACTGCACGATGTACACTTGGATCAGACTTTGACTGATAAGCGGTCCAGATAAGCGG
This sequence comes from Helianthus annuus, assembly GCF_002127325.2. NCBI lineage: Eukaryota > Viridiplantae > Streptophyta > Magnoliopsida > Asterales > Asteraceae > Helianthus > Helianthus annuus. Next base: position 13,006,233 of record NC_035448.2, on the reverse strand, counting down.
TCCAAACTAGTCCAAATAAGCGATTCAGAACCGATACAAATAAGCGGTCCAGAACTAGTTCGTTCGAGCGAGTCAAGAATTATTCGTCCGAATGAGCGATCCAAGACCTTGTCCGGATAAGCGGTTCAAGAAGTTGTCCGGATGAGCGGTTCAACCTTGTATGTGGAGCGGTCCACAATTTCAAATCCAAATTTCACCCACTTAAACTTCGAATTTTGATTTGAAACTTTCCAGGGTTTGTCACGGTACTATTGCGCACAATCCCTGAGATTTTGAGCGAATTCCGACCGTGAAATCTTCCCGAATCAGAAAAAGAAGATGTAGAAGTAAGAAAAAGTGACAAAATCCAGCTAATTTCTGCAGAGAACCTCCTCCTGTGCTCTGATACCAATTGTAGGATCGTATTCTGACCCAAACGAGTCGTTCAGAGGCTTTCTCCTTGGTTTCAGGTGCGGAATAACAAGAAACTAAGGTAGAAACAGCAGGCAAATCACTTTAACTACTTGTTTATTGATTTCAAACGTTTACAGCTCAAATCTCGCACCGGCAGAGCTTCGGCACGATTTCTACGCAATGTTACAAATGAGATCGCTCATTGGACTATATATAGAGCACTGGGACCGCTTATTGGACAGGCCCAATAAGCGGCCCATACATGATGTCACATGAGCGGTCCATAAGGTGTCACAAGAGCGATCCAGCTGATGACCATTCGAGCGATCCAGCTAGTTTGTCACAAGAGCGGACCAGCATGTCCGTTCGAGCGGCCCAAGCTCTAAATGACCTAAAAAGCGATCCAACTACCTAAAACCTATACAATTTCACATTTTCTCTAATTCCATGCCCAGATCTAACTTCTAAGACTTATGACTCGATACAAGACGTAATCAGCAGATGTAGTGCACCAACAGAAAGTGAGTAGATACATTAAACAATTACCAATAGTTCGAAGATCCTGACACTTTGAAGCACCTTCCTGTAGAATCAAACTCAACGCTTTATTAACGTTGGACTGGTGCTTCCTGTAGAATTATAGGAAAACAATAGTTTTATGATCATCACGATTAAAGATTGAAAAACAAATTATAGGAAAACAATAGTTTTATGATCATCACGTCGTTCTCTGTTTCTTTCTCTTCCTCCACTTTGATGATCAGCGTGTTCTGGTCCACGGAGATCTTCACATTCTCTTTATCCAAAACCTGGCATGCCGAATCGCAAACTTAGACTCTCATAGTAGTAAACGAAATGCTACCATATACACATCAATACCTTCTTCCTACCTCCTCTACAATCCTAAAAACTTCAACAACTGAAGTTGCTTGCTTCTGCTGATTTGATAAAGGTTTCCAGACCTGTAGCATAAATAATATATGTAATTGTTACTTTGGTTCAGCGATCAACGTGTCAAAAATCATTAAATATTTAAAATAGTCTCTAGTTTATCTTCTTTCCAAAACCCGATCAACTCCTGGTTCAGATACGTTCAACATTTTGTCTTGAGATCACGAATATTGAATCTGTCTCAAGAACTCAACCTTGTACACCCTTTGAGCTTTAGAAATTGTACGTCGGCCTTTCTTATCACTAATTTTTGGGATAAAGTCTTATCGGCAAACCATTTTGAGGAAGCACAAATGGCGCATAATGAATTTCATCCTAAGGGCCTATCATTGACCATTTGCACATAAAAACAAACCATTTTAATCAATGTTTAGAAAACCTCATAAGATATTATGTGTTAAGCAATGAACAATCTTGAGTTAATAAACAAAAGATATGCCCTGCATCACTTACTTTCAAGATCCCCACCCAAAAGGAAGTAAAGATGCAAGCTATGAACAATCTTGAGTGAATCAACAGTTTTAGATGCTGCAGCTAGTGCGTGCGTATTTTCAACTTAGAACCTTTAGTACATGTAAGTAACACTTCAAATATTTAATAATATCTACCAAAATGACTGTGAACATAACATTGGTGATAATAAGCAAGCACGTTATAAGACCTATCGAGAATAGGCCTACAAATAGTTATTAGAAAAGCTGAATACTGGTTTTCAATTTTGATAGTAGTTGATATACCCACAACCCGTTGACTCAGATTTAGATACTTTTTTTTTCAAATTGAGCTCAGATATTTTCACAGTGAGTTCGATTAAACATTCAACCAATTATACTTTGAGTCAATATACATATGGTAAGAAGTGTGTGTAACATAAGATACTTGTGTGTATAATAAGAATATACAATAACAATGCATAATCAACTCATATATGTTAATAAACTAATCATAAATGAATGAAAGTAAGGTGCATATGCATATGATCTTGTAAACCAATGATAAACTATCAATAATACCTGTCCAATGAACTGTCTTCCAAACACTTTCGCATAATGTGGAGTACCAAGCAATGCGATCCCTTTAAATATGTAGACCTTCATGGAAACCATGATAAATATAAGTTAATTTTGTTTTATGTCGACCTTTAAATATGTCGACCTTCTTGGAAACCACTTTGGTTTATACAACCTGTAATTGCAAATAAATTCATGCTCATGTTCATATTCATGATCAAACTACCACTACTTCACTGTCTACAAAAGCATGCTAATGATCAAATTCATGCTAATTAATCTTTAATCTATCTACACTCAAAGCAAAAGCATAAAGAACATATACTTAACACATGTGGAGTGCAAAAATAATAATCACGAAGAAACATAAATTATTATTATAATTAATAAAGTAGATATCTTTATACTTACTCTTGCATTTTGAGCCAAACAAAGCACAAATTGTAGATGAAAATGGCAGAGACCCACCAGTGATCAGATCTCAATGAAGTGATTCCAAAGCATTCAAAACATAAAACACCTTCAAATAAACTAAAAATCATGTCTTTCAAAATATTAAGTTTAATCTCCTGACAAAAAACAGATAAATTACCTGACTTTGATCATTCTTCCAATTATGAAGCATACCTATTTTCAGAAACTTAAATAAGATCCAAGAAAAAGAAAACTGAAAAAGAAAACAGATTATTAATTTCGAATCACATAACAAAAACAACAAAGACTATAAGAGATAAACATACATGTGTTATGATTGATGAAGACACATTAAATGGCATTTATAGAAAACCAAAAGTTAGGGCTAGAACTTACAATGAATGGAGGATAACAGGGAAACTCAGATTTGAAATTATTGAATAAATGTCGTTGTCCAACCACCATCTCTGTCATCTGAGCACCCCACAACTTGTCGATCTTCAGAACCCTAACTGTGTCCATTATCGTTGACATCTCCCTTGAAAACCCTAACCGTCGTTGCTAACGCCAAGGACCAGAGACCATAAACCACCATCACTACCACCAACAATAATGGACACCGAAGATAGAAACAGATGAGATCGGAACAAATCTTTGAGAGGGAGAGAGAGAAGGAAAGGGAAAGAGGGCGGTGAGAGGAAATTAAAGACGAGTTATGGATTTTAGAGAGAGGAAATTAAAGAAGATAGAGAGAGAAATTCTGTTGTTATGGATTTTAGAGAGAGAGTTAAGCTTTTTATACGTCATTTGTTTAAATTTTGAATTTGGAGCCATGTTTAAATTTTGAATCTGGAGCCATGATTTTGAATTTGGGCAGTGGTTTTGATTATAGAGGTTTGAATTTATAAAGTGTGGGCAGACCTTTAAATAAAGGATGTGAGGCAGTGGTTTGAAGAAAGAGTGTGGGCCACCTTTAGTGGGCAGACCTTTAAATAAAGGATGTGAGGCAGTGGTTTGAAGAAAGAGTGTGGGCCACCTTTAAATAAATGGTATCTAAATATACCAAATGGAATTATGACATCATCATTGACAAGTGGCATAGCTTAGAAGTTGACACTAAGGCAGATTTACATCAACTCATAATCTCTTATTATAGATAGTATAGATTTAATAAAAGGGATAAATAAAAAAATAAAGATGGGAAATTACCAGAAAATGACACGTGTCCAAAAAAGATTTTTGTTTATTGGTATAGAAAGATAGAAAGATTCAATTCATTATTATCACCTTTTTTTCTTCAATAGACAATAGTTTATTTTTTTCCTGTTTGAACTAACTTATTATACTTCTTTTACAACTAGTTCTCTAATAGAACCAATTAAATAAGTTGTTATATATTTGTGTGTATATGATAAGGGTAAAAGGGGTGGTCACCTCATGGGAAGAGGTAAACTTTCCACCTACCTAATCATCCATTATCATGTCAACTCTACTCCCTAACTCTCTAAGACCAAGAGGTGTGGAGGTCGTCCCCTCCCCGTCTCGGCTCGTCCCCCACGTCGCACACCGCCCCCTTGGGGCTCGTCGCGTCTCATACGACGGAAAGAGAACGTTGGCGACGAGTGAAAGTTTTGAAATTGTGCCCCCCCCCCCCCCCAACAGTAACTTGCCATGTTTTAAAAAAATACCCAATACCACTATATATTTAACCTTTTAACCACCATTTTTTACACACAACCTCAACTTTCTCTCCATTTTTATAAAACAATCTCCTTCAACCTTAAAAAAATATGGATCCCTACAACCAAAATAATCCCAACTCAAGTTCACTCCCGTTCTCGTCACCCGACTACACACCTATCATGGAAAACTCTTTTTCGGGTTACCAACAAATGCCCAACGCTTTCAACCAACGAAACCAAAACCATATGCAACAACCCAACATTCCCTTCAACCAAATGCAAATGCAACCAAACCCAGAAACATTCAACATGCCATATTAACAAATGCAAATGCAACAACTAATGAAAAACCCGATTAACATGCCATATCAACCACCGCCACAAGCACATCCAACACAAATCGAGGAAGAAGATGATGATGTAGAGGTTGTGCCAGGAACGCAACCTCAAACTTCAAAAAGGAAAAATACAAAGGAAAAGGGTAAAAAAGAAGACGCAGCCGACAAACAACTAAAATGGTCAGAAATTGAGGAAGAGGCGTTGGCGAAGACGTGGATTGCGTCGTCAAGGAATCCAATACTCGATAAAAATTATTTTTTTCATTATATTATTATTGTTACTAACTTTTATTTGCATAATATATTTTTCTTACAAATATTATTATTGTTACTAACTTTTATTTGCAAAATATAAAATGTAGGTAACAATCAATTAAACGATGGGTTTTGGCAATAAATCCTTGATCTACTCCACACGTTTATGGAACAAGGCGAGTACATAAACATTGATTCTATCGGCTCCAAGTGGCGCAATATGAATACGGTGATCCAACGCTTTTGTGGGTTTTATAACCAAACGCTCTCCAACAAACCGAGTGGGTGGAACCATGAAAATGTTTTCCATGAGGCGATGCGTTTATACGAAAATGAACATAAGAATTCTTTCCCACATGTCCGTGCGTGGCAAGTTGTAAAGGATGGCGGTTCCTAATGAGGTTGCAAGCGCGGAACGAGCAACCAAACGGTCTAAAACCTCCGAGTCAGGAAGTTATAGCGTTGGAGCCTCAACCGGTCGTTGCCAAATAAATATCAACGACAAGCCCGGGTTTGACGAGGAGCCGATTGAGGAGTAAGAACGTCCCCCAGGAAGGGACAAAAGTAAAAGGATGTCGGTTGAAAAAAGGAAACAAGCCGCATCAGGAAGCGGTGGTGGTACGAAGTTGGAAGGTTTAATGGCCGAGTTGAAAGCATTCAACCAAACCTTTACCGAGACGCAAAACGAGAAGGTAAAAGTGAAGAAACGACAAGCCGAGGAGAAGCAAAGGAGGTAAGAAGAAGTGCAACAGTTGGAGGAATGGAATATAATGACCACTGTAACACCTTGAAAATTCATGTCCAATAATGTATGAACACGTGTCATAAGCTCTGAACGTGTGAAAGAATACTTTAGAGGGACTAAAGTTGACAAACAAGGAAATTATGTGAATATATGGGTCCAAAGTGTCAACAATGGATAATTATATTTAAAAATAGCCCTACAAGATATTTATACCTTCAAACGAATAAATCATGGATCATACGAAGCTAAATATGAAAGAAAGTGAGGAATTACAAACCACAGGGGCTAAATATGTCAACATGTGTAAAGTATACCTCTGAGTGACCTTTTAGCAGACCCGAAGCTTTGTAACGATAAATTATACTCACTAGAATATGTGGTAAAAATTTCATAAAGTTTCGTTATCGTATGAGAAAGTTATGATCAAATTCATGTACGAAGGGTTAAAAGCGTCAACGTTGAAATTCAAGGTCTTTCGGGTGATCACAAAGTTAACAAGGGACTTAACAAAGTTAGTAAAGGTCCTAAAGCCCTTAAAAACAAGGTTAGAGGGCTGAAATAGCAAAAATAGGACTTAAAACCACGTTACAAAGGACCAGGGGCTGAAATGCAATTATTCAAAACTTGTTTGGCTGGTACAGAAGGGCCAGGCGGCCCGCGTAAGAAACCCTTATGGGCTTACGCGGCCCGCGAGAGCATGCCAGTAACAGAAAACATGCACAGCTGCCAGTTAAGGCTGTTAACCGACTTTAAAAGCTTGTTTCTTATACCAGGGGCTGCCCCAATGGTATTTCATGCATAGGGGCACTTGTGATCATCTCATAACAAGTGTAGACTATTGTGGCATCATCTTGTGAGATTAAAATGCATATATAAGGGGCTTGAAGTTGTAACCATTTAGTTCATTCATTTGCAAAAGTTCACAACTTCATCTCTAGAGCTCTCTGGACATCAAGCCAACTTCTTAGTGATCCCTAATCATAGTTAGGACTCTTGTAAGTACCCTTAACCCTTCCTAATTTAGTTTAACTTAGTTAATTAGCTAAAAGTCAAACCGTCGTAATTAAGGTTTGACTTCGTGATTAAATAAAATTTGTTCAGTAAAATCACGAATTAGAAATACCTTTGAGTAGGTAATTATGTGGGTAATAAACCCTTAGAAGGGTATTTTCAGATTCCCACTCTAACTATGTTAATTGTCGAGTCAAAGCTTACCTTAAAAAGTCAACAAAATGTTTATTTTCAAATTAATGCATAATTAGCAATGTAGGATACATGCAACCTGTTTGATCATTAATATAACTTGGTAATTAATGTAATAACACGTCCCAACATGTTCAACTCGACAATTTTCAGTTTAGGCTCGGTTTGGAACCGAAAGTCGCATAGTTTGACTTCTGCTTTGACTTTCAGTTCTGACCCGTCTAAGCCAAGTTTAGGATTGCCTTAGAGCTTCTTTTGGACCTATTTGCATGTTAGTATAACCCTCTGTGATTATACAACTTGGTTCATTAGATATCCTATTCACATGCATGTTTTCGTTAAATGCTTAAATGTTGACCATTATGCCCAAATGACCTTAAAATATGATTTTTGAAACTGTAAAAGGGTAGACACCTTAGCTACTGATTTATAAGCTTGCACCTAAAATTTGAGATCAGTTGGAGGTAATGCTCGTTAGCGTAATTAGAAGCTTCTTTAGTAATTAAATGGCATAAATTGCATACAGCCTATCTAAACCCAAATTTTTATACAAAACTTTGTACTTACTGATATAAAATAATATTTTGGGATTTTTAAGGATTTTTATTCAATTTTAGGCCGAGCATAACTTAGTGTTCTAAGCTTAATTCGGCTAATGCCGGTTTTGCCCTTTTGGGCTATAAAATGAGTTTTATAAATCCTATTGACCCCAAACCTTTTTCTACTGATCTAATATGTTAAATAAATTATTTTGAGCCTTCTGGAATTTTAAAACATCAGATATTTATACAAAACCCGGAAATGGCTCCAAATCGCCTTTTTAAGCGTTTTTAGCACATAAGTATGTACTAGAACCTTTTTAAGCATAAGGGGTTGAAACCTACTGATGTATTCAGTAAATTTTTATATTCTAACAGTAGGCAAATATTTTAAACTTAGAATTTCAGTTTTTACCTTTTAGGCCTATGTGAAATTACCAAAACGCCCCTACGGTGCCTAGAATGATTAAGATTGATAAATTTCACATATATATGATACCATTCTGTTATAACTTGTTAAACTAAGTATATTTACTGATTTAATCAGACCTGTAACCCAGGATATTATTTAAACTCTTTTACACCCTTTAAAATGACCAAAATGCCCTTATGAGGCATAGTTTGGGTTTAAAACCATTTGGGGCATAATGGAAGGTATCTTACTGATATCACAACATGTTTAAGGCATAATAACTTAGGAAACTTGTATATGACTCTTATGGTTACTTGTTACGCACTTTACGCGTTCGGATCGGCTTATGTAACAACTTTACTCATTTTAACCGAAACGAGTCAAACCATATCATTTCTGTCTCATAATCCAGAATGTGATTAAGTTACCCATATTAAACAAGTATACAAGCTTGTCGGGTCAAAACCACATTCTAAAACGGTCTTCGCCTTATCGTACGTTTAAACCGTAATCTTCATTTAAAACTAACCGGTCTAAGCTTAGGCTGAATTAAAAGACCCGTTAGGATTCTAATAGGTTATTAAAAACCTTCATTCCAGATATAGGATTCTAATAGGTTATTTTCCCTTATACGGGCTTGGGGTACGGTATATAAAATACCGCTTGGTCAGGTAATTGAACTTAACCGGTCGGTGGTTAAGTGTTGTCAAAATGACCCGTTTAAAAATGTTGTTTTGTTTGTTTAACGCCTTTGGGGGTTTAATGACCATGTCCCGGATATCCTTGGCATCATTCAAAGAATCGCCACGACCTTAGCACACGGGTGTAGGCGTACACCCGTAGTGCATTCAAATCAATAAAGTATAATCATCGGTATGAGAGAAGTCTCGCGGCAGAACTATACTAAGTGGTGTGTCTATTAATCTTTAACCCGGCACGACCCGGACAACTGAACGCATAACCAACATGTAATTCTTTTACAAGATTATAAGCAAATAATTATCCCAAGTTATAAAAAGTTTTTGTGCCGCGGGCATTCAAATCAATTTTAAACCTTTTTCAAAATGAGTCAGTTAAATTGTATTTACCAGTGTAAACTGACGTATTTTCCAAAAAGGTTAAGTGCAGGTACTACGCGTAATAGGCTGGCCACTCCTTAGCATCAACAAAAGTCTCGCAAGCTTAGGATGCATGAATTCTGTTGAATATAAGTTTCCTCTTTGTTTTGATCCGTCTGTGAATCTATTTCAACTGTTTGTGATACTTTATATTACAATTTTAATTGGTTGAAATAAATCTATCTTTTGCTTCCGCTGTGCATTTATATTTTGTATTTTTTGACTATGACGATATCAACTACGTCACGGAACCCCCACCGGGCCCACCGGTGACACGTGGAAAAATAGGGGTGTGACAACCACCGACCTTAGCGCATATCCTGAAGAAGACCGTCACATCTTACAAAAAATGAAGGAAAAAATTAAAAAAAATGGAGTGACGAAGTGTAGTTTTTTTTAAATGTAACTTTAGGTTTATTTTAATTGTGTTGTATTTTTTTAATGTTTAGTTTTTATTTAAATGTAATTAGTGGATGGTTCTTCACCCATAGTGATATGACACCTAGATGACGGATAATCCCTTTGGGGACTAAGCAAACCACACCCCATGCTCTAACGAGGTGTTTGCTTTTTCAATTCCATATTATTGACTAGTTTGACAAATAATATACATAAATTTCATATTTCGGACCTCACTCTCCTCTCCAATCAATGGAGTTTCCACCTGATCATAGCAATGGAACTGAACGACGTCGTGTGGGTTTGGTTTACGGTGACAGAATGTGCAAGCATTCAACACCTAAACGCGAAATTCATCCAGAAAATCCCGATCGTATTCGTGTTGTTTGGAACAAACTCACGTCTGCTGGAATTCCTCAAAGGTCACTTCTTTTACACACTGAATATTACAAAGCTTGTTTTGGTATTATTTGTAGTGATAGATATAGTGGAAACTACAACTCAACTAACTTGCAACAGTTTATCTTTTTAAGTTTCACTTTTCCTTTGTTTTTTAACATATTTTCTTGTAATTATTTTCCTTTAATAATTTTAAAAGGATTAATAATGTAATAAATTATAAATAAATTCCTATAGTACTTTTAAATGTTAACTAAAGAGATATTTGATTATTAATTTATAAACCATCAACACTAGGATTATTATCTAATTTGTAGAAATAAACTAAATCGTTTATGTTGAATTTTAATATCTAGGTTAAACTCTCTCGTTTGTTCTCTTAGACTTTTCCCAATCCTTACTCGTGCGATAATTCGAGGAATTCTCTTACGCAATCAGTGTGAGTATACTCGATCCCATTTTCGTTTTAAACACTTTGGGTGCAACATGTATTCCATATTCAAATTACACAACACTTGAAGCTTGTTATTCACACTCTATCCAAATTTATACATGGAACGATTTAATGCTTGTTAAACATGTGATGCTAATGTAAACATTTCATGACTATATGTTCATTAACTTGTCCGCAAGCCTACCTTAACAATTATGGTACTATGCATATGCTATAGGTTCTAACGCCCCGCCCACTATTCTTTGGGGTATTGTTAAGTTTATTCTATTTTACCTCCCGTTAAACTCTTGGAATAGGCTGTCACACCCCCAAAATACCACATGCGGACAACCCGCTAGGTGTGTGACGTACCAGGATCCAAGCCCCCAATCACATTGAACCAATATTAGAACATCGCCAAGTTTATGTTTATTAAATTAAGCAATCATAATTGTCTATCGAGAGTTATCAGATTCAGCGGAAGCAATAGACAAACATTGTTAATGTATTTCCAAAAACCAAATGTGATAATTTCTAAATAACATTTAGGCAATCCTCAGCGACATGACCATGACCACTCCAGCCATCCAGATAGCAAGTTCCCATCCAAGTACCTAACGACCTGCGAGCATGCAACAAGTGTATCAGACAACGCTGGTGAGTTCAAAGTTTTGTTAACGTGTTTAGTTACCAGATATGTGTATAAAACAGTTCAACAGTTTCAATAATTTGATTTGATGTTGTTATTAACTCGATTACCGCAGATGGCTACAAGATGTATTTGCCCAACCCCAATGTCTCTATCAAAACATTGGTCATGCTTTAAGGAAATTAGTTCATGTCCGTCCTCCCCGGTACGGTGTGAGGGTGCCAAACCTAATAGCGCTATCAACTAATGACCTCGTTGCCTCCCCGGCAACTATCGGTAGATGTAAGGGGTCTTATACGATAGAAACTGAGTAAAATAACAAGCATCCCAATAACCTGACATTCCTCCCCGGAACGTTACCCGATATCCCTCCCCGGGATGCATGCTTGGAAAAAGAGCAGTGAACTCACCTTTGGTTTGCTCGGTAAGATTAGTTACTTTTACGCGTTAAATGTTATGTCTGTTGCACGTAACCTAATGTATATAAAACGTAAGTACACGTATGTAGGATCATGCAATACCCTAGTGCTTCCACACCACTCAAGATTTAAGTGAACCAAGTTAACAAGTTGTCACACAATAGTACCCATGCATTGATATATATATATATATGGTGGGAGTTGGCTACAAAGTCTATTTTTCCTACAAAGTATACAAAGTCATAAAACACCATAATTTCAACTATAAAACACACTCAAAACCCACAAATAACAAAGTAGGGATTACTAAAATGTCATATTTATGTGTTTTGTGTTGTGTTTTGAATGATAAGGCTTTGATTATCGAATAACTAATGTTAGTGTGTTTTATATTGATTATCATGTTGTGTTTTATATTCATAGTTCTACGAGGGTGTGTTTGAAGTTTTTATGAACTGATAAGGTTTGGATATTGTGTTTTAGTGATCTTCACTTTGTTATTCGTGGGTTTTGAGTGTGTTTTATGGCTGAAATTGTGGTGTTTTATGACTTTGTATACTTTGTAGGAAAAATAGACTTTGTAGCCGAACCCCACCCATATATATATATATGCATTCACATCTACTTAAATAATTTGCCATCAAATACAATTACCACATAAGGTTTCTTTACTTGCATTCACAAACTCCATATCTACATGTTCATAGATCACTAAAACGCGCAAAACCAATATGCACCTAACACATATGTATTTCTCAAACACGTGCTGCATGTACATGGCCCTCACATCTTATCGGCACAAGTTGTAAGAATACCTCGGCCCACTGTACTTATTATATTGGGTTAGTTGTGAGACCCCGGTTACTTAAGGCCCGCCAAAGAACATGCAAGCCCAAGTATAACAGGTCGCTAACCAGCTGATTGCGTGTGCGTGTGGCCCATTAAGCCCAGCCCACACTGTTTATGCGGCTGCCCCCTTCTCCAACATAGTTACGGCCCAGATGTCGCCGGGTGGCCTTGTTTGTTTGTTGGCCCGATTAATAGTGTGAAGCCCACATAACTTACATGCCATTCATGAAAATCCCTAAGTCCAAATCAAGTTGCGTATTATTTATGAATGTGCAGCCCAATTTACAACACAATCAACAATACATACTTTTTATGAATACATTATCATCACGGCAGCCAAGAAAGGTCAACAACCATCTTATCAACATACATTATCACATGACAAAGTTAATTGAAGACTTCCTGATTTTCGAGAGAGGAGAAGACATTGGCATGTCATCAATATCAAAATAATTCACACATCACATGAGGGTAATTAATTATTTTTGGTCATCAATTAAAACCTCATCACAATATCTACAATCTTGGGCGGCAAAGTGGAGATGAATGGCTAAGTGTTCAAGGGTAATAATAACTCATCAGATCATCATCAAAAGAGGGACACGTGAATTATTATTCAGCCATCATCACTATATACATCCAAACATGTTGAAAAGAATTAATAAACACATGCAGCACAATTTCTTTTTAAACAACATCGATCATCATCATCATCATCAATATTTGGTGGCGCATGTGAAGGATTGGGATTCATGAACCCTAGTCTTTATTATACAACAGTTTCACATCGGATAAATCATCATCATATTGAACCCCTAACATGTGCATATTAATTAATCATACATGCTTTGACAAATACATCCCAACAACCAGTTTCATGTTATCTATTAATCATGCAATACATAGCACAACCAAATAATCTATAATTATTACACCAAACATACCTGAGTATCAGGGAGAAAAAAGGGTTTCGGGTGATGATGATTCGAATATTGTCGTCGTTCGCAAGAGAGGGGGAAGATGTTTAGGGTTTGTAATATTGCAAAAGGGTTGTGCCTCACACTTATGTGTTCACGTATACATAAAAGAGAGAGAGGAGGGTTGGGCCGAGTTTTATTTAAAATGTGGGCCGAGTATATTTAAAAACGGCGGCGGCCCAATAGCGCTCGTGATCGGTTCAATGTGGTTTAACGATAGACGCGGCCCAAACACTACCAGACGCAATATTAACCAACTTACACACTCAATCACACCCAACCATTTACGTTAAACAAATCTATTAAAGTTACGAGTGTTTTTAACAGACTCACTAAAGTAAAGAACGTGTAAAGAAGGAATAGTGAGGGATCGGAATCACGAAACTGAAAGATACTAACCTTGGAAGTTCGGGTTGTCACATAGGCTATGTTAATTGCGTTGGATTCTTGGGTTTTAGTATAGAGAGTAACATCGTTTCGGCATAATTATTAACTTGTATCATTTTATTCATGTTGGATATGAGCACGTTAAACTATTTTATTCTATTTTATGCTATGTATCAAACTTGTATACTTGCCAACATTTTGTTGATGTTATTTTAATACATGTTGCAGGTTGATAGACGAAGTGATCAAGAAAACAAGCTAGGATGAACCTAGAAACCCATCTAGAATAAACAATGTTTTTAACTATTTTCGATAAAATGTTGGAATCTTGTATGACATTTTAGCATTATGAAATTGATTTAATCTATATTGTCACTATTAGTGTTATGATGCTTTTGAGCGATTTGTTCGTCTCATCCCGATGTTTCCGCCATCGGTTGGGGTATGACAGATGCCGCCCCTTGGACCCTGCTCCCAGGGGCGCTGCCCCCGGACCCCAGCCAAGATCGTAAAACACAATAACTCAATTCAAAAACCCGGATCGTAAAAATGCAATCCAAAAAATTCTTACATAGATCAAAGCCAATTTCTTCTGATTTCTACACCGATAGACAAAAATTGAATGTTAGAAACACTTATCAGCGATCGAATCGAACGAATCGAGTAATTCGCTTCAAAATTACAGGGGGGAAATGAGACATTGCAAGAAATTAAACTGGGTTTCTTCAAAAAAGTTGAAGAACACATTGATTGGGTGTTTGAATCATTGATTGGTGACGAAAATCGCACTATAATGTAGTGATTAGTGTGATAGAAAGTGAAGAAAAGGTTGAAGATGGTGGGTTTTGAAAATGGTGGGTTTTGAAAATGGTGGGTTTTGAAGTTACAGAGGGAAAAAGAAGGGATAAGATAAGGTAGAATTGAATAAAATATTCTTTCTCTTTATTTTAAATTTTGCCACATATCATAATTCTATTGCTTCCTATCATTCCTAGCCAAAATAAAGTTACTATTTGATTCTCTTCCAAAAAGTAATAAGAGGGGTACATTTATCCTGTCCAAATAAAGCCAAAATAAAGTTACCATTTGATTCTCTCCCAAAAAGTAATAAGAGGGTGCATTTATCCTACCCAAATAAAGCCAAAATAAAGTTACTATTTGATTCTCTCCCAAAAAGTAATAAGAGAGGTACATTTATCCTGCCCAAATAAAGCCAAAATAAAGTTACTATTTGATTCTCTCCCCAAAACTAATAATATGGGTACATTTATCCTGACCTTTTTCAATTCCATGTTATTGACTTGTTTGACAAATAATATACAGAAATTTCATATTTCGGACCTCACTCTCCTCTCCAATCAATGGAGTTTCCACCTGATCACAGTAACGGAACTGAACGACGTCGTGTGGGTTTGGTTTACGATGTAAGAATGTGCAAGTATTCAACACCTAAACGCGAAATTCATCCAGAAAACCCCGATCGTATTCGTGCTGTTTGGAACAAACTCACGTCTGCTGGAATTCCTCAAAGGTCACTTCTTTTACACATTGAATATTACAAAGCTTGTTTTGGTATTATTTGTAGTGATAGATATAGCGGAAACTACAACTCAACTAACTTGCAACAGTTTATCTTTTTAAGTTTCACTTTTCTTTTTTTTTTTAACATATTTTGTTGTAATTCTTTTCCTTTAATAATTTTAAAAGGATTAATAATGTAATAAATTATAAATAAATTCATATAATACTTTTAAATGTTAATTAATGAGATATTTAATTATTAATTTATAAACCATCAACACTGGGATTATTATCTAATTTGTAGAAATAAACTAAATCATTTATGTTGAATTTTAATATCTAGGTTAAACTCTCTCGTTTATTCTCTTAGACTTTTCCCAATCCTTACTCGTGCGATAATTCGAGGAATTCTCTTACGCAATCAATGTGAGTATACTCGATCCCATTTTCGTTTTAAACACTTTGGGTGCAACATGTATTCCATATTCAAATTACACAACACTTGAAGCTTGTTTATTCACACTCTATCCAAATTTATACATGGAACGATTTAATGCTTGATATACATGTGATGCTAATGTAAACATTTCATGACTATACGTTCATTAACTTGTCCGCAAGCCTACCTTAACAATTATGGTACTATGCATATGCTATAGGTTGTAACGCCCCACCCGCTATTCTTTTGGGTATTGTTAAGTTTATTCTATTTTACCTCCCGCTAAACTCTTGGGATAGGCTATGTTAATTGCATTGGATTCTTGGGTTTGAGTATATAGAGTAACATCGTTTCGGCATAACTATTAACTTGTATCATTTTATTCATGTTGGATATGAGCACGTTAAACTATTTTATTCTATTTTATGCTATGTATCAAACTTGTATACTCGCTAACATTTTGTTGATGTTATTTTAATACATGTTGCAGGTTGATAGACGAAGTGATCGAGAAAACAATGTTTGAACTATTTTTGATAAAATGTTGGAATTTGTATGACATTTTAGCATTGTGAAATTGATTTAATCTATATTGTCACTATTAGTGTTATGATGCTTTTGAGCGATTTGTGCGTCTCATCTCGATGTTTCCGCCATCGGTTGGGGTGTGACAGATTAGTATCAGAGCAATAACTATAAGGAATTGGGGAAAGTAGGGATGTTTTTACCTAGTCTATAGTTTAGGAACTTCCTCACTATGTGTTCTTTAAAACTACTTCCCTTTTATCTTGCTTGCCTCTATTCTATTCTCTTTGGTCTTTTAAATATACATGCCTTTCCTAAGGCTAACACAATACACACTTGGAGGCTTTGAAGACACTCTTGTAACACAATCGAAACGACTCACCAAAATAGGGGCGATTCCCACAATTGGTGATAACTTTCACTCAGCTATACTTTGTATTTTGCACGAAATCTACCCTCAAGTTAGGATTGATATCCAAATCTTGAAGGGAATTTCCATTTCATATTCTAGTGGACCCTTATCTTTTGATAAGTACCAACCACACTAGGGTACGATGTTACCAAGTTAGAGGTGAAACTCGCATCTTGTTAACTAGTCCCACTCTTTGATTTTCAATCTCGCCAAAGTTTCGATTTTCCCAATCGATTAAGGACGTGTAGTAACTGGAAGGATAAATATCGTTAGTCGCTTCTCGATGACAGTATTTGTCTATTACGCCAAAGCATGTTTCCTTAACTCGAAAAGGAATTCGTTTTACTTTGGAATGGTCTTATGTTACGTTCCGTGACAATCCACGTTTTACGTTAAATCTCTTTTATGTTATCTTAATTTTAATGTGTTTTTATATTTGAACGTTACTTTCATTTCAAGCTTGGAGACACGAATCGCACTGTCTTCGCAATCTAAAACAAATAATGATAATCTCTCGTGAACAAATTAAATTTATGATGCTTTCATTTTACATGTGACACTACGTGAAATTCATGATTATGCTATGTGGAGCTAATCGAACTTTTTATATGCTATGTGAAACTATATGCTATGTGATGTATTCATGAAAACAATTTCCTTAAACAAAACATTATGATCAAAGTCTCATCTATTCTCTCTTTTGAATCTTTAGATGTCATCTTTTCAAAAGTCTTCCTTTTAGATTTCGAGGATAAAATCTCTTAAAGTAGGTGTAAGACCCTAATCATGATTTGACCCAAAACGACGCAGCGAAAAATGTACCATAAAATTTCTTTCTTTTAACTACTCTAACATACTTGAATACCGTTTAGGTCAACCCTTTTAACATGAATACATCATTCATCATTTATTTAATGTAACTGTGTTAACAAATAATTACAAACAACGTGACCGCTTTCCCGTACAATCCATGATCTTCAACTCGACCCTCGTTCACTTGTCGATCATGAATATCTGACTAACTTGCGGTCACCATATATAACCAACATGTTAGTACATGGTGACATCATATATAATTTAATACATATACTTAAAAGGTTATATCACATTCTAACTACGTAAGGTATTCCATTGAAACATCCTCCCAATTTTATTTACTCGAGTCTAACATCAATTCCTCGAGAGTCCGACGTTCCCATACCTGCACTCCATTTCATTCTCAATAGTAACATGGTTAGGAATACGTAATCTCAAACATATTGAAAACCCACATCTTCACATATACGTATACCAGTGATCTACAATCATTAGATTACAACACGTGTATACACTTTCATATATCTAAGTACATTCATACGTATCCCATTCATATGTGCGTACATACAAGTTCACACTACTTACACACGCTACAGTTCCATATCTACATACATACAAGTCACATTCACTTATTCGTAAATGGAGCCTTACCTACAAACATATTAACACAAATCGATGCAATAGCAATTAAACATAACCGACTAACTTCCAACAAACATGATGAACATTTCGGTAACATGATGAACATTTTAGTAACATGATGAGCATTGCAGTAACATGATGAACATTCCAGTAACATGATGAACATTTCAGTAAAATGATGAACATTCCATTAACATGATGAACATTCCATTAACATGATGGACATTCCTGTAACATGATGAACATTACATTAACATGATGAACATTTCAGTAACATGATGAACATTCCATTAACATGATGAACATTCAAGTAACATGATGAACATTACATTAATATGATGAACATTTCAGTAACATGATGAACATTCCATTAACATGATGAACACTTCAATAACATGATGAACATTCCATTAACATGATGAACATTTCAGTAACATGATGAACATTCCATTAACATGATGAACATTTCAGTAACATGCTGAACATTCCATTAACATGATGAACATTCCAGTAACATGATGAACATTCCATTAACATGATGTCAGTAACATGATGACATTCCATTAACATGATGAACACTTCAGTAACATGATGACATTCCATTAACATGATGAGACTATCAACCTAATTTACATCAAGGATATACGAAGTTCATATGAACTTACCTTGGTACTTACCCTTACCTGTAACTTCTTACATGGTTCTTTATATACAACATACCAAACTTCATTTATAAATAAGAAGTGATTTCGGAAATCACTTACCTTAAGTGTCCGTATTCGCATCCATTTCCTCGCCTCCTTTTGACCCTTAGCCTTCCATGCTTCCATCCATCTTGACATGATCCCTGTACTTTCATGTCATCGCATTCACGTTCTTGTTAGCATACATGATTGTACATACTAACGATCATATCAAATTCATGTTTCACATTTGACTTTCATTAGTCAATTCTAACAAGCATAAGCCATATTTCCATAAGGCAGTCTTTTCAAACTCATATAATTCATCACGTCATCACATATAACACATATGGATATAACACGCATCATATAACTTTCTATAACATTACAATTGTGACAAGAAGTCTAACATTGCTACTTATGCACAGTTGACTTTCAGAAAGTCATCGATTTATCGTATGAACTTTCGACTTAACCTCATACATCCATGTCATTATAGTAGACTATACTAATGACACTAAATACATTTCATACTCACGATGCAATAAGCATACAACCACATGATCATCTAGTTATATACACACACTAAACATATTCAATTCCGTTCATTCTAGTAACATAATTCTACAACTAACACCATGACCTATGCTTAACAACCCAACATCATTCTAACTTCATCCTGTTCTAATGACGAAGTGATCAAGAAAACAATGTTTTGAACTATTTTTGATAAAATGTTGGAATCTTGTATGACATTTTAGCATTATGAAATTGATTTAATCTATATTGTCACTATTAGTGTTATGATGCTTTTGAGCGATTTGTTCGTCTCATCCCGATGTTTTCGCCATCAATTGGGGTGTGACAGATGCCGCCCCTTAGACCCTGCTCCCAGGGGCGCTGCCCCCGGACCCCAGCCAAGATCGTAAAACGCAATAACTCAATTCAAAAACCCGGATCGTAAAAATGCAATCCAAAAAATTCTTACATAGATCAAAGCCAATTTCTTCTGATTTCTACACCGATTGACAAAAATTGAATGTTAGAAACACTTATCAGCGATCGAATCGAACGAATCGAGTAATTCGCTTCAAACTTACAGGGGAAAAATGAGATATTGTAAGAAATTAAACTGGATTTCTTCAAAAAAGTTGAAGAACACGTTGATTGGGTGTTTGAATCACTGATTGGTGACGAAAATCGCACTATAATGTAGTGATTGGTGTGATAGAAAGTGAAGAAAAGGTTGAAGATGGTGGGTTTTGAAGTTACAGGGGGAAAAGAAGGGAGAAGATAGGGTAGAATTGAATAAAATACCCTTTCCTTTATTTTAAATTTTGCCACATATCATAATTCTATTGCTTCCTATCATTCCTAGCCAAAATAAAGTTACTATTTGATTCTCTTCCAAAAAGTAATAAGAGGGGTACATTTATCCTGTCCAAATAAAGCCAAAATAAAGTTATCATTTGATTCTCTCCCAAAAAGTAATAAGAGGGTACATTTATCCTGCCCAAATAAAGCCAAAATAAAGTTACTATTTGATTATCTCCCAAAAAGTAATAAGAGAGGTACATTTATCTTGCCCAAATAAAGCCAAAATAAAGTTACTATTTGATTCTCTCCCAAAAGTAATAAAGTTAAGAATGACCAAATCCTTTTTAATCAACCTATCATGGCCCCATAGACCATTAATGGCAAATATATCATTTTATCCCAACCATGGTCCACGACTATGGTTATTTTCATGCTATGCAATACCTCCGCTTCTATGACCCCACAGGTCACTTATACTTCGGTTTTATTAAGACACACTTACCACATGACCCAAAGGTAGGGCTGTAAATGAACTGAACGTTCAGCGAACAGTTCGTGAACCATTCGACGGGAAGTTTGTTTATGTCCGTTCGTTTAACAAACGAACGGACATGAACAAAAAATTTTGTTCGGTTAGTTAAATGAACGAACATAAACATGGGTCTTGTTCGTTCAACCGTGTTCGTGAACGTTCGGTAAGGTGTTCTTGAACGTGTTCAGGAACATTCGTTCATTTGCGTTCGTTTATGTTTGTATGTTTGTGCTTTAATTAAAGATTTTTGTACTTTCATATATTTTATCTTTACTTTTATATTATTAGACTTTTATTTATTTTATTACCCTAATAATTAAATTAAGAAACCCTATTTCACATTGTTTATGCATCATTTCTCTTTCCTTTCTCATTATTTACATCGACGAATGTGATCGACCTCCATTCCACAATAAGGGATTCAAGTTCCAGTGCTACTCTCTGGGCTATCCACCTGTATCCTTCCTCGAGTTCGCCATATATATTTGCGTTCGTTTGTGTTCGTGAACCGTTCGTGAACACACTTATTTCCTTAATGAACGGACACGAACATAAAATCTCGTTCGGTAAGAGTTCATGAACCGTTCGTGAACACATTTATTTCCTTAACGAACGAACATGAACAAGGCCTTGTTCGTGTTCATTCGGTTCGTTTACAGCCCTACCCAAAGGGTCTTTAGTTCAACTTCTTGATAGTGTTTAATATTAACAACATAGCAACTTAGTAAATCGTAACAATGTAGTTACGTACCTTAGACGAGCTTCCTTTCCGGCTTGGCTTCCTGAAGCCTCACTTAAGTTTCCTATAGTTTCCAACCCAAGTGGTCATTAGAACACATAATCATTCATAGCTTTCTCATCAATGGTTACTTACAATCATTCATGAGACTTTCACCAAGGTTTTCAAAGGTTAATCATAATCACTTTTCATGTAAGCATATCACCAAACACTTGGTAGGCATTATTTACAGGACTAACAAATTACTCGGTGTGTCCACAATACACCATATCATTTACAACCAACAATTTCATACATTCATTGGTGTCAAGTTAACACAAAATTTCAAGTTATAAAGCAAATCGTCAAATTAATCATGCAAGAGCTGGATTTCATTCCTAAGTTAAAAACCACTTAATAACATGCATGAAAACTTAACAAAATCTCTAAATTATTCAATTACTTCACAAATACCAACAAACATGATGATTTTAAACACTATTACAACATCATTTACATTCATTTGCTAGGATTTCATACTAGACTCTCATCTTTCTTAAACCCTTCCCCAGTAAAACTCATCATATGAGATTCCACCACATACCTTAGGTTTAGATGATGTCAAGGGCTCAAGATATTCAAGCATGCAAAAAATATCACACCAATTTCACCTTCAATTTACTCAAATTGGTGGATTGAACTTAGAGAGGATATCTCCTTCTCTCTCTCTATATAACACGGGGTGTTCGATGTTTAGTGATTTGTGTGGTAAGAAAATTGACTAAATCAAAAACGTTAATTAATTACAAATTTTGTAGATGCATTATTATGAGTTAAGTTTATGTACAAACAACCTTATCCTAAAAACGTACTAAAGGATGAAAAAGCAAAAAAACGCGGTGACATTTTCGTAATTATTTGCTCGTAGGGTAATTATCAAAATTACTCTACAAATGGTCTTGTAGGGTAATTTTGTTCCTGTAGGGTAATTATGATCTTGTAGGGTAATTTTGTAAAATGTCCTTGACAGGTAATTTTGAAACTTGCAGAGTAATTTTGATACACTTGTAGAGTAATTATGATACTTTACAAAATTACCCTGCAAGATCAAAATTATCTTACAAGATCAAAATTACCATACAAGATCATTTGTAGAGTAATTATGATACTCTAGAAAATCAAAATTACCCTACAAGATCATTTTACAAAATTACCTTACAAGATCAAAATTAATCTACAAGAACATTTTACAAAATTACCCTATAAGATCATTTGTAGGGTAATTTTGATAATTACTGTAGGAGTAAATAATTACGAAAATGCCATCGTGTTTTTTTTACCTTTTCACCCTATTCGTACGTTTTGTATGATAAGGGACTTTGTATTTGATCTTTTTTCGCATTATTATAATACAAACAGTTATAGAATAATATAAAAACAATATCATATAAATATAGTTCTTTATAACTAACTTTCAATTGTTGTTTTTTTAATATACAACACATTAAAAAGTTGTAACCGTAATCATTTTATAAACATAAAATATCTTTCAAATTTTTATGCTATAACTTACATACCCAGTCAGAAACCTACGTATAAAAAAGAATCCCACATATAGCTCGTATAGTCGTATTCTCTTCCTAATATGGCGTTCGTTTCCATTTTTTTTCTCAATTGCATATCAAATCCCGTTCACAAAATAACTCATTCATCCCGATTAGGAAGCGTTTCTGGTTAGTAATGTAGTTCAGATTTCAGATTTCAAATTCAAATTTAATCTATCTCTTATTTCAATCTCGCCTAATGGAGTTATATAAGTGATGGATACAATATTTTAACTATCAACTACCTACTGTCGTGCCCAATTAAGATTATCGGTTCAAAACTTTAGGTAAGAATCATGTTATATGACCCAACAATTGACGGTACTTTTAAGTTAAATTAAATCGCTTATGGTTATCTGCTTATTGATCTTGACTAGGAAGTTTTAGCATAAGCATAAACTGAACCAATTCACTTGATTGAATAACATTACAAATTCTAATGATACCTATTAACAATTTTGTGATAGTTTTTGTTCATGTCGTATAGATTTGTATGTGATTTTTTTAGCATGTGGTGTGTATATGATTGATGTGTTACTTTGATTACAAATATGATATAATTTCAATTCTGACTCTGCGTGATTTCGAGATAAATTCGAGTTGGTTCCCAAGATGTAGAATATAAGAAAACACGTAATTTAATCACTGGTTTGTTAAAGCTTGATCTTGCTCATGGAACTGGACGATTACCTAAAGTGACATGAATTCGTCAGTTTGTAATTCAAGTTTATGTTGCTTGCCCGTATATTATTTAATATGTTTGTATTATAAGTTACAATCAAAGTCGTGTTAGTGACTTGTACTATATATTACATGGAACAATTGTTAAAATTTATAGGTATGGCGGTAATTACATATCTCGTGGTAGTGATGTGTGTACCAATGTCCATTCATTACGAGTGAAGTAAGACTTGCATTGGGTGCAAGTCTTCTTGTGACAATCCAAAATTGGTGCCATGCTGCTTGGCATGATATC